>NC_139989.1:36246239-36846239 GCF_964263955.1 Coregonus lavaretus | reverse complement strand
TCTCATGATGGATTGCATGTCTCTCTGAGACTATTACACAATTCAGTTATTTTCCCAACATACTCTCCGTAATCGGCCCATGGCAAAAGTGTCCTATGGGCATCCCCTGAAACCCACTGCCCTCTAACGGCAGCCCAAACCTTACTATTCCTGTCATGGGGTGGGTCATTCTTTCTACCGCTCTGGCCACGTCCTCTGTGTTCATGGCCTGTCTGCTAAATGGCATATTATTATTATTACTGTATACATCTAAGGTTGCTTGGGCCCCTTTCATTCCCCGCCAATAGATTAGGTAAGGCTGTCAGTGGGTACTGGCCCCCTCAACTCTCTCTCTCTCTCTCTCTCTCACTGCTTATTTCTCCTTTACACACCTTATGTATCTGTTTAAGCATGGATTCGAGTTTATCTCCGTCCAGACGTCCCTCAAAATCATACCTCTCCCTCCACCTGGTTATATAATGGAGATTTCTTCTATCCCTGGATTCCATTTTAATTACATCAAGCATTTCTCGTCCCCAGTAAATTCTGGGACCTCTTGTGAGGATTTGCCCCCCCCCCCATGGTTGGTACTGTTAAAAATCCCTTAGCCACCTCTTCTATATTATAAGTCAATTTAACAAGTAATTCTAAATAGCTTCACACAACACGGGGCGGCAGGTAGCTTAGTGGTTAAGAGCATTGTGCCAGTAACCGAAAGGTCGCTGGTTCTAATCCCCGAGCTGACTAGGTGAAAAATCTGCCGATGTGCCCTTGAGCAAGGCACTTAACCCTAATTGTTCCTGTAAGTCGCTCTGGATAAGAGCGTCTGCTAAATGACTCAAATGTAATGTAAAAGAACAACACCTCATAAGGAGTGCCCAGCAGGAGTCCAATTCCTATCAGAAAACATACATACAAACATTCAGACACTCCCAATCTCTCCCAGGGGGAAAAAGTTATCCTTCTCCCTGAGTGAGATTGTTGTTCCCATAAGGGTTTCTTCATTGTGTTGTCAGGATTGGTTCTCGCTGCTCAAATCAGCCCTGACTTCTGTCAGTGATCTAGAAGGAGTGGGGGCTGGTGTGCAATGAGTCAGATGGTGTCAGTGTGCGCCTAATTTACCTCTGACCTGGACTGAGTGTGAAGTAACCTCCTTCACTTCGTACGGTCCAGTCCACCTGGGTTCCAGCCACTTTCTCTTGTGGACTTTAACCCTCACCCAGCCTCCCACGTTTACCTTCAGTGTCAGCGTACTTCCCGACAGCTCCCCCTCTTGGGCCTTCTGCGCCTGAGAAGAGAGTGCTGCAGAAAATTCCGTCAATTTCTTCACATAATCAGTCATTTCTATCTGTTGTACATCAAGGGCGGGCATATGACCTCCCTCCCTTGGTGGACCTGGCATTACTCTCCCTGTCATTCGTTGTTCTAAGTATTCATATTCTCTCAAAGTAAATACTTTTACGTCGCACATCCAGCCACGTCATCACCCCCGTCTAGCCAGCCCTTCCGTCTCAAACACCCTAGTAGCCTAAATAAAACACACTCTAACAGCGTTCTGCATTTTCCTCTATCATCGGGTTTAAGAACTAACGTAACAACATTAACTATTCTCTATTGCTGTAGTAACGTCTTGTTTGGTTCAGTTTATTTATTACGGAGTGTCCATAATACTATAATAATACATAATCGAATTCCCCTCATGCATACAGATTTCACCTTATGCCATTGAAATGCCAAATAAACCATAATAGTTCAATGGAGCCCCCTATTGGCTCTCCCCTACCTAAACATTACTTCTACAACCACTTAAGTTATGGTCCGATTACAAATGAAACCTTATCACATGATCAAACAACGCCACAACCTTAAACTCATATGGGGCGGCAGGCAGTTTAGTGATCAGTAGCGCCGCGCCAACAACCGAGAGGTCGCCGGTTCCAATCCCCGAGCCGACCAGGCGAAAAATCTGCCGATGTGCCCTCGAGCAAGGCACTCAACCCCAATCGCTCCTGCAAGTCGCTCTGGACAAGAGCGTCTGCCAAATCACCAAAAATGCAAATGTAAATATTCTCTACTTTCTCACCCATCTCATCCCTCGTCAGAAACCCACAGGCACCTCTCAAATAATCACCCCGTGGTGTTCCCAGCCAACTCCAGTCTTTCCTCGCTCCAAAAGCCACAGTTTCGCTCTCTCCAGCCCCTCCCCTCGCAACTCTCTCTTCAGCTTTCAGTGAGAGCAGGCTCTTTTGAAGAGCTGTTTTTCGTTTTAGTGTTCCAAATATTCTGCCGTTATTTAAAGTATTTTAATCTATTTATCTATTCACTGCCTATTTATTTAAAGTACCTCCTATGGGTGTCTTTTGTTAACGTTTGCACAATTTAAACTTTATTTCCTAATTGTAATTCTCATTATTTACTGTTTTAAAAGATTGTTTGTATTCTCAGCCAAAATGGTACACAGTTATTACACAGTTAAACGTAGTATACAGTTATCACACTCACTCACAATACACAGTCATAATCCTATCACACAGTCAAATATGTCACACAGTCATAAATGACACACTTACAATTGACACACAATCTATTTGGGCACACAGCCTCCTCTGTTTGGGCACACAGCCTCCTCTGTTTGGGCACACAGCCTCCTCTATTTGGGCACACAGCCTCCTCTATTTGGGCACACAGCCTCCTCTATTTGGGCACACAGCCTCCTCTATTTGGGCACACAGCCTCCTCTATTTGGGCACACAGCCTCCTCTATTTGGGCACACAGCCTCCTCTATTTGGGCACACAGCCTCCTCTATTTGGGCACACAGCCTCCTCTATTTGGGCACACAGCCTCCTCTATTTGGGCACACAGCCTCCTCTATTTGGGCACACAGCCTCCTCTATTTCCCATGGGTTTAACCATCACAATTATCAAACATTTGCATAATACATTATGAAATCAAAGTAGTATACTGTAATTGTTATTTAAAGTAGAATAGGGTTCACTTACATCAAACAGGTGTTTCACAAAATTAATTTGGATAAAGCCAATGTGCAAAACTTCAGTTATATTACAATAGGTGTTTTGCTTACCTTTATAGAAGCCCGGGCAATTTGTGAAACACGGTTCGATGAGAGTGATGTCCAATAGGCTGGGTGAATTCCAGCGAAGTGAAGTTCCGCTACCAGATCACAGTCGGAGGTCACCAATTGTTAGAAATTGCGTAATTCAAATCTGGTATTGGAATAAGAATCAAGAGATCTTCAATCCAAGCTTAATTTATTATATGCAAAATGTATGTATGATAAGTATGAAAGTTCGTATACGGGCTCACTGACAAACCACGCAGGGCCGACAGAGAACTAGAATTATTGTTTACAGATTCTTTCTCAAATACTCTGACAGAAAGCCTCCACCTCTTCTGTTGGCCAACCAGAGCAAAGGACTGAGTGTGGTCCAGACTCCATTTCAGCCAATCCGTTGGCGCGGGGGTTGGTCTCAACTCCTTGGCACTCCATTTGTTGCCAGGCATAGTTGCTATGATAATAACCTGCAGAGTCAGCACCGAAAAGACACCGTTCCACTGTACTCTATGTACCTACGTTCAAGGACGGTTCACAGATCACAAAGAGGCAGTGAGGTCTAGTATTTTGAGACACAAGTTCTTATCTCCCCCTACTCCCTAAAACAGCTCCTCACATTAATCACAGCTTGTTAGGTGAAACAATTTATATCAGTACAGTACAAACCCTTCATGCTTAATCATCAATGCATTCCTTCCAAGCTATTCATCACATACAAATCCAATTATGAGAAAAATAAAACCCAACAAAACACAGGGTAACCCATTTGTTATTGTTTCAATGTAGGATTCTAGCTTTGAAAATTAACAATAGTCTACCGAACTTGGATAACTGACTTCGGCTTTCTTTCTCTCCCGCACTATATGCAGCACCAGCACAGTGGGTAGCATATGCATACTCATTTTGGGTTAAAAATACTTTTATCACGGGAAGTGCATTTACTAGATGCGTGGAGGTAGCCTAACTCTGCAGGTGGCAACAGCCTGGGCAGTGCCCCTTTTCAAGATTCTAGAACAGTCCCCAGCTAGCACATAACGTTCTGAGAACAACTTTTTAGAGCTTGGTTGTCCTATGGTTATTTTGCAAACAACCTTCCCACAACTTTCTGGGAATGGTGCAGGATAGTTGCTTAGCTTTGGCACATTCTCAGCACATTTACTTTTCTTGGTATTTCATAACTTTAACAGAACTTTCCTAAAAGTTTAAACATGGTTTGACATTGGTCATGTTCTAGAATGCTGCTAATTTTCTCACACATTTCAAACAAACAGACATATCTCAAAAAGAAAGAACAAATGACAGCTACAAGTTAACTTACTTTTAAAGAGCACAACCTCTTCTTTAATATGACACCACATTCATATCGATAGGAATAACACTCATTTTGTCTTCCATTGTGTAAATACACTCTCTATCAAAAATGATTAACACTCAACACAATAACAAAAAACTAGAGTATTCAAATTGTAATACATTTGACTAAATTACTCACTCAAAATGTACCAAGTATAATATACTGAACAAAAATATAAACGCAACATGTAAAGTGTTGGTCTCATGTTTCATGAGCTGAAATAAAATATCCAATACATTTTCCATAGGTACAAAAAGCTTATTTCTCTTAAATTTTGTGCACAAATTTGTTTACATTCCTGTTAGTGAGCATTTCTCCTTTGCCAAGATAATCCATCCACCTGACAGGTGTGGCATATCAAGAAGCTGATAAAACAGCATGATCATTACACAGGTGCACCTTGGCCACTCTAAAATGTGCAGTTTTGTCACACAACACAATGCCACAGATGTCTCAAATTTTGAGGGAGCGTGCAATTGGCATGCTGACTGCAGGAATGTCCACCAGAGCTGTTGCCAGAGAATTTAATGTTCATTTCTCTACCATAATGCCATTTTAGAGAATTTGGCAGTACATCCAACCGGCCTCACAACCGCAGACCACGTGTAACCACGCCAGCCCAGGACCTCTACATCCGTCTTCTTCACCTGTGGGATTGTCTGAGGAGCGGGGTGTTGAGGAGTATTTCTGTCTGTAATAAAGCCCTTTTGTGGGGGAAAACGAATTCCGATTGGCTGGGCCTGGCTCCCAGGCCCACCAATGGCTGCACCCCTGCCCAGTCATGTTAAATCCATAGATTAGGTCCTAATGATTTTATTTCAGTTGACTGATTTACTTCTATGAAGTTCTACTTATAAATATTATGTACAAATATATCCAAAATGTGTACCAGAGGGCAATATTCAGAAAGTATTTCAAAACCCACACAAAGTAGGCTATTTGATTGACAACGATTCTTACTTCTGTAACAATGTAAAAATGCAAACAACTATTCAGTGACTATTTCAAAATGTAGGTAACCTCTCTCAATAAGATTTAGTACAGACCAGGCCTGACACAAAATGGAGAAATAGTAGCCTACTTTACATTTACATTACATTTACATTTCTACTTTGACAACAATTAAGTGAATGCAACAAGTATTAGATAAGATAGATAAAGAGAGACAGCTGTTCAGAGACAATAAAAGATTTGTAGGACAAATTCATATTTCACACTGTCACTTTAGTGTTTGCATTTAGCCTACAACATGTCATGGAACTTCTGGAAGCACTGCCCCATCATGCAAAGTGGCACAGAACACGTAGAGCACCCAAAGGAGGTTTCTACACATCTCCCACCCTTTGCCTTGCGTCCACTCCGGATGCACACCACACTCTTGCGCCCTTCAAACTTCACCTGCTTTCAAATGAGTAACAACTCGGTCCACACGCCCTCTTGGCTCCCCTCTTCCTGCCACTGTAGCCATATCACAAAGTGAATGCACAAGCTGCTTTTTGAATCCCTTCAGGGACCAGTGCCTGCAGTTTCTGGGAAGGGGCCTTTGCAGTACCCCCCACACAATGTACGCATTTATGATGACAATGTTGAGCATCCCCCAAAACACATACTTACACCATTTTCTGCCTGTGCGTCCAATATTGTAATAAGTTGTCAACCCTGCCCAAGATGGTCAACCCTGCCCAATTTCTTGTTGTAATCCATTACAAGCTCTGGAAAATATATAAGTTCATACCACTTTTAAAAACAACTCCAAAACCCCATGCCACTGTCACTTTAGGCCCTGGCTGTGTGGTACATGGGTGAATGGTGTGACACACTCCATGGAAACGTAGGCTCCCCTCTCAGGTATGCTCTCCCTCTTCCCCTCCCTCTTCCTCCTCCTCTCCCTCTGCTTCCTCCTCTCCCTCTGCTTCATCCTCTCCAAGTTCCTCTCCCTCCACTCTCCTCTCCCCTCTCCTATTCCTCTCTCCCTCCACTCTCATCTCCTTCACTCTCCTCTTCTACTCTCCCTCAACTCCTCCCTCCTTGCTCCACATCTCTGTCCATCCAATCAACTCTAACTCCTCTTCCTCCCTGCCTTTTGCTGCTGAGCCCTGACTCCCCACATCACTTCCCTCACTTTCACTGACATAGAGAACAGAGTAACAGAGGGAGAGGAGCAACAAATAGGATACAATTTTAGTCAGGAACATAATCTTACTCTCTCTTCCTCTCTCACGGTCTCTCTCTTCCTTACTCTGTTTCTTTTTCTCAACCATACACATACTCTCTTCCTAATAAGAGGTTTCCATATTAACTTCTGTGATACAGTGACAGGCCTCCCATTCCACCCTCTCTCTCTCTCTCTCTCTCTCTCTCTCTCTCTCTCTCTCTCTCTCTCTCTCTCTCCAATCAACTGTTGCTTTCTTGCCTGAATGACTAACTACAGAGTTCGCCAATGTTAGCTGATTAGTTACAAAGCTGGGACAGTTTCCAAATGAATTGCATCGGTAGAAACAGGACAAAACAAGCGACTTGTTAGCTGGCTATATAAACAAATATCCAACTCATCATATGAGCTCCACTGTGCTGGCATCTACTACCCTAACACGACAGCTAAGCTGTCAAATAATGGGAAGACGAGGCAATGTATAGCCTATGAATACAGTGCATTCAGAAAGTATTTAGATCCCTTGACTTTTTCCACAATTTGTTACGTTACAGCCTTATTCTTAAATGATTTAAATGAATGTTTTTCCTCATCAATCTACACACAATACCCCATAATGACAAAGCGAAAACAGGTTTTTAGAAATGTTAGCAGACCATTATTCCTCCTCCACCAAACTTGACAGTTGGCACTATGCATTGGGACAGGTAGCGTTCTCCTGGCATCCGCCAAACCCAGATTTGTCCATCAGACTGCCAGATGGTGAAGCGTGATGGCCAGAGAACGCATTTCCACTGCTCCGGAGTCCAATGGCGGCGAGTTTACACCACTTCAGCCGACGCTTGGCATTGCGCATGGGGATCTTAGGCTTGTGTGCGGCTGCTCAGCAATGGAAACTCATTTCATGAAGCTTGTGATAGAAAGTTATTGTGCTGGTGTTGCTTCCAGAGGCAGTTTGGAACTCGGTACTGAGTGTTGCAACCGAGGACAGACGATTTTTATGCGCTACACGTTTCAGCACTCGCCGGTCCCGTTCTGTGAGCTTGTGTGGCCTACTACTTTGCGGCTGAGCAGTTGTTGCTCCTAGACGTTTCCACTTCACAGTAACAGCACTTACAGTTGACCGGGGAAGCTCTAGCAGCATAGACATTTTCCAAACTGACTTGTTGGAAAGGTGGCATCCTATGACGGTGCCACGTTGAAAGTCACTGAGCTCTTCAGTAAGGCCATTGTGCCAGTGTTTGTCTATGGAGATTGCATGGCTGTTTGCTCGATTTTATACACCTGTCAGCAACGGGTGTGGCTGAAATAGCCGAAACCACTAATTTGAAGGGGTGTCCACATACTTTTGTATATATAGTGTATTATTGTTAGAAAAACAAGGTCGTTCGCGGCCGCTATAGTAATTCAAAGAAAGGCCGCCGACGGCTGTTATGGGTTCTAAAGGGTTTTAAGGAAGTTATTAAAAAAACTATAATTAACCTATAATTTCCGTTCTCAGACCGTTAATAAAACCTCCCAGAAAAACTTTAAAGAAACCAGAGCAAAACGTTCTCGGAACCTCCCTGCAACCTAAAAATAAATGTTCCCGAAATAGGCGAAATGTTCACTTCAGTTCACAGAATACTTACTAAACATTCAATTTTACCAGTCAGGAAACGTATGGGTTAATTCCCAGAACCAATGGGAAACCACAAACTTACTAGCTGCGTATAATTGGAAATACATTAGATTTTCAGGGGCAGTTGCAGAATGGGGCTAGGTGATCTTTACATGTACCCACAGCAGCACAATGTGGGGGCGTGAGGACAATGTGCACAGAGTAGAATAGAGTGGGGCGCTGTAAACAGTCTGGCAGAAATGATGTGCATGATATGGAGGCATATCATGTTCCTTTTGATCCTACAGAGTTTTCCTATTACAAAAACACTGGTTATAAAATGGTAATAAGTAAGGTGTTATGATACTGTCTGCATTTATTCTGGAGAGTTCTTGGACAGTTTTATTTTTGTATTCTGTACCACCATCACCAACCCTTCCAATTTCTTGCACTGCTGCCAGAAAAGCTGAATAAAAGCTAATCCTTGTTCTTGATGATATTAAGATGTTTGAAATGCCATGTTCCTCGCTACACAACAGGTTGCACTAATCTTTTTATTTGTTCTAGTGAATGTCTGTGGTCACATCCACATTCCCACCAGACATGAAAAGGGGAGCCCTTTGTGAGCCAGTATCTCAATTGAATTAATCCCACTGTATATATATTACAGACATCCGCTCCCTCCCCTATATATAATGGATTTTTAAATTTAGGGATTTAGGCTCAAGTTAACCAAGGAAAAGGGTGCTTGCTTGATAACCATTAGGCCTATATTTTCTAAATAAGGTTAGCACAAGTTGTTTGTACATAAGTACAGTCAGGGGGATACGGCTCATAACACCACATCACTTTACAACAAAGTCTGTAAAAAAATATTTGGGTAGAGCAATGAAAGGTCAAAAGTCAGCCCTATCACTCTCTTATCCTTCACAGACATACAATTTATGCAACAACCCTCACAATCAGTTGGCCTTTTTTCTAAAATATATTATGGTGTAATGGTTGGGCACATCCTCCCTTTTCAACTGCACTCCACATTATTCTCAACATCAGTAGCCTACTCTTGAAAATGACACGTCCAATTAGACCCAAATTAGATACCATTTGAATGATGGATGGAACATGTGCCATGGCATTGCGCAATGGCGTTGCGTAATTGGGCTACAAGAAAATATTGTGCATATGTCTGTCCTATCGCCTATAGTTAAAAATGGTAGCGTTAAAATAGTATTTTCCCACATTAAAGAACTGCAAATCCCGTTTTCGTAGGCGGAGTTACCATCTCCATGTGCACAGGTTTTTTTTTTTTATGCTGGAGATGTGTTTGGAGAAAAAGTGTGTCACTGGGACACGAGGCACTCCCGGGGGTCACATGGTCCCGTTTTCAGCCGCGTGCGGGCAGGCATGCAGTGCGTCCTCGTTCGTTTCCTAGGGATGAGCGAGACTGAGCAAAACCAGGCCGATTTGGAAACTGCGGCTCAGACCTACACGGATAGAGCCAGTGACAGCATAGACGCTTTTCGTAATTTTTTCACTGACACTGCTCACAGAGAAGTGATTCTCTTTACGCAGGAACTTGGTCGATAGCAGATGCATCCTTTGGTACAGTTTATTAACGTTGGTTCTAAATATTTTAATGAGTATTCGAACTCAAACAGAGCTATTATTATAAAGAGGAACATAATGACATCGTTATAACAGAGAATATATATTAAGGACCTGCTTTTTGCCAAGAAATTATCCTTTCCCAAGCTGTTTTCTTTTTTCACCGATATCTATATGAATGTTTTGGAGCTCAGGATGGCAACAACAGCAATGGACACAAATAACAACAATACAGGTAAATGTTCAGGATTATTTTGTTGTGCGTGTTTAATGGATGCCGTATTTGGGGTTATAATGTGTTTTACGCATATTGTTTTGGCTACCTGGCTTGCTGGCAGTCTGCTGAAGCTCTTTACAGTTTGTTGTTTATCAGTCCGAAATGCGTAAATCAATGATGAGTTGTATTGTATTGATGTACACCTGTCGATTAAGTAGAGCCACTTTTGTATATGGGACTTACGTGGCATCCTTGTGATGCAACACTAGATGGGGGAAAGTTCAGTGGGTCTCTGTACAGTTCTCCTCATGCCAAACCTCTGCCAAACCTCAGTGCATGACTGATTATGCTTGAAGTAGGCCTATTCCTTATACAGTGTGTATTTTGCATTCACTGATGATTGTGTGTTATCGTTACTGTAGCCTATAGATTTTACCCCAACTGTTCGACATAATTGTCATTGTCAAGGTCGAATTACTGGCCTCAGTAAAAGTAAAATGAAGAAATATTGTATCGTGAAGTTTGTAATAGCCTATAAGTTATCTGTACATTTCCTTAAAGAAGTATTTCAAATACTATACATTGTTTGATGGTGTGCGTGTGGTAGGTAGAAAATCATGGGTTAAGACAGTGTTCTAAAATAGTTCGGGGGGAAGTAGGTCATGTCAGGTGTACGGACATCCCTTTGATGCAGGCATCCGCGCATGTTTTTGGCCAATTCACATGGCCCGCCAAGCTAGCCATGTGCGTTTTGTTTTCAATCACTGTTCTCCACCAATCACCATTGGTATAGAGAGCAAGCTCATTACATAATTTCTCGTCAGAGTCCCATGTGTGAAGCAGTATTGGATGCCATGTGCGCACTGCTATTGGATAGCTGGCGGGTGAAATTATTGCGATTCGATCAGGACGTCTTTGAGTCACGTGTTAGATTGAAAAGTGGGACACGAACATTTATGTAAGGCATCGTAATTTATTGTTTCTGGCATAATTACACTGGCATAACCAAATACTTGCTCGGTGATTTGGGCATTTCCTTTCGATATCGAAGATGTCCAAAATAAAACTACCTTTATTATATTATTATTAGGGCAAGGCGATAGTAGGTCTAATAAAGCATTTATAGGTTCATTCATTCGAATATAGGTTGAGTAAATACATGTCCAATACAGAAAATAATATTGTACAGCTACAACATAGCAAAGTGAAAACATTGATAGGTACCAAGCTTTTCAGTTCTATTCAGCAAGTATGCTGTAAATTACATTAGAATATCTAATGAGTATATTGTGGGAATTGACTGTCTATTAGGTACCATGGATAGCGCCAGGCGGGTGGGAACGTGAGGCTGTCCTAGAAACAGTTGGTGTGTTCTATGGGCGTGTATTGCGCAACCAGTCAGGTTGACAGTCTTTTTATTTTTTTTATTGATTGAGGTTGCCAGTCTCGTTGAACACCCTGATGTCGGAGGCGCGCACGTTGAGTAGGGGCGTGACTAGAATGTACTCCAGCCAGCCTACACTAGTGTTGCTCCTCGAGCAACACAAGTCTTCTGCCCAACCTGTTTTCATTCTATGGCTCTCCCACGCATAGCTTTCGATGTATTATTATATTTATTTCAAGTACTTCACTCTGAATGTATGTTTACTCACAAAGACTAATTCAATATTCAGAGCTATATCTATTGATATTGTTTCATCATTTCACATTGACTTTACAAGTGTTGGTTTAAATGGCAGGTTATTGATTTTGATAGAAAAGCAATCTTTATTTTCCACTCACTGATTGGTTATTGTGGGTAATACATTTTTTTTAGATAGAAAGACAGGAGGTGGAAGACAGAGCAAAAGGGAGTGAAAACATGAGATGGAGAGAGAGGGAGGAGCGTTAATACTATAACACCAGGCAGGACAAGCAAGTGCACATGTTGTGGATATTATGGTGACACCTGACACAGTGACCCTATAAGACCTTATGTTCCTTTCCACAGTGAATTATGTTTCTCCCTCAGGGCTGCCTGGTTGGCTGGAATCTGAGATTGGAATGTCTCAAAAAGAACAGAACAGGACAGACAAACATTCTCTCACTGTTTGTGCAATCATCCAGATTTAAATGTCAGGATCACAGAACAGAAGTATAGAGTTTGGTTTTATTGAGCACAAAACAATGATCCCATCATTCAATAGGCCTCAACAACACCAATAAAATGTCCTGCAAAGGTATCAAAGACTCCTTAAAACAACACATTATCTCCTCACAACAACACATTATCTCCTTACAACAACACAATACAGTTGATCTGGTATTAGAGCACAGGTTAATTGGGGTCAACAGGAAGTGCAGAAAGTATTGGGCACATGCTTTGTAGGTTCGGCTTTCGGCAGGGACGCTGTGTGTGGCAAATGGCGGGGCACACCACTTGGCATTTAAAAAGCGATTAGCAATTCCCGGTAGCCTTGTGCGTGGCACCCCCCGGCGACCGGGCACGAGTTGGTGTGTGGGTGGCCAGCTGTGGCGAAACGTGATCCTTGGACGGAACTTGTGAGAATTAGCCTTCACAGCGGGAGAAACTGAGACAGCTGGATTAGAACAAGAGGCAGGGAGAAAGAGAATGAAAGTGAGAGAGGGAGAAGAGAAACAGAGTATGAGCAAGATAGAGTACAGAGGAGAGGGGGTGTGAAGAGAAAAGAACAGGGAGTTTCAAGGAGAGTGAAAATAGAGAGATGGAGAGAAAGGAAAGTAGGGCAAGGGAACGTTGTCAGGAGAGTTCCAACAAAGAGAGAGAGAGAGAGCGCAAGAGTATCTACATCCACTCGTGTGGGTGGCTATGTCTGGCCAATGAGACTGCACAACAGCAATAGCACTGTCTGTGCTATTGGGCAGCATCCAAAAAGAACATGCTCATTCTTCATGCTGCATTAGCGTCTTCCCATAATGTAAATAATGTTCTGTAGGCGATGCTTGCTCACGGGGCACAACCCACACAGGACAATCTTGCCCTTATGGCTTCCTATAAATGTACTCTGTGGTCAGGGCATCTGTTTTGGAAAGAGTGGTGGCCTCTGAACTAGAGAAATAAACGGAAAGCCAGTCAGGGCAGCCTTTCCTGCCAACATTTCCTGGAAAGCAGTGTTCTTTTCCAGCCACTTGTCTTCTTGGACTCTCCCCAGCCACTCTGTTGCTATGGGTATCCTAACATTGCCACGGTTTCCTTGCCTTGCATAATTGTCCTGTGTAGCTAAGGGAACATTTGGAATGTACAGAATTATACAAAGTTGCAGCCACCCCCTCGTTTTTTGTCAGTGAACGTGAATGGGCGCAATATCAATCCGAACCAGTGGGCGTCCTCTCTCTAACCCTCTTCCTCTTGACCTCTTCTGTCAGTTGACTGATGTCCAGTGGTTAGAGAGGCAAAGAACGGAGCACTAAATGTGACAAATCAAATGATCTCACTGTTTTTAAACCACACATCCATTCTAACAAGTTGTCCTCTCGCTTTTGCATTTGTCCACCAGGGGGCGTAATATCCTACATCGGCTCCAGTAGCTGCTCACCGAACCGCACCAGCCCGGTGTCTATGTACAGCGAGAACTCCTTTGGGGCCTCCTTCCCTCCCTCCCCCAACAGCTCCCAGGGCTACTCCAGTGCCTACTCCGGCAGTGGCAGCTCCAGCTCCTCCAATGGTGATGATGGCAACTCCTCTTCCGGCTCCGGAGGGTCCCCAAGGCCTAGGGGTCGTAATGACAACAGCATCTCTCGCTGCTCCCCCAGCAAGTCCGTGGCAAGCGTTACCAGTAAGTAGACCCCCATACCAGAACCTATCTGTCACTGCTGGAACTGCAGCTTTAAGTGTTTTTGGAGCTTGGACTCATTGTCTGACCTTCTCTTTATGTTTGTAACAGAACTAAATGGGATGGTGCTGCTGTGTAAAGTGTGTGGAGACGTCGCCTCAGGCTTCCACTATGGCGTCCATGCCTGTGAGGGCTGCAAGGGATTCTTCCGACGCAGTATCCAGCAGAACATCCAGTACAAAAAGTGCCTGAAGAACGAGACCTGCACCATCATGAGGATCAACCGCAACCGCTGCCAGCAGTGCCGCTTCAAAAAGTGTCTGTCCGTGGGCATGTCCCGCGATGGTAAGCATAGCTTTACATGCTAAAACATGACACAAATAGCCACAAAATGGCTGATAGATCTATTACACTCTCATCCCTATTAGGACTGTTGACTTGACATTGGTCTCTTTCTCTCTCTCCAGCTGTACGCTTTGGCAGAATACCTAAGCGTGAGAAGCAGCGCATGCTCGCAGAGATGCAGAGCACAATGAACAACATGAACAACATGCAAAATGAGTTCCAGCTGGCCAGCCTGACCCACAACTCTCCCCCTTCTCCCACTTCCTCCTCTCCCTGCCCAGGTCTGACTGTGGCACCCCATCCCCAGCCTCAGGCCCTGCCTTTCGCCCCTTCCCCCTCTCCTCCAGCACAAGCCCCTGCTTCCCCTCTGCCCCTACCATCCACCCAAAGCCCGTCAATGTTGGCCAGCTCTCCACCCCTGTGCCCCAGCCCTGGGGTGGACTGCACCATAACGGCCATTACCCGGGCGCACCGTGAGACCTTTGTCTACGCCCACGATAAGCTGGGCGAGTCCACGAGACAGCATAACGGAGAGGTGGACAACTGGGGCTCCAACTACTGTCCTGCAGGCTACCATCAGAACGGCCTCAACACAATCTACCACCACAACAACAACGTGGCCCTCCAGCACCATGGCTTCCAGGCCATGTCTGACAGACATCATCAGAACAACGGCAAGCAGTTCCACAACAGCAACCTGTTTGGGAGCCACCAAGGCATTGAGACCAGCAGCGTCTCCCAGGGGCAGAACTTCCCATGGAAAAACCACAAGGACATTGTGCTGGTGAGTCACTAAACAGAGCTGCAACATTGAAAAGATCTTGATGTTAAAGATTGTCAATAATAGTGTCATGTAGTCATAGCATATAGGAAAATGCTGATTACGATTCTCCTCACTCCTCCAGGCATGTCCAATGAACATGTGCCCCCAAGCCGAACCCAACAAGACCCCCCAGGAGATCTGGGAGGACTTCTCGCTCAGCTTCACGCCGGCTGTGCGCGAGGTGGTGGAGTTCGCCAAGCACATTCCAGGGTTCAGTGCACTCTCAGAGAACGACCAAGTCACCCTGCTCAAGGCCGGCACCTTTGAGGTAGGCATCCGTGAAATGTGTGCAAACACAGATATGCAAAGAAACTTCACTCAGTGATCAACAAAAATACTCACAGCTTGAGAAGATACGATGACTCACCACTCACTCGCTTTTCCCTTGCTTCTGTTACAGGTCTTGATGGTGCGCTTTGCCTCCCTCTTTAACGTGAAGGAGCAGACGGTCACCTTCATCTCTGGTGCCACCTACAGCCTGGAGAGCCTGAAGGGCATGGGCATGGGAGGCCTGCTAGACACCATGTTTGAATTCAGCGAGAAGCTCAACTCCCTGGAGCTCACGGCCGAGGAGCTGGGTCTCTTCACCGCTGTAGTGCTAGTGTCTGCAGGTAAGAACAATGAGAAGCCTTATTTATTACTTTAACAACATATCTAAGCAGTCAGAGCTCAAGTACTGTACTTCTCCTGCCAGTAAATCACCATGACTAATGTTCCCTCTAAGCTGTGTGCGGGATTGCCGTGCAGAATAAATATCAGCCCGCGCAGAGAAGCATGAGATTGAACTTCACTCAACTTTCTAGAGTTTTCCCCCTTAGTTGACACTATCAATGTTTCCCTTTACTGTGGGAATTGTGATCAAATCAACGCAATATTAGCCACTTTCAATGCAACAAAACAAACTATGCAAGGGATTTTGTTGTAGGCAGAATGCATCGGAGTAGGATTCTATTGCATTGACACGCACGACTCAGCCCGTACACTACACAGACTGGTGCGGCATAACCAATCAGAGCTGCAGTAGGCCTATATGCAAATAGGCTATTACCATATATGGATCTGGGCCATTCACTTTGAACTGGACTGTGTTTACAGCATGAGCGGTCATGAGTAGATGCGCTTGTTTTGAGATAAAAGCAAGCGCTGCATGTAGCCAGGTGTTCATATCCTTTGCTAGTCAGTGAGTTATTAGCCCAGTTGGGGCGGCAGGTAGCTTAGTGGTTAAGAGCGTTGTGCCAGTAACCAAAAGGTCGCTGGTTCTAATCCCTGAGCCGACTAGGTGAAAAATCTGTCGATGTGCCCTTGAGCAAGGCACTTAACCCTAATTGCTCCTGTAAGTCGCTCTGGATAAGAGCGTCTGCTAAATGACTAAAATGTTATAGATCATTTGTAGTCAGCAATGGGGGAGTGAATGCTTCCTACAAGAGCACAAAACGTGTACATTTCTAGAGTTGGATAAAGAGCTTTTTTTTGTCTTGTATTTTGAGAGAGGCTTGAATAAGCTATGTTTCAAAAAGGCAGTGGCATCATTTGTCTGATTCTCTGTAATAATGGTATGGGAATAATAATGCATTTTATTTTGTAAAGTAGTTTCATCAAACAACACAACAACATTTTCAGTCAAGCCCTGCATGTTTTTTTTCAAATGTCTCATGGAATGTAGGCCTACATTGAACACCACACATTACTTTAGGCTGAATAATAGAACAGCTATTTCCATGTTAAAATGTTATGGGATGCATTTTTTTCTCCATTGTTTTTGATGGTAGGCCTACATTATGATCAAATAGCCACAGTAGCCTACTTAACCACTGTCTGAAACTGTTACTTAAAGCGGGTACAGCCTCAGTGTTTTGTGCACTGGAAGTTGCACAGAATTTTCACAATGTTCAAGTTTGCGCTCAGCAGGCCTGAAATTTGCTCAGTGCCGAAGAAAATTAGAGGGAACATTGACCACGACACTTAAAAAAATCACTCACTATTATGGCATAGTAATGGTCTGTACTAACGTGTAAAGTAGTCTAACGGTGCTCTCTTTCTTATCTGTCCTCTTTCAGATCGTTCAGGCATCGAGAACATAAACTCAGTGGAGCTGCTTCAGGAGTCTCTGATCAGAGTGCTGCGTGCCCTGGTCAGCAAGAGCAACCCCTGCGACGCCTCTCGCTTCACCAAGCTGCTACTCAAGATGCCCGACCTGCGCACCCTCAACAATATGCACTCAGAGAAGCTGCTGTCTTTCCGCATCGACGCATAAGAATGTCGCCACTGATGACAAGAAAACCCGTCTGGAATCGTCGCCTATCTCCACCTCACAGACAGTGGTGGTTGGGCGGCTAAGGGGTGGGGCAAGTTGGGAGAGGTGACAGGGGATCTTATTCCACCTGCTCGCTTGCCCCCTTTCAGGGACACCCGCCCGCCTCCGAGTTGACTGATGTGCACATCAGCCAATGACATGGCCGAGAGACAGTGACTGACAACTGAGAGGGGTAGGGCCAATAGACCCATGGAGAGGAGGGAGACGAAGCCCTCTACATAAATGATTTTAGGTGGTCGCAGCTCAAAACTGCCCAGAACAAGTGCCCCCTCTACACCAGCTGGTCTGAGGGGGCCAGAGACCACTTGTCGGTTGAGGTGACCCAAAACCAGCATAGGGATTTACTACCCCACATGTCCAGCTAGGCCTGGTTCCTTCCAAGAGGCTGCTATATGCATATTAAACCATCTGCTCTCTGTTTTATCACAACTGTAAATAATCAGTCAAATGTATGCAGTGTTGTACACTTGATTCATACTGAAAACTGAGTTTGTACAAATTTGTAAATATAAACATCAATAGGCCTACTTCAAATGTTTGGACAAATATTTTTTTTTTTGTTAAGATGAAATGCTCAAAGGTGCAAAGTTATAAATGTGTGGGTACACATGTATACACTTTATTTAAGTGTATGGGTATGAAAAACAATATCCTGTAGTTCAAAAATGTTTTATGTAAAGAAGGCATTATAAAAAAAATACTTGAATTCCTTTGTGTGATCTTTTTCTGTAGTATCGATCTTGTTATTCTACTTCTGTCTGGGACTGGGTTGGAGAGACATCACCTAGCTTTTAGAGGGCTGAGCTATGTAATCAATTAGCCACATGTCACCCACATGTCACAACACTCACTGATGTTGCCTACTGACCAATGACCAAGGCTGCACATTTGCTTGGATAAGGTCTTAGTTATGGAATCCATTTCTAGTTTGAGTAACCAAGTCCACTTTGACCTTGAGATTAATTTATTTGAAAGGACATGCTGACAGTAATAATAACCCCTTCATTAGTAACAGATTATTGCCGTAGTTCAAGGTCTTATCAATAATTATTGAAGGGTAGTGGGGTATCTTCAGTTGAAACAGACCATGTGAGTGTCAGCTCTGAGTGACAGTGTAGTGCCGAAAAGCATGCTCTCTTCAGAAAACCAAAATTCAATCTACTTTCATAGAACACACTACAAGCAGGTGTAAATCTTATCCATTTATAAAACCACTCAAAACATTTCTCATGTTTCTGTTTGTTTCCTCACCGCGTCATGACAGCGACCACAAAGTACTGTATATGTTCTGCATTGTAGCCAATAGTCAAATACACTGCTCAAAAAAATAAAGGGAACACTTAAACAACACAATGTAACTCCAAGTCAATCACACTTCTGTGAAATCAAACTGTCCACTTAGGAAGCAACACTGATTGACAATAAATTTCACATGCTGTTGTGCAAATGGAATAGACAACAGGTGGAAATTATAGGCAATTAGCAAGACACCCCCAATAAAGGACTGGTTTTGCATGTGGTGACCACAGACCACTTCTCAGTTCCTATGCTTCCTGACTGATGTTTTGGTCACTTTTGAATGCTGGCGGTGCTTTCACTCTAGTGGTAGCATGAGACGGAGTCTACAACCCACACAAGTGGCTCAGGTAGTGCAGCTCATCCAGGATGGCACATCAATGCAAGCTGTGGCAAGAAGGTTTGCTGTGTCTGTCAGCGTAGTGTCCAGAGCATGGAGGCGCTACCAGGAGACAGGCCAGTACATCAGGAGACGTGGAGGAGGCCGTAGGAGGGCAACAACCCATCAGCAGGACTGCTACCTCTGCCTTTGTGCAAGGAGGAGCAGGAGGAGCACTGCCAGAGCCCTGCAAAATGACCTCCAGCAGGCCACAAATGTGCATGTGTCTGCTCAAACGGTCAGAAACAGACTCCATGAGGGTGGTATGAGGGCCGACGTCCACAGGTGGGGGTTGTGCTTACAGCCCAACACCGTGCAGGACGTTTGGCATTTGCCAGAGAACACCAAGATTGGCAAATTCAACACTGGCGCCCTGTGCTCTTCACAGATGAAAGCAGGTTCACACTGAGCACGTGACAGACGTGACAGAGTCTGGAGACGCCGTGGAGAACGTTCTGCTGCCTGCAACATCCTCCAGCATGACCGGTTTGGCGGTGGGTCAGTCATGGTGTGGGGTGGCATTTCTTTGGGGGGCCGCACAGCCTTCCATGTGCTCACCAGAGGTAGCCTGACTGCCATTAGGTACCGAGATGAGATCCTCAGACCCCTTGTGAGACCATATACTGGTGCGGTTGGCCCTGGGTTCCTCCTAATGCAAGACAATGCTAGACCTCATGTGGCTGGAGTGTGTCAGCAGTTCCTGCAAGAGGAAGGCATTGATGCTATGGACTGGCCCGCCCGTTCCCCAGACCTGAATCCAATTGAGCACATCTGGGACATCATGACTCGCTCCATCCACCAACGCCACGTTGCACCACAGACTGTCCAGGAGTTGGCGGATGCTTTAGTCCAGGTCTGGGAGGAGATCCCTCAGGAGACCATCCACCACCTCATCAGGAGCATGCCCAGGCGTTGTAAGGAGGTCATACAGGCACGTGGAGGCCACACACACTACTGAGCCTCATTTTGACTTGTTTTAAGGACATTACATCAAAGTTGGATCAGCCTGTAGTGTGGTTTTCCACTTTAATTTTGAGGGTGACTCCAAATCCAGACCTCCATGGGTTGATAAATTTGATTTCCATTGATAATTTTTGTGTGATTTTGTTCTCAGCACATTCAACTTTATAAAGAAAAAAGTATTTAATAAGATTATTTCATTCATTCAGATCTAGGGTGTGTTATTTTAGTGTTCCCTTTATTTTTTTGAGCAGTGTATATTGTAGCTAACCAAAATGCAGAATTGTTGCGCTCTATCTGCCCGGTAGTTGTTACCAAGTAAGGGTATGATACTAGTGATCAGATTAAAAATAAGGAAAGACGATGATTTTGTTAGCAAAAGTCGATGAACTACAGTCCTGCAGACAAATCGTAGGTTAGAAACTGTATTATGTAATAAATATGTATACGTAGGAACATTTCCAAGGACGCCAGGTTCTTCATGAATGAGCTATTTGTAATTTACTGTATATAACCGTTATACACTTCTATAACATAAACAACAAGTAATTGTCTGTGTAAAACTGCCCTAGGGAAAGCTAGGGAGCTCCCAGTCCATAGACACGGGTATTACTTGGGGACAAAAACAAAGTAGGATTGATGCTGTTTGATAAGACTACAATATCACATTGAAGAGAGAAAAACAAGATCCCTTTCACTTGGGTCCACAGTGTAATGGAATCTGATCTATGAAGAAGATTATCAAACCCCCCAATCCCTCTTCAACCACAAAGCAAGGAGAGGAGACTGTAACCTAATTACTGCAGAAGCTGCTGCCACATGGATCAGAAGTGGGTCAAACCGTCAGCATAACCAACTTTTCACAGCTCCGACATTGGCCCAGCCTGCTGCATCCCGGGGAGCCTATTGAAAGGCAGCTGGTGAGGAGTGAAGCATGAAGGGTACCTGTGACAGGTATGAAAAGCGAGAGGGAGAGCAGGCTCTGAAGTCGAAGCGCCAAGTAGCTCAAACGATTAGTTACCGGAGTGTAACTCCAGTTCTATGAGTGGAGCGGAGCCCCATAGGGGAGCTCTGCTCCTATTGGTTTACCCACTGCCCTAAGGCAGCATCAGCCTGAGATAAAATTATGTACACACCTGCAGCCAATAGGAGTACAGGTGTCCCTATAAGAGGGGATGCCTCCCCTCAATCAGCCTCCCGAGATATTTATCTTCAGCGAGACTAGAGAGGGTCGGCAGGGCCTTAAGTCCTATGGGGCTCCGCTCCACTCATAGAACTGGAGTTACACTCCGGTAACTAATCGTTCTATATTGTGGAGCTCCGCCCCTCTCTAGCTCTGCTCCTATTGGTTTAAGGCGGAGCGTAGCGCTCCAAAATGTACTCCCTGCCGAGCCCAACACTTCCCATCAAAATGAAAAGGTCAGGCCTAGCAATGGCTAGGCCTGAACAGCGCCGGAAGAAGATGGCTGCCGTTTTACAGCCCTCTAACCAATTGTACTATTATGTGTGTTTTTCCGCGTTATTTGTAATTTATTTTGTACATAATGTTTATGCCATCGTCTCTTATAACCAAAGAGAGCTTCTGGATATCAGGACAGCGATTACTCACCTCGCGTTGGACGAACCCTTTTTCTTCAACGAGGCGTTCGCGAAGGATATTCTACAGACTCCAGACAAGGCCCAGATCCCCGTCATTCGCGTGAGGAAGAGACGGAGATACCGTGGACGTAGGTCGGGGTGCCTTGTAAAGATCCGACGGCGAACGAGTAAACTGCCTCTCCCATCAATCCTATTAGCCAACGTTCAAGCTTTGGATAATAAAATGGACGATTTAAGATTACGGTTATCCTACCAACGGGACATTAAAAACTGTAATATCTTATGTTTCACGGAGTCGTGGCTGAATGACAACAATGACAACATTCAGCTAGCAGGCTATACGCTACATCGGCAGGACAGAACGGCAGACTCGGGTAAGACGAGGGGTGGCGGTCTCTGTATTTTTGTAAACAACAGCTGGTGCACAAAATCAAATACTAAGGAAGTCTCAAGGTTTTGCTCGCCTGAGGTAGAGTATCTTATGATAAGCTGTAGACCACACTATTTACCAAGAGAGTTTTCATCTATACTTTTCATAGCTGTCTATTTACCACCACAAACCAATGCTGGCATTAAGATTGCACTGAATGAGTTGTACAAGGCCATTAATCAACAGGAAAACGCTCATCCAGATGCAGCGCTCCTAGTAGCAGGGGACTTTAATGCAGGGAAACTTAAATCCGTTCTACCTCATTTCTACCAGCATGTTAAATGTGCAACCAGAGGGGAAAAAACTCTAGACCACCTTTACTCCACACACAGAGACGCATACAAAGCTCTCCCTCGCCCTCCATTTGGCAAATCTGACCATAACTCTATCCTCCTGATTCCTGCTTATAAGCAAAAACTGAAGCAGGAAGCACCAGTGACTCGGCTAATAAAAAAGTGGTCAGATGACGCAGATGCTAAGCTACAGGACTGTTTTGCTAGCACAGACTGGAACATGTTCAGGGATTCTTCAGACAGCATTGAGGAGTACACCACATCAGTCACTGGCTTCATCAATAAGTGCATCGATGATGTCGTCCCCACAGTGACCGTACGTACATACCCCAACCAGAAGCCATGGATTACAGGAAACATCCGCACTGAGCTAAAGGGTAGAGCTGCCGCTTTCAAGGAACGGGACTCTAACCCGGACGCTTATAAGAAATCCCGCTATGACCTCCGACGAACCATCAAACAGGCAAAGAGTCAATACAGGTCTAAGATTGAATCATACTACACTGGCTCTGACGCTCGTCGGATGTGGCAGGGCTTGAAAACTATTACAGACTACAAAGGGAAGCACAGCCGCGAGCTGCCCAGTGACACAAGCCTACCAGACGAGCTAAACCACTTCTATGCTCGCTTCGAGGCAAGCAACACTGAAGCATGCATGAGAGCACCAGCTGTTCCGGACGACTATGTGATCACGCTCTCCGTAGCCGATGTGAGTAAGACTTTTAAGCAGGTCAACATTCACAAGGCCGCAGGGCCAGACGGATTACCAGGACGTGTACTCCGAGCATGTGCTGACCAACTGGCAAGTGTCTTCACTGACATTTTCAACATGTCCCTGACTGAGTCTGTAATACCAACATGTTTCAAGCAGACCACCATAGTCCCCGTGCCCAAGAACTCTAAGATAACCTGCCTAAATGACTACCGACCCGTGGCACTGACGTCTGTAGCCATGAAGTGCTTTGAAAGACTGGTCATGGCTCACATCAACAGCATAATCCCAGAAACCCTAGACCCACTCCAATTTGCATACCGCCCCAACAGATCCACAGATGATGCAATCTCTATCGCACTCCACACTGCCCTTTCCCACCTGGACAAGAGGAACACCTACGTGAGAATGCTATTCATTGACTACAGCTCAGCATTCAACACCATAGTGCCCTCAAAGCTCATCACTAAGCTAAGGATCCTGGGACTAAACACCTCCCTCTGCAACTGGATCCTGGACTTCCTGACGGGCCGCCCCCAGGTGGTAAGGGTAGGTAACAACACATCTGCCACACTGATCCTCAACACGGGGGCCCCTCAGGGGTGCGTGCTCAGTCCCCTCCTGTACTCTCTGTTCACCCATGACTGCATGGCCAGGCACGACTCCAACACCATCATTAAGTTTGCCGACGACACAACAGTGGTAGGCCTGATCACCGACAACGATGAGACAGCCTATAGGGAGGAGGTCAGAGATCTGGCCGTGTGGTGCCAGGACAACAACCTCTCCCTCAACGTGACCAAGACAAAGGAGATGATTGTGGACTACAGGAAAAAAAAGAGGACTGAGCACGCCCCCATTCTCATCGACGGGGCTGTAGTGGAACAGGTTGAGAGCTTCAAGTTCCTTGGTGTCCACATCACCAACGAACTATCATGGTCCAAACACACCAAGACAGTCGTGAAGAGGGCACGACAAAGCCTATTCCCCCTCAGGAGACTAAAAAGATTTGGCATGGGTCCTCAGATCCTCAAAAAATTCTACAGCTGCACCATCGAGAGCATCCTGACTGGTTGCATCACCGCCTGGTATGGCAACTGCTTGGCCTCTGACCGCAAGGCACTACAGAGGGTAGTGCGTACGGCCCAGTACATCACTGGGGCAAAGCTCCCTGCCATCCAGGACCTCTATACCAGGCGGTGTCAGAGGAAGGCCCTCAAAATTGTCAAAGACTCCAGTCACCCTAGTCATAGACTGTTCTCTCTGCTACCGCACGGCAAGCGGTACCGGAGTGCCAAGTCTAGGTCCAAAAGACTTCTCAACAGCTTCTACCCCCAAGCCATAAGACTCCTGAACAGCTAATCATGGCTACCCGGACTATTTGCACTGCCCCCCCCACCCCATCCTTTTTACGCTGCTGCTACTCTGTTAAGTATTTATGCATAGTCACTTTAACTCTACCCACATGTACATATTACCTCAACTACCTCAACTAGCCGGTGCCCCCGCACATTGACTATGCAACGGTACCCCCCTGTATATATAGCCTCCCTACTGTCACTTTATTCTATTGTATATATAGCCTCCCTACTGTCACTTTATTTTTTACTTCTGCTCTTTTTTTCTCAACACTTTTTTGTTGTTGTTTTATTCTTACTTTTTTGTTTAAAATAAATGCACTGTTGGTTAAGGGCTGTAAGTAAGCATTTCACTGTAATGTCTGCACCTGTTGTATTCGGCGCATGTGACCAATAAAATTTGATTTGATTTGATTTGATTTGAACCAATTCCCGCAGTACTGTAACTACTGTCACCCTACAAGTGTCACAATATACTGCGTCATCGGTTAAAAACCCGCCCCACCTAGTCCAATGGCAACACCAATGACTAGTGGGCAGATCACCAGAATACAGGCCATACTAATCTGTACTAGCAGATAGATGGTACCTCAATATCCTGTTACAATACTACCGACCACTAATGGAATGACACAAAGTGTCACTCTACATTGTGTACACGGTAGGCCGCCTCACTCAATCAATGGAACCCCAGAGATTGGTGGGCAGATCCCAGAACATGATTCATACTAATCTGAACAAGCAGATAGATGACGTCACATTCCGTCAAATTGTCATGACCGGTCTAATAGTATCGTAACCAAGTTACTACTATTATCCCCCATCATTCCGCCTCACTCCAGTGAATCACTGGTGGGCAGATCAATACATGCCCTCTACTGTACTGAACCTGTCAGTCAGGAGTCATGCAAAAAATATGTCCTTCTATCAGAAGCGGACCTGATAGAGACCCTGTCTCCACAGTCCTGCATTCCTCTCCTCCTAGCTCAGTCTCCCTTCAGCCACGCTGAGTACAGACTGAGCCAAAGAGTTAGAAGACATATCCAAGAGATAGAAACTGATAAATGGAGACGGTGTTGACCATGACGCCGCTCTACATATATATCCTCTACCCCTGTTCCTCTGAAAAGGGCAGTAGAAGCTGCTACTCCACGAGTGGAGAGAGCTCTGATACCCTGAGGCAATTGTCGCCCGCTGCCTCATAAGCTGTCTCAATGCCCTCACAAAGCCAATGAGACAGACGCTGTTTCGAAAGTGGTCTACCTAGTGCAGCAGCACCATGACACACAAACAGCTGAGGCGATGACCTAATCGCTGCTGTGCGCTCGACGTTACACGCCAAGGCGCGTACTGGGCACAGGCGATGGAGCCTTTCCTCACTCCTCTCTCTATGAGGAGGAGGAGAAAAAGCCCACAGCTCCACGGTCTGTGATCTATATGAACTCCTAATAACCTTCGGCACAAATGCCGGGTTAGGATGTAACACCGCTCTGCTCAGATCGCCATTAATGGCCAGGCAGTCGGGTCTCGTCGAAAGAGCACACAAATCACTAACACGCTTAGCCGTAGTCAAAGCGAGCAACAGTGCTGTCTTCAAAGACAGCATCTTGAGGGGTATTTGATTCAATGGCTCGAACGGCGACTTACATAGCGCTTCGAGTACCAAAGCCAAATCCCACTGAGGAAGCGTTGCTCTAGGTGTTGGCCTAAGTCGCCGCGTTCCTAATAGGAAACGTTTCACTAGAGGGTGACTAAAGACATTGTCTCTGCCAAACCCCTTGTGACAATGCTGAAATCGCCGCTGCAAACACCTTAATGGTGGCGGGCAATCTCTGCTTGTCAAACATAAGCTGTAGGAAAGAGAGAATACTCTCAACCTGACAGTTCATGGGGTCTACACCTTGTGTGACACACCATTGTGAAAACACGTTCCATCTACTGGCATACATCTTAGAAGTGGAATTGGCACGTGAACCCTGTATGGTCCTGATCACCGCATCAGATAACCCACGGCGCTCTAGCCTGTCCCTCTCAGCAGCCAGACCTTCAGTGGTAGGCCGATTATGGGCAACTGCCCTATCGTGCCCCCCGCCTGAGACAACGCGTCCCGTCGATGTGGAATTGGCCAAGGTGGCGCAATCAACATCTGACTCATCTCCGCAAACCAAGGAGCCCCTGGGTGATCGGGGGCTACCAGTATCACTGACAGCCCTCCTGACCTCACCCTGGCTAACAGTGGGAGAATGCAGGACAGCGGAGGGAATGCATACAGAAGAATTCTCGGCCACGGGTGGTGCGCAAAGGCTTCACACGTGACGCAATAGATCCACCTCGGCTCTCCCGAACTGTTCCCAAATTTGGAGAACAATGTCCGGATGCAGACACCACTCGTCGTCTCGAGGACCCCCTCTTGACATGAGGTCTGCTCCTACGTTCAAGTAGCTCGGAATGTGTGCTGCTCTCAATGAGCGAAGGTGCTCGTGAGCCCACAGCCACAATTCCTCTGCCGCCCGATGGAGAGCAGGAGACCTGACTCCTCCCTGGCGATTTATGTGGGCTACTCTGGTCCGGTTGTCTGACCAGACCAGCACATCGTGACCCCGAAGGGTAGATGCGAAGTGGGTCAAAACCAGTCGAACCGTTTCCAACTCCAAGAGGTTGATGTGGCGACTCGAAAGAGGCCACACACCTCCTATCGCTTGGGTCTGTCATGTCCCTCCCCATCCCGTCAGAGACGCATCTGTGAACACTGGGATGTAGGAGGACACTTTGCCTATCGGGACTCCGTGCGTGAGAACGCGCGGGTTTCTCCAGTAGTTCAGATCTGCACTGAGCGAGAGGGGAACCACCACCAACCGATGACGTTGACGCAATGGGTCTAGTCTTAGTTGGGCGAACCATCGCTGCATCCTGCACATGTGCAGGAGTCCCAGCGGAACTACAGAGTGGGCTGACGACATGAGACCCAAGAGTGACATGATCGACAGCGCCGTCACCGTGTGATTCGGACGACACTTCCTCAGGGCTAGCAACAGGGCTACCCTTCGGGGGTCCGAAATTCGAGCCCTCAACATTACAGTGTCTAGCTGTATCCCCAGGTAGACAATCTGATGACTGGGCCAGGGCGCGCTCTTTTTCCAATTCACAGGGCCGTTTGGTTACGCTCTCGTTGAGAATGCGTAAATCCAATATTGGCCTCACCCCCCCCGTCTTTTTGGGCACCAGGAATTAGGGTGAATATAGCCCCTTGTTCCTTTGCTCCTGGGGAACCACTGTGACCGCCTCCTTCGCCAAAAGTTCCGTAATCTCTGAAACCAGAGCGGCCACTTTTTCGGGCGTTTTCATCACCGTCTCCACCACTCCCCTGAATGGGGGTGGGGTCCGATGGAATTGGAGAGCATAACCCTTCTGCAACATCTGTTCTAGCCAGCGTGAGAGAGTGCAGCTTCGCTGCCACTGCCAGCAATACAGAGGAAGCTGTGGTACATTCAGTAGGAAGGACCTGTATTCCTCTATGGCCCTTGCCGCCGCTGTTCCCCAACACTGAGGTGGTGGAACAGCCCAAGGCGGGCCTCCCATGAAAGGGAGAGGAAACATTAGTGCGTTCTGAACCAGAAGGAGGGGCAGAGACGTCAGTTAAACCCGTAACCGTCGTATTCCTGCCCTCCGTGAACAGAGCGCGGGTCTGAATTGCACTGACCGAGGCCACAGCCTGCGACAGGGCACCATCCCCAGCAAGCGATTGCTTCATCGTAGATGACTGCAATTCGCTATTAGAGCCCCTCACTACAATACTGATAGGAGTCTGTAATATGAGGTCTCTATGAGGTAACACAAGGCGGCGCTTTGATACCTTCTTAACCTTCACCTTCTGTGTGTGTTCAACTCTGCACCTCTGGTGGGTTGAGTCACGCTCAGTGTGGTGAGTATTAGCGCGTTCTGTGAGAGGTGGGGGCGCCGATACGTTGGTTATTCCCGTAACCTTAGTAATCCGGCCCTCCGTGAACGCAGCATGGGTCTGAATCGCACTAACCGAGACCTTAGTCTGCGATAGTGCGCCATCCCCAAATAGCGGCTGCGTCATCATGTCTCCTGACTGAGACTGCAGCCTGCTATGAGAGGCACTCACTACAGTACTCCTTGGAGTCTGTAATGTGAGGTCTCTTTGAGATAAACTAAGACGGCGTCTTGGTATCTTTCCTCCTTTCACCTCCTGTGTGCGTTCAGCTCTGCACCTCTGGTGGGCTGAACTACACTCAGTGTGGTGAGCATTGGCACGTTCTAAGAGAGGTGGGGGCGCCGATACGTTGGTTACTTTCGTGACCGTGGTAATCGGGCCCTCCGTGAACGCAGCATGGGTCTGAATCGCACTAACAGAGACCTTAGTCTGCGATAGTGCGCCATCCCCAAATAGCGGCTGTGTCATCATGTCAGTGTCTGACCGAGACTGCAGCCTGCTATGTGAGACACTCACTACAGCACTCCTAGGAGTCTGTAATGTGAGGTCTCTATGAGGTAACACAAGGCGGTGTCTTGATACCCTTTTTTAACATTCACCTCCTGTGTGTGCTCAGCTCTGCACCCCTGGTGGGCTGAGCTACACTCAGTGTGGTGAGCATCAGCGCGTTCTGAGAGAAACGGGGGCGCCGATACGTTGGTTAAACTCGTAACCACAGTATTCCGGCCCTCCGTGAACGCAGCACGGGTCTGAACTGCACTGACTGAGACCTTAGCCTGAGACAGAGCGCCGTCCCGAATAGCGGTCGCGTCATCATGCCATTATCCGGCTGAGACTGCAGCCTGCTATGTGAGACACTCACTACAGCACTCCTAGGAGTATGTAAAGTGAGGTCTTCATAAGGTAACATCTTAAAATTAATATCCTTTTTATACCTACCTTATGTGTGTGCTCAGCAACGCACTGTGGTGGGCTGAGCTGCACTCGAGTGGTAAGAGAGAGAGCGAGAGTGAGGAAGGTCGAACGCTCTCGGATGTATTATGGAAAAGGGGCTCTTTCTTTGACAAAGTCAGGTAGAGCCAACTCTTTATTACACACATCAACAAAAAACATTCTCCTCCATACACTCAACGGTAGGGTGGGGGGGAACAGTGGGCTCAGTCACACCAGGCGCTGCGCCGTCTTCCGTTCTCTCCCCCTCGCCATGTCATAAACGGCGTCTCTTCTGGCCGCCCTTCGGGTGATGCCAGGATGACGCTTTAATGACCTCTCTCGCCGGCGGAATGGTCGGCACCTCTGGCGCTGCAGGGGGGGGGGCGAGGCCCGCTCCCTTGCTGCTGGAGGCCGCCGTCTGACGCCAAGCTGTAGCGAGAGTAACGGCCGCCCTCCATCATGTCCACTTCCGGGTTGGAGGGAATGGGGGGCAGCTTAATCTCCCGCTGTTTAGTAGCCCACTCAATGAGACCTGAAAATTCAGAGCACAGAGAGGCTGTGGCGCCATCATCCAGGGATGTAAATGACCTCACACTTTCCTGAGGGAAAAGGGGTGTTAAACATCTGGGTCAGTGTAATGAATTGTTCCAATAGAATATTCATTTCTTCCCCAATAGCCCTGTCATCTCCTGAGTCAGCGCCTTCAGATGATGCCTCAGAAGCTGAGGCTAACACTGATAGCACATCCTCAAGAGGAATATCCTCCCTAAAAATGCCCAAAGCTGCTTTCTCTCCTTCAAAAAAGGAGGGCGCAGCTGGCGCATAGTGGGGGATTAATGAGGCCGTCCCTGGCGTGCTGTGTCCCTCAACCCACTAAACATAAGTCGGGGGGGGGGGGGTCGACAGCCACCAAGGGGAACAGCGACATTGAGCGCTGAAAATAGCTTTTGTTAAATACTTACCCTATGGATAAGCTTGGTGTGCTCATTGTAGGACGACGTCGATGATCTGGAAAATCGACGGCGTTTTCTTCGTCCTGAGTCTTCTCCTCGTCTCTTCTTGGCTTCTTCAGTCTAGTCGCTGAAGATAAAGGGAGGCTGATTGAAGGGAAGCGTCCCCTCTTATAGGGACACCTGTACTCTTATTGGCTGCAGGTGTGTGCATAATTTTGTCTCAGGCTGATGCTGCCTTAGGGCAGTGGGTAAACCAATAGGAGCAGAGCTCCCCTATGGGGCGGAGCTCCACGATATAGAACAAACCACCAAAGGGCCTGTCTTTTCAAGAATATGATTGCAGGTTTTGTAAAAAGCATGTACGTTAAGTTACAAAGGCAGGTGGGAAGAAATATAACACATTGCTTGTGGAACCCGTTGAAGACCCATCTTAGATAGGCTATTTCTCTTCAGGCTTTTGACAGCCTTCAGGGTTGACTTTGTCAAGAGCCACAGGCTCCGTCTGCCAACCCATAGATTATCTAACCACATTATGTCAGCCTACGGGGAGCAAAATAACTCAGCACAGCCACAGGATCAAATCAAATTTTATTTGTCACATACGTGTTTAGCAGATGTTATAGCGAGTGTAGCGAAATGCTTGTGCTTCTAGCTCCGAGAGTGCAGTAATATCTAACTATGCAGTGTACATAGTTACTACACTCTAGTGGTGAAATTATGGAAATACAACAAACACCATATCCTATAGGGGTGCTGATGACTAAAAGAGCCTACATTTTGATAAAGAAATACAAGTTGCACTCTTCATTCACCACAACGTGGTTTATTTATTTTGAGTATAGAGTATAGAGTGCACAACTTTCACCTCTTCTTTAAGTGTAAATATTAAGAAAAACCAATGGACAAAAGTTAACAGAGAAAAGGTTTATTTCTTTACACGCGAGTGGTAATACCGTTATAACAATACATAGATAAGACAACAGATACATCTAGAAGACAAAACAGAGCAATATTAGAAAAGGAGTCATGAGATATTTATTAGGGATGTGTAGCTCTCCTTTCTTGAATTATTCAATATGCATCTAGATACATGAGCTCTGATATGACACAGGAACTATATGTTTTAATCCTTAACAATTCGTGCGATTCGGTTTGATTAGGGGAACGAATTGACGCGATTCGGTTCGATACAGTAATTTATTTTGCATGAACACATTAATTTTCCATTTAAAATTAATATCTGCTAATGATTGGAGCTCAGGAGCTGGGCCTCTGACTGGATCTGTCAGAGATTACTTCTATTTTTTAAACTGAGTGGCCCTCTGTTAATGTGTGTGTGGTCCTCTGTAGCTCAATTGGTAGAGCATGGCGCTTGTAACGCCAAGGTAGTGGGTTCGATCCCCGGGACCACCCATACTTAAAGATGTATGCACACATGACTGTAAATCACTTTGGATAAAAGCGTCTGCTAAATGGCATATTATATTATTAATGGTGTAGGCACCTGAGCTGAGCCATAGGGCAGACTGAGCATATACCACCCCCATCAGATTAGGGGTGGAGGCAATTGATGCTTTTTGTCCCCCCACTTTTTATCTGCAATAACCATCACCCACTCATTAACTTCTCATTTTGGCAGATAAAAAATGTTGCGCTTGTACTATGTCAATATTTATCTTTAGAAATTATCGTGGCATTTAGCCAATTAATACAATGCAGCGTTAGATTTTACCTGCCTCAAAAGCTAATGGTTTAGACCGTTTGGAATTTTATGGAGCGCTTCTCCAGCTCTGACTAATGAATATGACCGAGCATGCGATGCTCCTAAAAATGATTGCGGTCATTATGAAATTACCTTGATCTATGTAAAAATGCACAAATACACTGACTGTAAAAAAAATTAAAAATAAAAAAAATTTCTCATGGTGACCTGAACAATTTAAAAAAAATCGGAATGAATGAAAAGCCCAATCAGCAGTTCAATGTTTGTTGTGCCCACTTACTCCAGTAGACCACACAACTCCAGTAAAAAAAAACCCAGAGCATTTGGTAACAATGACTCAGCAAATTACATTGTCACTCAACTAATAAACCCTACGATATGACATTGTGAAAGCCATTTTTCTAAGCATCTGAATGCTGAAGGTGCCGCTGATGTACGAATAGCCTATTAGAAGAGGGATAGACTACCTCTAGTTGGCGCAAGCAGCTCTGACTACCTGCACTGTGCGCACAGTCGTTATCTGACAGTCATATGCAGTTACATGCATAACAGTTCAATAGCCTACTGAACTGATGGAGAGGACGCATCAATTCAGTCACAACACATAGGAGGTAATTTCGGAATAAAACAGTAAAAAACATTAATGAACTGGCGATTGTAACGTTTGAATCGGTTTTCTGACTGATGCATGCTTCATTTGGATTGGGCTCCCGCAGAACCATGCACTAGTATCTTAAATATTTGAACCGGGAGCGATGCATATCAGTGAATTGTTACATCCCTAATGTTTACATATTAATTGAGGCAAGGGCACCCTTTAGTGACCATGGAGAGAAATAGCCACTTCCTCTGTGTAGACTAGAGAGAGGATGGTCAGATGTACGGACTGGAGGAGAGGAACTCCAGCCACTCGGTCAGAGAGGGGGTCTTCTGGGGAGGCTGCAAATTAAAACAACATACATGTCTCACATACATTGTAATGGAATGGACAAATCAACAACATCACTTACATGGTTGTATGTAGCTGTGGATATCTGATTTTAAGGTGATCTCCAAAAAAGTACTGACCCCCAGAGGGTAGAACCTGAACAAAATAATACATTTTTAAGGGTAGATAATAACTAGAACAAGGGAAGTGCTCCCTCTTTGCTAAAACGTTTTTACTAATACCATTTCTACGTGACTCGAATGGGCCTAAATACATCAATTAACAGGTAATGGCGGTGAATGTGTTACCTGTAGGACAGCGTTGTCAACCAGTTCTCCGTCCCTGCGTACAGAGATGAGTGTAGCTGTGCCTTTGGAGGGGTAGCCCTCCTCCACCCCCAGGTTACACACCCTAGAGGCAGTCTTCAGGAAGACTAGCAGTCTCTGGCCTGGACGCCAGTCTATAGCAAACCTACAAACAGGAGAAATTGTCACCATGCCAAACACAGGTGTTTCAGAATGAAAGAAGATTGGATGTTAGAAAACTTCATGTGTCATTGTGCTTGGAATATGAAAAAAGTCCACAGATATGAATAAGCTCTCACACACTAATTCTTGCTTAGAAGTGTTGGAGTATAAGGTTATGAACATAAACAGTGTTCCAGTGTGATTGAGAATGTATGGGAAAGGTCCTGAATATTTGCTGACAACTTCTACTCACATTCAGTAGAACTGAGTAGTTCAGAAGTAATACTGTGAAGATATTATATACACTGCTCAAAAAAATTAAGGGAACACTAAAATAACACATCCTAGATCTGAATGAATGAAATAATCTTATTAAATACTTTTGTCTTTACATAGTTGAATGTGCTGACAACAAAATCACACAAAAATTATCAATGGAAATCAAATTTATCAACCCATGGAGGTCTGGATTTGGAGTCACCCTCAAAAATTAAAGTGGAAAACCACACTACAGGCTGATCCAACTTTGATGTAATGTCCTTAAAACAAGTCAAAATGAGGCTCAGTAGTGTGTGTGGCCTCCACGTGCCTGTATGACCTCCCTACAACGCCTGGGCATGCTCCTGATGAGGTGGCGGATGGTCTCCTGAGGGATCTCCTCCCAGACCTGGACTAAAGCATCCGCCAACTCCTGGACAGTCTGTGGTGCAACGTGGCGTTGGTGGATGGAGCGAGACATGATGTCCCAGATGTGCTCAATTGGATTCAGGTCTGGGGAACGGGCGGGCCAGTCCATAGCATCAATGCCTTCCTCTTGCAGGAACTGCTGACACACTCCAGCCACATGAGGTCTAGCATTGTCTTGCATTAGGAGGAACCCAGGGCCAACCGCACCAGCATATGGTCTCACAAGGGGTCTGAGGATCTCATCTCGGTACCTAATGGCAGACAGGCTACCTCTGGCGAGCAAATGGAGGGCTGTGCGGCCCCCCCAAAGAAATGCCACCCCACACCATGACTGACCCACCGCCAAACCGGTCATGCTGGAGGATGTTGCAGGCAGCAGAACGTTCTCCACGGCGTCTCCAGACTCTGTCACGTCTGTCACATGTGCTCAGTGTGAACCTGCTTTCATCTGTGAAGAGCACAGGGCGCCAGTGGCGAATTTGCCAATCTTGGTGTTCTCTGGCAAATGCCAAACGTCCTGCACGGTGTTGGGCTGTAAGCACAACCCCCACCTGTGGACGTCGGGCCCTCATACCACCCTCATGGAGTCTGTTTCTGACCGTTTGAGCAGACACATGCACATTTGTGGCCTGCTGGAGGTCATTTTGCAGGGCTCTGGCAGTGCTCCTCCTTGCACAAAGGTGGAGGTAGCAGTCCTGCTGCTGGGTTGTTGCCCTCCTACGGCCTCCTCCACGTCTCCTGATGTACTGGCCGGTCTCCTGGTAGCGCCTCCATGCTCTGGACACTACGCTGACAGACACAGCAAACCTTCTTGCCACAGCTCGCATTGATGTGCCATCCTGGATGAGCTGCACTACCTGAGCCACTTGTGTGGGTTGTAGACTCTGTCTCATGCTACCACTAGAGTGAAAGCACCGCCAGCATTCAAAAGTGACCAAAACATCAGCCAGAAAGCATAGGAACTGAGAAGTGGTCTGTGGTCACCACCTGCAAAACCAGTCCTTTATTGGGGGTGTCTTGCTAATTGCCTATAATTTCCACCTGTTGTCTATTCCATTTGCACAACAGCATGTGAAATGTATTGTCAATCAGTGTTGCTTCCTAAGTGGACAGTTTGATTTCACAGAAGTGTGATTGACTTGGAGTTACATTGTGTTGTTTAAGTGTTCCCTTTATTTTTTTGAGTAGTGTATATCGGGGGTCATTAAAAACATCGTCTTTGATGGGTTCGTAGCTGAGCAAGTTATGGTTTATCTGGGATGGTAAATCAGACAAGATAAAGCGTGCCTATCTATATAATGAATATGAATTGGGTGGGTTAAGATCATTAAATATAAAAGCACTAAACCTCTCTCTAAAAGCATCACTTATTCAAAAGTTTTACTTTTGAACCCTAAATGTTTCTAAAGTAGATTACTAAGAAAAGCTCATCCATTGATTAAAAATGGCATTTTTGCCTTTGTGCAGATTACCATGTCTCATTTTCAATTAATTGAAAATGATTTTTTTCTAAGTATCTCTCTTTTTCAAACAAGCATTGCAGAGCTGGCTACAATTTCAATTTCATCCCCCTGAAAAGATAGAACAAATATTACAACAAATATTATGGCTGAACTCAAATGTGCTGGTTGATAAAATACCTGTATTTATGGGAAGGTTTGAAAAGGGTATTTTGTTTTTAAATGATATTGTAAATTGGAATGGTAGAGTTATGTCTTTCATGGAGTTATCCGAATTGTATGGGAAGGTCTGCTCAATCCAAGATTACAACCAATTGATTACAGCATTACCCCAAAAATGGAGGAGGCAACGGGAGGAGGTAGGGAACTGGTCTGTCTGCCCAATATAAAGGATCAAAATTGGCGGAGGAATGAATAGCAAAAAATAGGAAATTATACTAGTTTCATTTGAGGACCAGAATGTTGACAGCTGTGCCATACAGATTGCAAAATAGTTGGGAAGAGATTTTTGATGTACCGATTCCATGGTACAGGGTGTATGAGTTGATATATAAAACGATGCAAGATTCATGACTTCATGGTTTTCAGCTAAAACTATTATATAGAATTCTTCCCACCAACAAAATGTTGAATATTTGGGGCATACAATTATCGAAGCTCTGCAGATTTTGTTGTGAGGATACAGAATCAATAGACCATTTATTTTGGTATTGCCCTCAGTTAGCCTGTTTCTGGCCTCAGGTTCAGGAATGGCTGAAAATGCATAACATTGATCTAAAATTTACCCTAGAAATAGTACTATTGGGAGATCTGGAGAGACCGGGTCATTCAATTACTAATACTCTTAGTAAAAGTACTTATCTTCAACTCGCAATCTGTGGATTTTATTCGATTAGATAGATTGAAAATAAAGTAAACATAAACATGGAATTATTTAATTTTTGTCGGGGGGGGGGGGGTTCTCGGATGGTTGAGGGGCAGCTCTTGGGGAACTGTGGGGCTGGTGGCCGGGCGGTTGGGAGCTTGGGCCGGTGGCTGATGGATCGCTGGTTCGGGTCCCTGTTTTTGACCTTGTGGGAGATCTGTCGATGTGCCCTTGAGCAGGGCATTGACCCTGGTTGCTTCTGTGTGTCGCTCTCTCGATGGGAGTCTGTTAGATGACTAATATGATGTAGTTGTTGAGCGGCTTCACTGCAAGTATATTGTATGTTTTAAATATTCAATCAAATAAAAATAAAAGTTATGGTTGTTGAACGCCAATCCGCATGTTTTAGTTTGCAGAAATCGCTCCGTTTTGACTGTATACAACTGTTTTACATGGGTTTTTGTTAGTGTTTGTGTGTCTCAATGATCCCTCTCCAAGAGAGAGGCAGTGGGATATATTCAGACGGCTGCTTTTAATGCTTCAGATCATGTGGTAAGGCCATTCAAACAGCAACAGGATTCAGTCTCAGAAAGAAACATAATTCCACTTTATCAATGAACATCAAGGGTCTCGATTCTATGATCACTGACTGATCTTTGCAGGCACTGTGTGTGTGTGTACCTGGAGTGCAGGGCCTGGATCTCAGTCAGCATCTCTCTCTGGCTGATGTAGCACTGCATGACCTCCAGCAGGGCAGCACTGAGGTGAGAAAGGTGACCCTTAATTGACTCCTCTAACAGCCCTGCAGTACCTTGATACACCTAGAGGGATGGAGAGGGACGGGGGAGAAAGTGGGGGTTGTGACTAATGGTGGCAAAATATATATATTTTTTTCTCAATAGGTGCCAAAAACTGAGAAATAATGTAGAGAGATATCTTACTTGGCTAAATCTAACAATGATTCTCATCTAGGAGACAGGGACAGGAAAGGGGCTCAGGGGGAGCTAAGGAGAAGAGGTGTAGGAACTAGGATGGAACCGGAACAGGGGAAGGAGCTATGGAAAAGTGGAGAAGGGACCGGAAACCGAACCAAGAGTGTATTCATTACTCACACACCGTAGCAAAAAGTTTTGCAACGGAAACCGATTACTCCAAACTGAAAACTTTTTGCAACTAAAACGAGAGTTTCTATTGGACACATTCAGGTGGGTCCCTCCCCATGTTGTTTGCTTCACATTCGGAGGTCAGTTGTGTTGTTTACCTGGAGGTGGAAGTGGTCATCAGGGCTCCAAGTGACGGTCAGTCTGAGGGGCTCCAGCTGGCCAGAGGAGGAGGAGGACCCACAGGAGTGGGGCCTCAGTTCCACACACAGCTCCGAGGACCCCACCGACAGAAGCCTACACTGCATCACCCCCTGTGTCTCCTCCACACAGCCCTGCAGGCTGAGGACAGGTGACAATAGGGGAGAGAGGTGAGTACGGACTGCAGCAGCGCAGTCAGGTGCCCACCCTCGTTTGCAATTACCAAGGGGCTAGGTTAGGGGTTCTAGGTTGATTTTAGACTGGGCGAATCTCAATTTGTCTTTCTCACGTTCATTAGGAAATGGGAAATTGAATGAGAGTTCTAATAAGCTGAGTGAACAACATGGAAGTGTGGTAGCGCAAGACTAGTCAGGGCAAATTAGTGGGAGAGTAGAAATAGGACACGTTTCTGCAAGGACGTATGATTGGTGGATAGAGCTGCTTGTCACTCACGCTTCTCTCAGGTGCTGCCCGTCAGCCAAGCGGTCCAGGGAGGCGTCTGTCTCCGCCCTCAGCTGGGCCAGCTGCCCCTCACACACACGCAAGGCATTGTGGGCCGTCTGGAGGGCCTTCCCCATCTGCAGGCTGAGATCTTTCTATGGGAGAGATGTGGAAAGACAGATTCCACATTCAAAACGAGGCACAGGACTAATACAAAGTAACCATACGAAAGACCATGTCCGTCGAATGTGTGCAAATTGTGAGGGGACCGTTGCTTTTTTTTTCAAAGATGTGAAAAGTCACCATACAGAAAGTGTGTGTGTGTGTGTGTGTGTGTGTGAGTGTGCATCGTGTGTGTGTGTGTGTACCTTCTTCTCTAGTGCTGTGACCAGGTGTGTCAGTCTGTTCCGTTTGTGGTGCAGTTTATCCATCCTGTCCTGTAGGGTGCTGATGAGTGTCTCCACCTCCTGGACTCCCTCTTTATATTCACTCTTCAGGGCCTTCCAGCGTCTGTGAGCCTCGTTGCCTGAACACAGCAGACCAGTCATTTACAAAAGTACTACACTGGGGTAGACCTGACCCTTCCGAGTACCATTACATGGTACTCAGATGCCATGGAAGTAAGGATATCTTGAGTGGCATTATTGCTGATTATGTGTTGGGTGTGTCTGTGTGTTACCGGGGTTTGGGGGGCAGGGTTCATTAAGCAGCTGGTCAGTTGACTCCAGTCTCTCCAGAAGCTGCATCATGTCATCCAGCACAAACAACTGTCTGCCCATCATCTTCTGTATGCTACGACTCTCCTGAACAACAACACACAGATAGTACTTATAAACGTAATTAATGCCATGCATACATTTTTCTTTGACCATCTCCAACATTTTGACGAGTTGTTTGGTCAAGCATTTCAAAGTGTCTAAAGTAGGGGATGTGTTAACCTACTCACAGTTAGGTAGGGCACCATCAACTCCGCTTCCCCACCCTCCTGATGCTCTGCCCCATCGTACAAATCCAAATGTACATGGTCGCATCTTTCAAACAACCTGAAAACGATGGTTCAGAGTCAAACTCCGAATAGTTAGCTAACGTTAACAGATAACTTGCTTGTCTAGCCACTCACAACATCATCTTGACAGTTCTTTTTAGGGGTTTATAATTACCTAGACTATTATAAGAAGACTTACCTCGATTCAAAATGTGACGAAAGGCACGATATTATGGAATAGGGCTGAAATACATTGTATAACAGTATTCAATTAGATAAAAATGCTTAGGAAACTTACGCTTGAACAGCCTCAGTCGCCATTTTGGTTTTCAAAATTGAGCGGCCGCCGTACAACCTGGGGTGTAATTGGATAGATTATTGTCCAATTAGGTTGAAAGTAGACGGTGCGTCAAGGAAAAGGGAGCGGCTTCTCTCATAGAAGACAACATTTGAAAGAAAATCTATGAAAAGCCTAGAAATTGTCTGCTTTTTCATTTTCCTTAATTAAAAAAAATATATATATTAGCAGCAGCAGAGGCTCCTGACTACCGAACTCAACAGTTTGGTAGACATAAATACACACCACAGTGCTGGTCTTAAACAGGTATGAAAAAAAAAACAATTATGCACTCACTAACTGTAAGTCACTCTGGATAAGAGCGTCTGCTAAATGACTAAAATGTAAAAATGTAAATGATTAGTGACATTTCAATCAGGAAACTACCCAGCTAGCACATTTGGTTCCTTGGAAGTTGTGGGAACGTACGTTTTTGGTTTCACATGGGTTCTGGGAACGAAGTCATACTTTTCCTGACCGGTAAAACTGAAAGGTTTTAAACGTTCTGAGAACAGAAGTGAACATTTCGCTTGTTCTGAGAACGTTCATTTTTAGGTTGCAGGAAGGTTCTGAGAATGTTTTACTATGGTTCCCTGAAAGATTTCCTGGGAGGTTTTATTAACGTTCTGAGAGTGGAAATTATAGGTTATTTGGAGGTTTAAGAATAACTTCCTTAAAACTTAAATGAATGTTTTAATAAGACTTTTAATAACACTGCTAGCTTAGTTTGGGTTAACTGTTTTGAACTCCAAGCACAGATAGGACACATGGAAATTATTTTGCTTAGGCATTAATCATGCAAAAACGTTTCATTTTTTATTGTGGCACGGGCGTCAGTTAGGCTCAAACCTATGATCTTCTGTTCTCTATCCATGGAATTAGTCCACAGCACCACCAGGATGGAGCTAGCATGACATGTGTTTTTAACTCATACAAAGCGGTTCATTTTAGTGTATTCTAACACACCCCATTTCAAAGGAAACAAGCACTCATTAAGATCAGGTGTCGCCAATTAGTGCTCTTGGCCAACACACTTAACAAGATGGAGAATAGAGAGATTTTTGTTGGAGCTGAGAACGGAATGTCCCCTGTAGCTCAGTTGGTAGAGCATGGCGCTTGCAACGCCAGGGTTGTGGGTTCGTTTCCCACGGGGGGCCAGTATGAAAAATGTATGCACTCACTAATTGTAAGTCGCTCTGGATAAGCGCGTCTGCTAAATGACTAAAATGTAAATGTTTTTAAGTAACATTCTTAGAACGTTCTTTGAGCATTACTAATATTTTCTTGTGGTTTTTATGGAAAGTTTTCTTAATGTTCATTAACTTTAAATAGAACCATGAGGAAACCTGCAGAAAACGTTATGCTGAAGTACTGAAATTCCCACCTAAGAAACATATGGTTCTCAGAACTTTATGTGCTAGCTGGGTATTTTTTTATAAGAGGGGGCACTGTTAAATGTATAGACTGTAAAAACATTTAATTATAGGACCTTGACCTAGCCAAGTGTGTACCCATTATATAATTATTCTATGTGTCAGAGGAACACATTGCCTCAGAAAGTAAAGCATTTTGGTAAACTCCTGTTAAGAGTGTCTCCAGATATAGGCTTAAAGAAGTATATTTGTTAATACTAGTGTTTTAGGTTGCTTCTAAGAAATTCCAAGAAAGTTCAATACCTAAAGTGCATCCTCTTTGCAAATATTTGCAGCCCATCTGAAATTAGCCCACCCAACTACCTCATCCCTATATTGTTATTTATTTTGCTCTTTTGCACCCCAGTATCTCTATTTGCACATAATCTCTTGCACATCTAGCATTCCAGTGTTAATACTATTGTAATTATTTTGCACTATAGCCTATTTATTGCCTTACCTCCATAACTTGCTACATTTGCACACACTGTATATATATTTTCTGTTGTATTTTTTGACTTTATGTTTTTTACCCCATATGTAACTCTGTGTTGTTTTTATTGCACTGCTTTGCTTTATCTTGGCCAGGTCGCAGTTGTAAATGAGAACCTGTTCTCAACTGGCTTACCTGGTTAAATAAAGGTGAAATAAATAAAATAAAATAAAATATAGCCGTAGAGTCCCTAGACTTTTCATTGATATCTTTGATTGGAATTCCAAACGCTAGATCGAGGCCTCTGATGTGACATGATACACAGTGTTCCACTCATAGAAATATAATGAATTATTCTAGTTCTGTGGTTCCATTGTAATTTTTCTGTAAAGACCACAGTGGGTGAAGAATAATATGCCATTTAGCAGACGCTTTTATACAAAGCAACTTACAGTCATGTGCGCATACATTTTTACGTATGGGTGGTCCCGGGGATCGAACCCACTACCCTGGCGTTACAAGCGCCATGCTCTACCAATTGAGCTACAGAGGACCACAGTGGCAGTGTGGTGGAGGTACTGTATAGAGTAAAAAGATAACACAGAAAACACACAAGACAGAAGCGGGTTCCGGTTTTCTCGTCTTTTAATAACACATTCATATCTATGCTCTGTTTTGTTTACAAGGAGTTTAAAACAAGTCTTGATGAGAACTAAAGAAATCAGGCAGGCAGAAATAGAAAGGCCAAGGCCCCAGAGGTGGAGGAGGGTTGGCAGCAGAGCAGAGCCCGATAGATGGGCCTCTCTCTCTCCATGTCCTCCTCCTCCAGCTTCTCCGGAGACTGCAGCTAAACAGGTCCTTTCTTTTCAAATGAATCATTAAAAATTAAAATAAAAAATCGAATCGTTTAGACATCATGCTGCTCTGAAAAGGTTTCACCGAGTGTTATTATGTTGCAGTTCACAGAGAGAGAATCCTAATGCATCCAAACACAAGAAATACAATCCTATGTCATTTGAAAAAGCAATCAGAAAATAAATCAAACAAAAAAAGATGAAGAATTTTGAGGCTAAAACGTAAGTCTAATGAAGAACAAAAATGCAATTGGAAATTAAATATTGTTATTTTGTTTTTCGATAAAAAAAAGACAAGTTAATCTCTCCCCCTTGACTTTTTCCATTTCATAATCCTTTCAAAACAATTTCTAACAATGGAGAAAACGAAATCATCTTTGGAAGAAGTAAAAGTTTTTATTTTCCTTTAATAAACTATGAACTACAGTATATGGAGATACCGCTACCCAGTTATTTATTCATTTACTTAATTTTAATTTAAGCATTTTCAAATGTTACACTTTTTTTGTGTCCTTTTCTTATTTGTCCTTTTACCAATTTTTTTCTTAAGAGGTAGATCAACAAAAAAATTACATGGTTACAGGTATCGTGCCCCTTGAACCAGGAAGTGAAGACAAAGGGAGGGATGGTGGAAGAGGGGCAGAGCTGGAGGAGGACTGTGGGAGGAGGAGGGTGGGACACTGGGCCTCATGACCCCAAGGTGAGGGCCTCTGGGGAGCTGGTTATCCAAAGTGGTCACGGAGAAATGTGGAACAGGCACAGAGTGTGGTTTATCTACTGAGGGATAGAATACATTTCAGGGCCCTCGGGTTCTCATTCAAGAGAGACCGAACAACCCTGCTCCACCAAAAGAGCAACAAGGGTTTAGTTTCCCATTTATTCACTTTGTTCCAATCCTCGGTGGCCCCTTATCACTCAAACCAACATGTCCCAGGCCTACTAGATGCCCATAATAGACCCAGTCGCTCCCCACACTTAGACCTCTCCCTCCCTGCTCCTGCACCCCACTTCACCCTCTGTATTTTTATTTAATTTTTACAGTCCCAAATCTAAGCCGGAGAGGTAAAATGAAAAATAAAACAAAAAATTAAAGTGAATGAAAAAAAATACTGTAACATGCATTGTTCGCTCTTGCCTGGTTGATAAAAACAATCTTATGGCTAAGTCTTGAGGTAGCGTTCCCAGTTATGTGTGAGGTTTGTTTCATCTTTGTAGCATCCATCTATGATGTCTCGTTTAAGTGAAGACCAGAGTCTACCAATGAGGAAAAAACCATTGTGGTGTGCATCTTTGTTTCAATAATCATAGCTGTCATTACGAGAGCTTGAATCTGTCGTCAATATGCTAAGCTACAAGCTTTGATGGGAAGTTTCAAAATAGTTTTGTCATATTGTTGTGGGTTTGTTTTATCAGTGGATAATCAACAGTCCACATGCCAAATGTCAGTCATGAATACAGCTTGTTAACATATCACTCAAATTGCATAAAAAAGGACTTCAGTTTAGAGATGAGAGGAATTTTGTTTGTGGACACAATAGTGAGTCATTCGCTTTGCCACAGACAACGAGCATGGATTTCATGTTATAGTGCTTCAAAGTGTGAGGAACAGAGAGTAAGCCACTCAGTGAACAGACCAGGTGTCATCCATTCCAGATAAAACCAAATTCTTATTCTTTCTCTTTTTGAGTACAAAAACTTGTTTGGCACAGTTATTACTTACATCATGTAATGCGTTACATGTTAGTATTTTTTTTTTTTTAGTAGCTGTTTAAGAGATCTGTGCATTTAAAAAAGGATCAGAAAAAAATGTAATCAACTATTTTTCCAAACTAAAGCAACAGAAACAAATTGAAAAAGGTATATGTAATAAAACTAGAAACATCTGAACAGAAGTGAGAAAACGAACACAATCGAGGCCAGCGTGAGAGAGGGTGGAGGACTCTGTAGTTCCCCTCAACTCCAAAAAAATAATTGTTTTTTGTTTTTTTTAAGGTCCTCCTAGTCCTGTGGAGTACAGAAAATTACAAATACAATCCTGGTAGTAAGAGAGTGTGGGTAGAAGGATCTTAAACCAGGGTGATGAGATAGTGAAAGAAACCTAGAGGACAGGAGGTGGTTACTTGTGTGATGTTAAGTCCACTTTGACCGGACTATATGGTCGGTCTACAGTTGCATTTCCAGTGACGTAAAACAAATAGGCAATTCTTGTACGTCAAACAATGGTACACTATTTTCTGTCAGTCTATGACATAGTAGATAATAGTCCCTCCCCCGCTTTCCCCAAAAGATTGGCCCATCTCCCATCACTCTTCTACGCCTCCCTTACTAAATTGCATCACGTTTTAAAAAGTCCTGGAGGTTCTCGTCATTTCAATATTTAGTTGTTTACATTATTCAATTAGTGTAACAGTATTTAACCAGATGTCATGTCCAAATAAAGCTTGCTGTATAAAAAAAAAAAATGGCTGCAGTCTGAATAATCCAAAATAGTGTGTCTTGGTGTTTGTGAACAGAGCTCTATGGGTCGGAAAGAGACGGAAACTTCTGAGGAGCATTTGTACCCCACATGATGATGGAGTCATACGCTCATTGCCAAGGAGACCTCTAAACATGTCAGGTTAGCTCTTGCCATGGTGAAACAAGAAGTTGCCGTCTCTTGAAAAAAAATGGAAGCATAAACAGTAGAATAGACTTTCACCTGTCAATGGTAAGAAAGTATGTTTCAAAGCCGCTGGCCAGTCTACTGGATGTGTTTAGTGAGTAGCTCAGGTTGTGGAAATGATTATATCTGGCAGTGTCAATCGTGACCTGGCACGTTTTAGTCTTCGGCTTTTCCATCATTTTTTCACGATTTTTCCCCCCATAGTTATTTCAAAAATACAAAAGTCTGGTTATCGGTTTCCTTTTACATCTTATGAACAGGTTAAATCTATTTATTTTATGCATTTTTCAACTTCCTTGCTTTTTGCTCCCATTTTTAAAAGGTTATTGAATACCCTCTGTCTATTGAAAGACAAACCGAGGCCATAGGTTATCGTTCTACTTTTTTCTGCTTTTTTACACCCCACCACTTCCCCCACAAAAAATTTAACACTTAAAACCAATAAACAAAAAAACACTAACACACCCAAACCCACACGCAATCACACTCACAGATCAAGAGCATGAGAAATGGGGAGGGCTGAGGCTTATTGGTCAGTGCACAGAGCTAATAAATATTCACATTCAGTGTTTTCAGAGCAAGGGGACAGATTGAACGCCCTTTAGTCTTACATCAACATTTCTCTGGCACAGCACTAAAGATGGACTGCAACATGTAAGTAAACATTCTGCGCATTAAGATGATGTCATCATGAAACAGACAAGAGGGCCTCAGATACACAGTGGTCAAAGTCATATCATGGGAGTTCTGCCTCAAAAACCTGGCCTGTCATGTTGTCAGTATTCTAGTTCAGCAGTATAACAAATTATAGCTTGTATGACAAACATATATAATCATAAATAACCTTTTGAACATGTCAAAAACATACCTGATCCCCATACCCATGGTGTGGTATGGACCAACATGTGCCCAGAGACCCTCTTGACTAACAGCGCCATTCCCCATTGGCCAATACTCTGATTTTAAAGACCGAATGCTCCAATCATACTTCAGCAAGAGCCAGAGGCTGCCCCCAAAGCAGGCATGACAACACATGACATGGTCCTCTATCACCTGGCCATTGTTGGCTAATTTCATTTTATCTTCTGGGGCATCACCTCTAGGTCATTCTGATTTTGAAAATAAAAGTCACACCAAAAAACAGAAAAAAATTACCAAAGCAACAAGACAAAACCTAAAAAAAAAATATGTTTTCCCTTAAAAAAATAAAAAATATTCAGGACTATCAGCTTTATATAAAACACCAGCAAGCAAAAAAAAGAAGTTAGGAATACTGAGGTAACAATACCCTGAGGTAGGTTTTTATTTTTAATTTCATTTTATCTAATCTTTTCTAGTAACCATGCTTCTACCCCTCCTTCATTAGGTGGGGTCTGGAAGCGTCACCGGTAGGCCTTCAGCGGAGGGGAGAGAGAGAGAGGAAGCCATTCCCCACTAACTGTTATTACCTTTCCATCTAGAGGCAAGGACTGTGGATCAACCCACCTGACCCATGTAGTCTTGGTCCTCAAAGACCCCTGTGTGTACTGTTTTTGATTCCATCTGGTCTCCTAACTCGTTTGTGACCACAGTAAGTGTGGGTCCAATCCTGCTTGGTATCAAATTAACCAATGGATTTAGTTTTTGACGTTTTCGTAGATCCAATAAAACAAAATCCAGAACACACAGGGGGTTCCAAAGAACCGGTTTGGGTCTAAATAGGGTCTGAGCATGAAAAGGAAATGAGCAAAATCACATAAGACCTCGTCTGTCAGTCATTGCAGGACTGCTACATATCTGGCTCAACTGTCCACAGTATTTATCCTTGCCCTCAATTCATTCTCCCGAGGGACCGGGTTAACTCACATATCATATATATAATATATATAAAATATGCCATTTAGGCGTGGGCCGCTCGCCAGCGAGCATGGCTAGCTAGTTTACGGTCGTTCTCATCCGCGTCTCGGAGCTAAGCCTCTGCAATAGAACTGCAGGACTAGCTGCGGCCTCCACGCACTTACTGAACTCTCACTGCTCCAACCACCAGACGCCTATCGAGACCTCAGGAACAAACAGTGCCTCGGAAACTAGGCAGACCTGAGTCTTGAGGCGACCCCAAAAGGCAAGGCAATCGAGCACAGCATTTCATTACATTTCATGAAGATTATATTTACAACCTCATATTTTCTTTTTTTCTTCATAGTTTTCTATGAAGGAGTCAAAGAGCAGTGTTAACAACTGCAGCCCCTCTGCTGAACTTTCATTGGCTGACGAAGGGTCACTTGATCCATGACCCCACCCCCACCGCAATGGCTTCCCCGCCCCCTCTCCCGGCTCCCGATCACTGCATTCTATTAATAATACCTCTGAATAAACATTTCTATACATATATCTTTATCTTTAAAAAAAACACCCTTAAAATATAGGACTGGCTGGAGATGGTTAAGAGTTCAGTGTGGGTTTAGTATCAAGTAGGCTGGCCCATCCAAGTGTGATCAGGGAGAGTAGTCGATCTCCATATGAGGAGAACCAAATGCCCCCCATTGGTGTGAGAGAGAGACCCTCTCTGAAACACACAAGGAGGCCTCTACCTGCCACCTCCTCCAAACAACCCACCATTCCCAGTCAGTCGCTCTGGCCTGGCATCTGGTCTCTGTTTTCTCTAAGTATTTTTTCTCTCTTTTTTTCCTCTCTAAACTTTGTCCTCTCTCAGGCGTTTCCTCTCTCTGACTCAGTTTGACTCACATCTCTCCCTGTCTATCGCTGGGTCCGTGTGTCGCTCTCTTTTATCCGTCCGTTCATCTATCCTCCGTCCGTTTTTCTGTCTGTCTGTCTGTCTGTCTGTCCGGTAAGGTCCCTCTGCCGCGTCACTTTCTCTGGGGCCGGGGCTCCTGTGCCAGTCCCTGGGAGGGCCCCATCTCAGACAGGGCCTGTGGGTGTGGCCCCTGGCGCTCCCCCTGGCGCTCCCCCAAGCCTCCCTTCTGTTGCTGCCTGACCTGCGTAAGAATGTCCCTGATCTTCCTTTGGGCCAACTGCAGGAGAAACAACAACATATGAGTGAGCAAGTGAAGAGACTGAAGAGTACTGGACAAACTGTTGATGGAGATGATGAGGAGAGGTTGGGGCCTCTTCAAATCTCAGTAGGTTCTATAGCCAACTTCTATAGGCAGCTTATGGAAGAGAGTGAGGACTAGGAGATCCTCACCTGGCTTGCGTAGAAGTGGCCGATGATCTTGACAATAACCTGGTCATTCTCGTCTGGGGTCTGTTCGCGAGGGACCACCACCTCAGCTGCAGTGAGGTTCTGTAGCTCATTCACCTGAGGAATAAGAAGGTTTTGTTAGTGATTTGCACTTAGATAAAACAAACATGACTGTTTGTAGTGATTAGTGGTCCTATGCTCAGTTATTCTAGCTCAGGAGAGGATAGCCACAAGGAAATAGAGGAACAGAATTGATTGTAATACAGGGTACAAGCTATGCCAAAAAGACAACGTGATGGATCCTGAACAGGACCCAGAGAAGACCCTCTACACTCACCGTCTTTCCGCCTTTTCCAATGACTCGGCCAGCAGCGGCAGCGGCTACCTTGATGTGCGTCTCCAGCTTCACTTCCTCCTTTGGCCCAAAGAAGTTTTCCTCCTTCAGTTTGCCATAAATCCTGCCCTGAGCCTGAGGTGGCGACAAAGAGTCAGTCAGTTTGACATCGAAAAGTAACTACACCTGGCTTGACATGTGACTTGAACAGGGATATGGAGGGAAAAAGACAGTAGGAAGGAGAGGAAGTGTAAGGCTAAAGGTAGGGAAATACAGGGTGGAGGAGAGGAAATGGATGGAGGAAGAGAAGGAAGGACAGGCAAGCAGAGACCACTCACAAAGAAAGATGCAAACACCAAGAAGAGGGCTCCCAGTTCTGAACAATGATATGAACACTATGACAAACAGAGGCTGAAAAAGAGATTGTCTGATCATGCTCCCATTCTACTGTACCTTGAACTGGGCCTCAGGTGGGCCGGTTACGATGACCATTCGCATCTTGGAGTCTGGAGCCTCAGCTGGGGCAATCTGGAGGGGAAAATATATGAAGGTCAATTTAAACCACATAGATAGAGGTCTGGAAGGGATTATGGAGATGTAGCACATGGGGATGTGTGAAACTTACTCCTCAGCCTGAACTGTCCCCACTTGTGCCAGTGAATAGCTAGCTTTTCGCGTGGTGCCGACTGGTAAGACGCTTCAGAAGGGCGATCATGTGTGCAAGCAAGGCAGAGGTCCGAGTTTGAGCCAGATATGGGCCGAATCAGAAGGAAGTGGTACTCGCTAAACAAGCAGCGTGACGTCCTTTACATGTGGTGCCGTGACCCGGATCTACAGTTGCGCTCAGCTCAACGCTAGGGTCGCTGTTGAGTAAGTTTGAGGGGTGAATGTAGCACATGGGGATGTGTGAAACTTACTCCTCAGCCTGAAGTGTCCCCACTTGCACCAGTGAATAGCTAGCTTTTCGCGTGGCGCCGACTGGTAAGATGCTTCAGGAGGGCGGTCACGTGTGCAAGCAAGGCAGAGGTTCCGAGTTCGAGTCAGGTATGGGACGAATCGGGAGGAAGTGGTACTCGCTAAGCAAGCATCGTGATGTCCTTTACAGAGACATGATAAGTACAAGTATAGGTGTCTCAAAAAGTCATTGTTTTTTTCCTAATCAGTTTCAGAGCGGTGATGAAATGCACTATTTACATCAGCTTGGTGCATGATCTTTCCTCATTGACCAAATTCCTTGTTTGAGTGAATGTCTGTGTATACTAGTAAATGTCTCACCTTGATTGATGCTCCAGCGAAGCGGCTCAGCTGTTTTATATGCTGTCCCTTCTTGCCGATGATAGCTCCTACTGCCTGGGCCGGGATGTACACATGGACTGTCTCCTGCTCAGGGGCCTGTAGGGTGACATGAAACAGTTACAACTATATCACAACATAACCACAGCCCAACCAATATGTAACCCACTGATCTAGAGGTTATTCCCACACCACAACCCAACCCTGCGACAGACAGAGGTAATGTTTGTGAGAGCTAGCATCAGTGTTTGTAAACACAGCTAACTAAACTAAAGCTCAATGACTGCAACCCAACTAGCTTAGATAGAAGCCTGTGCACTTACCCCAAAAGAGCCGTAGGGGGCTCCGGATGCAGAGTTGCCTGGTGGGGGAGGGGGCATGGAACTGGAAGGGGGGAAAAGTCCAAGCGCTCCCAGGTTCAGTCCGGGAATCAGATGAGTCTGTTGCTGGAGACAAGAAGCAGATAAGTGCCAAAGGAACTGATCTGAGAGTGTATGATAGTTTGAGTGCACGTGACAATGACTGTATGTACGTTTCTCTCTATTAAAGTCAACAAATACAGGTGGCAACCTAAAGTGCCAGGGGCATGGGAAAGATCTATGTGAGAGACCATTGTGTTTTGAAGAGAATTGAAGGCCAGTAACTTTATTGAGCATTGACTCACATTCATGGCGGCCATGTCATTGTCATAGGCCTCACGCACTTTCTTCATGATCTCTGTCTCGGCCAGACAACAAGCCTCGATGGGTCCCTTCACTGTGATGGTCCTCTCTGGGTTGTACACAGTCAGGTCCTGCAGTCTGCAGACAGGAGCGGAGGGAATGAAGAGACAGGGTGGGAGAGGTGAAAGAGGAGGAGGAGAGGAAAGAGGGAGAGGTCAGGTGGAAAAGGAGGAAGATAAGAAACAGAAAGAAAGAAGAAGGAGAGAGGAGAAAAAGGGAGAAAAAGGAACCATAGTTGATAATTGGCGACTACAATAATGAACAAAGAACTCAGTACATTTGAACAGTCTCAGTCATTGGATGTTGTCATAGGTTTCCATCACATGTTGCATGATCTTGCCTAATTGACCATGGCAACTCTGCGTAAACATCCCCAGGGACCTGTGTGTTTCATGATGTGTGTAGATGTATGTTTTTAGATGTGAGTGACTAACGGGGAGATGGTGATCTTGGTGTCAGTGTCCTGCTCCACTTTCTTCAGGTTGCGCCCCTCCTTGCCGATCAGTCGGCCTACAAAGTTATTGTGAGCCAGGATCTTCAGGGGTACTTCCTCAGCACTGAGAGGATGAGGAGAACACAGTATTAGATTCAACACAGAAGAAAATCATATATATTGTTTCCTAACTGCATGCATAAACATCCAGCCCTTGCACAATTGGAGATAACGTTTTTCAATGGGAAAAGTTACAAAATAGCTGGAGGGTCACTTTAAAGTGTTCACACTGTGCAGGTTTGACAGCTGCTTCATGGACACTGCACTCACGTCTTGGTGTCCTTAGCCTCCTGTTGCATGATGTCCAGGATCATACGGCAGGCAGAGGAGCAGCCCTCAGGGGTGGAGTGGATGCTGATTGGCTTCTCAGCTGCGCCGGCATTCTCTTTGCGATGGACGTCGATTCTAGAAACAGGGACGGAAAACGTAGGAGAGTCTGTTTGGCCATACAGTATGGTGTCCACAAACAGGTGGGCAGGACGAAGACAGCAATTTCCACCACTTTTGGTTTGTTTGAATTTAATCGAAAGCCCTTTGGGTTGTGCAATGCTTCCAGTACATTTTCATATTCACTTTCAAAGCCTTAACAAAGATGGGATGTAAAAGCCTCATTTCAGTAATGGCTTTGCTCTGTCTATTCTAGCAACATGTTCTCTTTTAGAGGCCATATCGGTGACTTGCACTCACTTGATCTGGTTCTCATCTGTTACTTATATTGGTCAACTCATATTTGTACTCACTTGCTCTGGGTTTGTTTGGTGATGTTGCGGATGGTGGCACCCTCCTTGCCGATGATGGCCCCCACGTATTGGGTGGGCACCAGGAGTCGCAGGGGGATGTCAGCGTGCTGGTGTTTTGAGGGCATGCCCGAGCCCGGGGAACCGCCACGTGGGCCGCGGGGTCCGTAACCAGGGCGACGACTGTTGTCTGGGCCGCGTTGGGAGTCGACATCGGACGTCTCATCTGGGATGTAGGAGACGCGCAAGGAGTTGTTCTCAAACTCATAGCCGTTCAGCTTCTGGATAGCCCTGGGAGAAAGAGGTGGATGTTAGATTTCACATTTAATCATACATCGACAATATCAGCAAAACTACAAATTGTCATTTATGAAATGGTCATTTATAAGGATGACAAAAGAGAAAGAAAGAGTTCCCGTGGCTTGTGTCTTTCACCCATGAGGTTTTATGAAAACCTTTCTATAACGATGAGTTTTATCTGTTTTCACTCAAAAAATTTTTTACCTGGACTTTGAAAGCCAAAAGTCTCAAAACAGTGCTTTTCTTAAGTGAAACCTTCTACTTTGGCCAAATCCATCGGCTGCATGTGGTGTAGTTAATCTTTAATTTATTTGATAATTTTTCCTGTTGCAGCACAATCCCCAACTGCAGTCCTACTATCATACCACTAGAGGTCACTATATTTACAAAAGTATGTGGACGCCCCTTCAAATTAGTGGATTTCAGCCACACCCGTTGCTGACAGGTGCATAAAATCGAGCACACCGCCATGCAATCTCCATAGACAAACATTGGCAGTAGAATGGCCTTACTGAAGAGCTCAGTGACTTTCAACGTGGCACCGTCATAGGATGGCACCTTTCCAACAAGTCAGTTCGTCAAATTTCTACCCTACTCGAGCTGCCCCGGTCAACTGTAAGTGCTGTTATTGTGAAGTGGAAACATCTAGGAGCAACAACGGCTCAGCCGCAAAGTGGTAGACTACACAAGTTCACAGAACGGGACCGCTGAGTGCTGAAGCGCGTAAAAATCGTCTGTCCTCGGTTGCAACACTCACTACCGAGTTCCAAACTGCCTCTGGAAGCAACGTCAGCACAAGAACTGTTCGTCGGGAGCTTCATGAAATGGGTTTACATGGCCGAGCAGCCACACACGAGCCTAAGATCACCATGCGCAATGCCAAGCGTCGGCTGGAGGGGTGTAAAGCTCTGGAGTAGTGGAAACGCGTTCTCTGGAGTGATGAATCACGCTTCACCATCTGGCAGTCCGACGGATGAATCTGTGTTTGGCGGATGCCAGGAGAATGCTACCTGCCCTAATGCATAGTGCCATCTGTAAAGTTTGGTGGAGGAGGAATAATGGTCTGGGGCTGTTTTTCATGGTTCCGGCTAGGCCCCTTAGTTCCAGTGAAGGGCAATCTTAACGCTACAGCATACAATGACATTCTAGACGATTCTGTGCTTTCAACTTTGTGGCAACAGTTTGGGGAAGGCCCTTTCCGGTTTCAGCATGACAATGCCCCCGTGCACAAAGCGAGGTCCATACAAAAATGGTTTGTCGAGATCGGTGAGGAAGAACATGACTGGCCTGCACATAGCCCTGACCTCAACCCCATCGAACACCTTTGGGATGAATTGGAACGCCGACTGCGAGCCAGGCCTAATCGCCAAACATCAGTGCCCGACCTCACTAATGCGCTTGTGGATTAATGGAAGCAAGTACCCGCAGCAATGTTCCAACATCTAGTGGAAAGCCTTGCCGGAAGAGTGGAGGCTGTTATAGAAGCAAAGGGGGGACCAACTCCACATTAATGCCCATGATTTTGGAATGAGATGTTCGACGAGCAGGTGTCCATATACTTTTGGTAATGTAGTGTATCATGCATCAACATGTGGAGTTTGACAAAGATTCAAACAGCTGGGAGTCTTATCAAGTATTACTGTGTTCAAATATTGAGAGTAATTAGTGCATAATTTAGCCCTATACACTTCATTCATACAGTCCCGTGTAGCTCAGTTGGTAGAGCATGGCGCTTGCAACGCCAGGGTTGTGGGTTCGATTCCCACGGGGGGCAGTATGATTTTTTTATTTTTGTTATGTATGCACTCACTAACTGTAAGTCGCTCTGGATAAGAGCGTCTGCTAAATGACTAAAATGTAAAAAAATATGTAAAATGTATGCACTCATGACTAAGTCCCTTTGGATAAATGCGTCTGCTAAATGGCATATATTATATGGACACAAAGACATGCAGATAAGCAAGGTGTGAAAGGATATGGAGTGGGTACATTTGGAAGTAGAGATATAGAAAAGATCAGGCACTATGGGAGACTTACTGTCTGGCATGTTCCCGAGTTCCATATGTGACGTTGACAACCGCAGTCTCACTGTCTGTGTTCACTAAGAAAAGGAGCCAGAGTGAGAGGAGAGGGGAGGAGAGAGATGCAAGGAGAGAGAGGAGGAGAGGAGAGCAAGAGATGTGAAGGGAGGAGAGAGAGGAGGGGAGATTGCATAAGTCAGAGGCTATAAACCCACCTCCTTGTCAGACCCATTTCCTGAACTGTTGAGCACTGAGCGTTATTATTGATTGACCTATGACAGAGCATGGGATATCCCATTGATCAATCTGATTCGCTGACTGAGAAGCAGCGATTTACCACTGACATAAAGACTTCCCTCTTGCAGGGTTTCCGGTAGACTGGTATACTCAATCTATTTCTTAATGAGCTGTATTCACGAAGGGAGGTGCTTGGACTACAGAAGGAATCTCAGAACTCTGATCAGACCCCTTATTCATAAAACGCCTCAGATTAGGAGTGCTGATCTAGAATCAGTTTTGCCTTTTAGATCTTAATGATTAAGATTACCTGGACAGGTAGTACCTGATCCTAGATCAGCACTCCTTCTGTGAGACGCTTTATGAATATGTTTTTGTTTTGTAGCTCAGATGGATAGGGAAAGCAGATCCGGTCAGGTCTCAGGGATAGAAAACAGTGAGCAACATTTTTGTAGTGCAAAAGCATTGTGCGAAGTGCAAGAAATACTGTGAATCTCATTATTATCTCACCCAATGAGTGTGTAAATGAAGCCTTATCATCAGATTTGCAGATGAGGTGTTCAGAGCGAAGTCTGACTGGTTATGAATAGAATAGAATAACTTTATCTTACCTTGTTCGCAGTTCTCAACGGTTCCATATTGGGCCAGCAGACCATCCAGCACCTAGGGAGGGGAGAACACGATTTCATTATTGTTGTGTTTCAACATTTGCACCTAAACTGGGTTTCTCCAATGTTCTCCTATTTGTCTCTCTTGCTACATCAGTTTAAAGCAGTTCCAGTCCTCAAGAGCCAAAGTGTCTGCATCATTTCAACCTGCCACTTAATCGATTAGTGTGACTGATCGGAAAGAGAGGCTTCCCTGGTCCAAATCAGACACTGATGTCCTGTGTAGCTCAGTTGGTAGAGCATGGTGCTTACAATGCCAGGATAGTGGGTTTGATTCCCAGGACCACCCATATGTATAATTTATGCAGCCACTACTGTATGTGGTAAAAGTGTCTGTTAAATGGCCATCCAGAAGCTTGGTTTGACTGCCCTGGTGTAATGAGTTAGAAGTGTCTCTAACAGGGTTACTAATTCTGACATTGGGCCTATTTTTTAACTCCTTGCTGACTGTGGCTCATGTTCAGGGCTATAATGTGGGTGGAGAAACGTCACCCTCGTGTGGCCAGCTAGGGAAGGACATGCTGCGCTGCACGCGAGCGCTGGCAGGATGGAGTGGAGTGGAGTGGAGGGAGAGAGAGAGAGAGAGAGAGAGAGAGAGAGAGCCCCGCCTTAGCAGAGCCATGTGGCCTGTCTTCGTCCAGCTGTCAGCGGCAGTGTGCGCCGCTCAACGCCCACGCCAGCACACACACAATAAAGACACAAATGCACACACACGCTCACGCCCGCAGCCAATCTAAATGCCCTTTACCCCCCTAACTGACTCACATCTCAGATGACTACACATAACATCCTGAACAGATTTTTTCAGATTACTTACCTTTGTTGTACATTTACATTTCATTTAAATTTACATTTCAGTCATTTAGCAGACGCTCTTATCCAGAGCGATTTACAGGAGCAATTAGGGTTAAGTGCCTTGCTCAAGGGCACTTCGGCAGATTTTTCACCTAGTCGGCTCGGGGATTAGAACCAGCAACCTTTCGAGTACTGGCACAACGCTCTTAACCACTAAGCTACCTGCCGCAGGGACTAACCTATGCTTTTCCATATAAAAGTAACACTAACTGGTTGAGAGACGCTAACGATGTTATGGTCAAACTAGGGGCACTCACCTCCCACTGCAGGTGTGGAGGAATGTTTCTTATCTGGAGTTTCCGGGTCCTAAGAGTGAGTGAAAGAGAGAGAGAGAGAGAAAAACTATTAGAAGATATTCAACTCAAACATGGCTGTAAAACATTTACATATTTCATGCAGTCAAATGGTTTTGGTCAAACTATTGCCTGGTGTGTGGTTAGACTATGTTATACAACGGGTGGTTCTAATCCTGAATGCTGATTGGTTTCAAACCGCATTCCAGCCGGTGTCTATTCCACAAGTTACCACCCGCTAAACCTATGAAGTTAAAATGCCTATTTACTCTGTTCCATCTGACTGCGCAATCCACTGTCTCATCAGCCCAGCAAGGCAAGTTATAAACTTGATCTCCACTATAAAAAGCATCTAGACATTATCTCACATTTCTTTTTTCAGTTTCCAACAGCGGAGATTTGTATAAATCTTACTGTCTGTCTCTCCGACATTTGCAACATTGTTTCAATATTGAAATTCGATCTCCAGCTGTCCCATAGTAATGAACGTGTCGGGACGAGACAGACAGGCAGCGTTTCTCAGCCAGTCGAAATCATGAATCAGCTGGCATCATTTTTATGGATATAAACAAATGTCAATTTTAAAACGAAACAAAGTGTTGCTAGTTTGCAGTCTTTCCAGCTTCAGTTTGAAGTGATTGTGTTAGCTGTGTTGTTGTCTAGCTCCTCTGAACAACAGTGTCCTGACGAATGAGCACATTTTCTATGCCAGGCGAAATCGCGCCTCATTAGCTCATTGTTATGGATGTATCCAAATAACTGTCACTAGAAAACAGCTTAAACAAATGCAAGGTTACTTTGCTGTTATCTGGCTGCATTTTTTGACTTGACAGTAAGTTAACCGTAGTTGGCTAGCTAGCAAGCAAGGGATAAAAACGTTGCCAGCCAGTACAGCAATGGAACATTTAGATACAGAACAAAAAGACTGAACGGCTGTATCACGTCTCTAGCAACCGAACCGATAGAAGGAACAACCAGCCGGCTTGGGTAGCAACCCTAGATTTGTGTCGGGACTATATCTTGTGGAAGGATGAAATTGTATGAATAAATAAATCAAAATAACATTTTTAATGAAAATATGTCTATCATTATTTGAATATGTAGGGCGGCAGGTAGCTTAGTGGGTAAGAGCGTTGTGCCAGTAACCGAAAGGTGGCTGGTTCTAATCCCCGAGCCGACTAGGTGAAAAATCTGTCGATGTGCCCTTGAGCAAGGCACTTAACCCTAATTGCTCCTGTAAGTCGCTCTGTATAAGAGCGTCTGCTAAATGACTAAAATGTAAATGTAATGTTGGTAACCCTTTGTAAAAAAGTGATAATGCCCTCAAAGCCGGTGTTTGGATGATATATTGGCACGGTTTGCCGGCCCTCCACGAATATATCCTCCAAACACCAGCTTCTCGGGCATTATCACTTAATTAACCATCCAATTCGGAAACTTTTTTACTGTAAACCTACATGAAAATTTACCAAACTGGGTGCAACATAAAAAAAATAAAAAAAAATGTTGGGGGGGGGGGTCATTCTTTATTTTATTGAATCAGCAGCATGATTGAGTTCTCTGGTTCGCAGTTCAGCATCATAAAATACCAGTGTATCTCACAGTTTGCCTGCAGCGACTGTGAGAGGAAAGAGCATCGGTGTCACTACTCCATATATTTTATACTAGTTCACAAGTACAATTCCAATACTTTGAGCCTCTCAACTGAGAAGTCTGTGACCATAGAAAAAATGATGAGCTCCATTGTACTGACTGCCAATGCCGCATTGAAAGTTATGACAAGCTGTCAAGACAGACAGACAGACACACACACGGCTGGCAGTCTTGTGTTTCATGTCTTAACATCCTGGTTCAGTACACATGAGCGACGCTGAAAGTGTGTGTGTGTGTGTCTCAGCTCATCAGCATCTGCCAGCTTGCATATCCCGCTGCCTGTTGCTGGCCTGGACTCAGAGAGAGAGAGAGAGAGAGTGTGTTTGTGTGGGCAGGGGTGGGTTGGATGGTCTGAGGGGTGTATGGGGAGAAAGAATGGGTTTGTTGAAACCGGACACTGACGACAGCTTTAGTACTCTGCCAGCTGCCCTGGAACGTTCCCAACGCATGGGCACAGAGAGAGAGAGAGAGAGAGAGAGAGAGAGAGAGAGAGAGAGAGAGAGAGAGAGAGAGAGAGAGAGAGAGAGAGAGAGAGAGAGAGAGAGAGAGAGAGAGAGAGAGAGAGAGAGAGAGAGAGAGAGAGAGAGAGAGAGAGAGAGAGAGAGAGAGAGAGAGAGAGAGAGAGAGAGAGAGAGAGAGAGAGAGAGAGAAAAAAACCATAACCATGAGTGGTCCTCTGTAGCTCAGCTGGTAGAGCACGGCGCTTGTAACGCCAAGGTAGTGGGTTCGATCCCCGGGACCACCCATACACAAAAAAAATGTATGCACGCATGACTGTAAGTCGCTTTGGATAAAAGCGTCTGCTAAATGGCATATTATTATTATTATGAGGGAGTATAGTAGAGGGGGAGAGCGTGTGAGGTTGGCATTAAGCGAGAGAGAGAGTTGACTGCAGGGGGATGCATGCGAGAAAGGGACAGAGTGTGACAGAGCGCAAATAGGAGTGAGAGAGAAAGAACTGGAGCATGGGGAGGACAATCTCCATAACAACAACATCAAGGTTCCCCAAAAAACTTGTATATTGAACCACTCAGTACCAAAGTAGTACTCAAAGATGTATTCAAAGATTTGGCCACAGAGAAGGCAAGGTGGAGGATATCAGGGAAACATAGTGAGGAGAGATGAGAGGATAGGGAGAGGTAGCAGGTAGGTATTAGAAGCCTATCAAATCTTCCTGATTTAACCCCTTAGAATCTCTGGCTGGGAGTAGGATGACATCGCCCCTAGATGTACGGTCAGTTTTCGCATTTCCCACCAGATTTTAGAGGGTAGGCTGATGCTAGATCTGTATGCCTAAGGGCAACTGACACACAGAGCTGGGAATTGGTTGCCAGCGTCCTGATTGAAACTCTAGAGGGAGCTCTAATGATCTATGTGAGAGGTGAGGGGTTGTGTGTGTGTGTGTTGTGTGTGTAGAGGAGAGAATGGGCGCCAGGGGTCATAAGGGAGGGGCAGCTCACAGCTCTGCTGGTTTGTAAAGGGTTAATATGTGGGAATCCCCTGGTGACCTCTGAACCCTAGTTTCCACACCCAGGAGACAAAACCCAATAAAAATTCCCTGCCTCGCCTCTTGGGCTCTGCGCGACAAAACACATGGAAGGGCCAATCTAAGCTCATCTTGCCTCAGGCAAACGGCATTCTATACATATATTACCATAAAGCAACCCAATACAAACACGGCATGGGTTGTTTTCAAGAGCAGGAACATTCTGAACGGTTTCAGGACATTTTGGTGATGAGGTTAAGAGGTTCCCGTTTCCTGTGCAACACTGTTGGATGGTAGTTCAGCAATGCGTTGTATGTGCCCTAACAATTAAGGCACTAATGACTCTTTAGCTACATAGAATGATTCAGTCACTCGAAGGCCACCACAAAGTCTTGAAAACAAATCATTTTGGCCATTTTGGGGAAACGTGTGAAAGCCACCAAATCAACAGCCAACATCATGGCCGAGCTTCAGGCTTCACCACCCACGGTTGGCTATTTGTGAGGGGAGCAAGTGAGGGGGATGGGTGGGCCTTTGAATTGGGGTTGAGATTTAGGCCTGGTTTGATGGGGGGCATGCTGGTCTGGGGGGTTAGGGGAGAATGTGGGATGGTGCAGTGAGCAGCACTACCAAGGCCACCAAGCTCCTGGGACTTTTCCTCCTCGGCGAAAACCCTTCTTCATCCATCAAAGTCCCTGTCCCGCAAATCAATACATCAATAGACGTAACCATCCACCCAACCCCCACATCTACATACCCCCCCACCCAACACTTAACTCACATTTGCCCCATCATCCCCCCTCAACCATCGGCCCCACACCCACACCAACTGTGAAATTAAATGAACACAGACAACACTGACCGCCAACTCCCAGGCATCTCATTGGCTGACGCCATGACGACAGGGGAGGGGAAGATGAATGAGCGGTGGGGAGACAATATGGTTGCACCCGTTCATCTGTTGTTGTTCTTCACTTCAGGGGTGGTCTTCCCTCCACATGCTCCCAACCTCACATAGCAAATACTCCAAAATGAACAAACATTTTAAATTCTTGAAAAACGAAGCTCAGCTGAAGCTTAATGAATGTTTATGTCTGCGTTACGGACTTTGTCCTTGAGGTAGCATCTAACGTATCTAGCGTGTGTTGGTACCAACAGGACAATGGGAGAAAGAAGAGGGGCCTGGTCACTTAGAAGCCTGAAGCCCACAGCTGTGCGCTTGTGGGGTCAAAAGTGAAGGGCCTTTAGACTGATCAGGAGACTCTGAAGGTGGGGGGTGAGACCATAGCATTGTCTCATAGGAGGGGCTTGAAGGAGTTAGTTTACCATGTGAAAGAATATAATGGTCAGGGAATATGGGGTGGGGTGGGAGAAGCACAGCAGGTAGGAAGAATAGAGAGAGGGAATAGAGAGAGAGAGAGAGCACACCATAAAGGACAGACATCCCAAACATGGTTGAAAATGAGAAAGAGTGAAAGTGTGAGGAAACACGTTTGCAAAGACCTGTGAAGGTCCTAACTGAATGGCTTGACTCTCTGTCCTCCATTATACTCAAGTCATCAATTTTTGTTCCCGTGTACCACTCCTTTGAAGATCTCCCGCAACATTTCACTCAAGGATAGGCCTCCACGGCAGGGGTCCCCAATTACATTCAGCCGTGGGCTGATTTTTCCTTGAGTGGATGGTCAGGGGGCGGGAACATAGTTATAAATCATTTGTACACCACAAATTGACTGCAAGAATCCTAAACAGATATAGTATTTTACAAAAACAGAATAATTTCAAACCTTGATAACATTGGGATACGATCACATATGCCTCTATTTATGCGTGGGAATACTTAGGAACAGATTTCCTAATTTATAATCACTTTGAGCTCACTACTGTAAGTCGCTCTGGATAAGAGCATCTGCTAAATTACGAAAATGTACAGTGGGGAAAAAAGTATTTAGTCAGCCACCAATTGTGCAAGTTCTCCCACTTAAAAAGATGAGAGAGGCCTGTAATTTTCATCATAGGTACACGTCAACTATGACAGACAAATAAATAAATAAATTACCAGAAAATCACATTGTAGGATTTTTTATGAATTTATTTGCAAATTATGGTGGAAAATAAGTATTTGGTCACCTACAAACAAGCACGATTTCTGGCTCTCACAGACCTGTAACTTCTTCTTTAAGAGGCTCCTCTGTCCTCCACTCATTACCTGTATTAATGGCACCTGTTTGAACTTGTTATCAGTATAAAAGACACCTGTCCACAACCTCAAACAGTCACACTCCAAACTCCACTATGGCCAAGACCAAAGAGCTGTCAAAGGACACCAGAAACAAAATTGTAGACCTGCACCAGGCTGGGAAGACTGAATCTGCAATAGGTAAGCAGCTTGGTTTGAAGAAATCAACTGTGGGAGCAATTATTAGGAAATGGAAGACATACAAGACCACTGATAGTCTCCCTCGATCTGGGGCTCCACGCAAGATCTCACCCCGTGGGGTCAAAATGATCACAAAAATTCCAGAACCACACGGGGGGACCTAGTAAATGACCTGCAGAGAGCTGGGACCAAAGTAACAAAGCCTACCATCAGTAACACACTACGCAGCCAGGGACTCAAATCCTGCAGTGCCAGACGTGTCCCCCTGCTTAAGCCAGTACATATCCAGGCCCGTCTGAAGTTTGCTAGAGTGCATTTGGATGATCCAGAAGAGGATTGGGAGAATGTCATATGGTCAGATGAAACCAAAATAGAACTTTTTGGTAAAAACTCAACTCGTCGTGTTTGGAGGACAAAGAATGCTGAGTTGCATCCAAAGAACACCATACCTACTGTGAAGCATGGGGGTGGAAAAATCATGCTTTGGGGCTGTTTTTCTGCAAAGGGACCAGGACGACTGATCTGTGTAAAGGAAAGAATGAATGGGGCCATGTATCGTGAGATTTTGAGTGAAAACCTCCTTCCATCAGCAAGGGCATTGAAGATGAAACGTGGCTGGGTCTTTCAGCATGACAATGATCCCAAACACACCGCCCGGGCAACGAAGGAGTGGCTTCGTAAGAAGCATTTCAAGGTCCTGGAGTGGCCTAGCCAGTCTCCAGATCTCAACCCCATAGAAAATCTTTGGAGGGAGTTGAAAGTCCGTGTTGCCCAGCGACAGCCCCAAAACATCACTGCTCTAGAGGAGATCTGCATGGAGGAATGGGCCAAAATACCAGCAACAGTGTGTGAAAACCTTTTGAAGACTTACAGAAAACGTTTGACCTGTGTCATTGCCAACAAAGGGTATATAACAAAGTATTGAGAAACTTTTGTTATTGACCAAATACTTATTTTCCACCATCATTTGCAAATAAATTCATTAAAAATCCTACAATGTGATTTTCTGGAATTTTCTTTCAAATTTTGTCTGTCATAGTTGACGTGAACCTATGATGAAAATTACAGGCCTCTCTCATCTTTTAAAGTGGGAGAACTTGCACAATTGGTGGCTGACTAAATACTTTTTTCCCCCACTGTAAATGTAAATGTAATTTCCTGGTATTTTATATCCAAGAACGAAAATGATATAGATTAAAATATATATATAAAATATAAATACACTACATGACCAAAAGTATGTGGACACCTGCTCGTCGAACATCTCATTCCAAAATCATGGGCAATAATATGGAGTTGGTCCCCTGTAGCTCTGTTGGTAGAGCATGGCGCTTGCAATGCCAGGGTTGTGGGTTCATTTCCCACGGGGGGCCAGTATGAAAAATGTATGCACTCACTAACTGTAAGTCGCTCTGCTAAATGACAAAAAATTTAAATGTAAAATGTCCCCCCTTTGCTGCTATAACAGCCTCCACTCTTCTGGTAAGGCTTTCCACTAGATGTTGGAACATTGCTGCAGGGACTTGCTTCCATTCAGCCACAAGAGCATTAGTGAGGTCGGGCACTGATGTTGGGCGATTAGGCCTGACTTGCAGTCGGCAATCCAATTAATCCCAAAGGTGTTCGATGGGGTTGAGGTCAGCGCTCTGTGCAGGTCAGTCAAGTTCTTCCACGACGATCTCAACAAATTATGCACGGGGGCATTGTCATGCTATAACAGGAAAGGGCCTTCCCCACTGTTGCCACAAAGTTGGAAGCACAGAATCGTCTTGAATGTCATTGTATGCTGTAGCGTTAAGATTTCCCTTCACTGGAACAGCTAGTGAAGGGAACAGCTAAGTGAAGGGAACAGCTAAGTAAATAGCCGAATCCACAATTTGAAGGGGTGTCCACATACTTCTGTATAGAACAGCTCAAATAAGCAAACAGCTAACCCGAACCACAAGCTTTACACCACTCCAGCCAACGCTTGGCATTGCGCATGGTGATCTTAGGCTCCAAGCGGCTACTCAGCCATGGAAACCCATTTCATGAAGCTGACATTGCTTCCAGAGGCAGTTTGGAACTGGGTGGTGGACAGATGATTTTAAAGCGATGCGAGCTTCAGCACGGCTGAGCCGTTGTTGCTCCTACACGTTTTCACTTTACAATAACAGCACTTACAGTTGACCGGGGCAGCTCGAGCAGGGCAGAAAGTTGATGAACTGACTTGTCGGAAAGGTGGCATCCTATGACGGTGCCACGTTGAAAGTCACTAAGCTCTTCAGTAAGGCCATTCAACTGCCTATGTTCGTCTATGGAGATTGCATTGCTGTGTGCTCGATTTTATGCACCTGTCAGCAACAGGTGTGGCTGAAATAGCCGAATCCACAATTTGAAGGGGTGTCCACATACTTCTGTATATATAGTGCATACATACAGTACAAGTCAAATGTTTGGACACACCTACTCATTCAAGGGTTTTTCTTTATTTGTACTATTGTAGAATAATAGTGAATACATCGAAACTATGAAATAACCCATATGGAATCATGTAGTAACCAAAAAAGTGTTAAACAAATCAAAATATATGTTATATTTGAGATTCTTCAAAGTAGCCACCCTTTGCCTTGATGACAGCTTTGCACACTGTTGGCATTCGCTCAACCAGCTTCATGAGGAATGCTTTTCCAACAGTCTTGAAGGAGTTCTCACATATGCTGAGCACTTGTTGGCTGCTTTTCATTCACTCTGCAGTCCAACTCATCCCAAACCATCTCAATTTGGTTGAGGTCGGGTGATTGTGGAGGCCAGGTCATCTGATGCAGCACTCCATCATTCTCCTTGGTCAAATAGCCCTTACACAGCCTGGAGGTGTGTTTTGGGTCATCGTCCTGGTGAAAACAAATGATAGTCCCACTAAGCGCAAACCAGATGGGATGGCATATCGCTGCAGAATGCTGTGGTAGCCATGCTGGTTAAGTGTGCCTAGAATTCTAAATAAATCACAGACTGTGTCACCAGCAAAGCACCCCCACACCATAACACCTCCTCCTCCATGCTTTACGGTGGGAAATACATATGCGGAGATCATCCGTTCACCCACACCGCGTCTCACAAAGACACGGTGGTTGGAACCAAAAATCTCCAATTTGGGCTCCAGACCAAAGGACAGATTTCCACCGGTCTAATGTCCATTGCTCGTGTTTCTTGGCCCAAGCAAGTCTCTTCTTCTTATTGGTGTCCTTTAGTAGTGGTTTCTTTGCAGCAATTCGATCATGAAGGCCTGATTCACACAGTCTCCTCTGAACAGTTGATGTTGAAATGTGTGTGTTACTTGAACTCTGTGAAGCATTTCTTTGGGCTGCAATCTGAGATGCAGTTAACTCTAATGAACTTATCCTCTGCAGCAGAGGTAACTCTGGGTCTTCCATTCCTGTGGCGGTCCTCATGAGAGCGAGTTTCATCATAGCGCTTGATGGTTTTTGCGACTGCACTTGAAGAAACTTTCAAAGTTCTTGACATTTTCTGTATTGACTGACCTTCATGTCTTAAAGTAATGATGGACTGTCATTTCTCTTTGCTTATTTGAGCTGTTCTTGCCATAATATGGACTTGGTCTATTACCAAATAGGGCTATCTTCTGTATATCACCCCTACCTTGTCACAACACAAATGATTGGCTCAAACGCATTAAGAAGGAAATAAATTCCACAAATTAACTTTTAACAAGGCACACCTGTTAATTGAAATGCATTCCAGGTGACTACCTCATGAAGCTGGTTGAGAGAATGCCAAGAGTGTGCAAAGCTGTCATCAAGGCAAAAGGTGGCTACTTTGAAGAATCTCAATCTCATTTGTTTAACACTTTTTTGGTTACTACATGATTCCATATGTGTTATTTCATAGTTTTGAAGTCTTCACTACTATTCTACAATGTAGAAAATAGTAAAAATAAAGAAAAACCCTTGAATGAGTAGGTGTGTCCAAACTTTTGACTGGTAGTGTATATATATATATGTTTATTATTTATTATATTTTATTTTGCTCAGAAAACTTGGGGGGCAAATAAAATCACCCGCGGGCCGCCTATTGGAGAACCCTGCTCTACAGTGTCATCTCTCCATTTAATAAACAAAGACAACTACAATACTCAAACCTTTACATTCATACTCTAGCCATTACAAATAAGGAACCACAAATGTATCAAAAAAGCCCTTTCTGTGCCAAGATCAGGCTCAATTGCATAGCACACACACCCTCAGGTCATTTTACATGGGGGTAAAATGTACACAACCTCACAAACGCATACACAGAGGAGGTGCGATTTTCACAGTGAACTGTTACACAGGCATGCATGTCGCCCTGGGAGGCTCACCTCCCCTTCCCATCAGGCCGTCTGTTTAGCATTGGAAAGGTCCCTAGAGCGCCCCCACCGGTGGCTCACCGTTGCATGATGGGCCAGTCTCAGCAGAGCTGGAAGACCCGGACGGCCTCCCGGTAGAAGGAAAAACAATGAGGAGCATTCCATAGCCCATAATCATAAACACACACTGATACGCCCACATGGAGCCCTGCACATAACAAACCAAGTCGCACACCCACCAAGTAGATTGAAAACAAACACACCCACTCATGCACACGTGCACATTTGAACATACATCAGAATGAGTATTGTAAAAAACACACAAAAAACACCCACACAGTCATTTAGGCTCCACACGTTCACGTTTGAACACACACACACACACACACACACACACACACTGTGTGTTGAAAACATAAACACAACACACGTATCAAGTGCATACAGACTTTGTAGACGCCCCTTAATTTACAAGATACAGTCAAAAACACACAAAGGCACACCATCAATTTAGGTCTCAACACACTGGCTAAAATAAAAGGCCACATAGATAATAATAATAATAATATGCCATTTAGCAGACGCTTTTATCCAAAGCGACTTACAGTCATGCGTGCATAAATTTTTTTTTGTGTATGGGTGGTCCCGGGGATCAAACCCACTACCTTAGCGTTACAAGCGCCGTGCTCTACCAGCTGAGCTACAGAGGACCACGTAGATAAAATACTAATCATCATACTAACATACTTTAAATGCTTACCAACACAAATACACACATACAAACTGTGATTATATGATTAACTTTTAAACTTAAATCAGTGGGTGGCCTAAGTAACCCTTACTGTCCTTTTCATTTGAGAATTTAACTACAACAGACCATGGAGTTTTGAAAATGGAGGCCAAAATCAGTTTTAGGGAAGATGGCGTAGCCGTAGAATGGCGACAATTACACACCAGCATTACATATACAGTCTACTACGCAAAGGGGCCCACGACAACTTAACCCACTCAGCGGAATGAAAGAAAGAAGTACACACACATGCTAACACACACACACACATGCACCTGTGTAGCTGCAGACCTCCAAATCCCACCAAATGAACAATGTGTGGCCCATGGGCAAGGTGAAAGGTCAAGCAGGAAATGGAGCACACAGGAAGTCTCAGTCATGTAGCACCGCTTTGCTTTTTATTTTTATCCAGAGCTACTTCCTGTCTAATTTCACCCACTCGTGGGCTTGGCCAATCAGCAACCAAGCTCAGAGAATGATGGGGGAGTGGGGAATGAAATGCGGAGAGAGAGAGCGAGCGAGCGAGAGAGAGAGAGAGATCGAGAGAGAGAGAAGAAAAAAACTATAGGCTTCAAAGACAACAGCGCGTATTCTCTCAATTCAATTTTCAATTCAATTTCAATTCAATTTAAGGGCTTTATTGGCATCATGGGAAACATATGTTTACATTGCCAAAGCAAGTGAAATAGATAATAAACAAAAGTGAAATAAATCTCTCTCTGAGCAATGCGCCCCTCCCCCACATGCACACACCCCCACTCCCAGCTAACTTCCTCTCAATGCATGTGGAGAGCAGAGGAGAGGGGGGAGAGATGGAGGGGAAGAGAAAGGGCTACTGATTAATGGCTCCTATGTACACTCTTTTTGGTTCCAGGCAGAACTCTTTTGGGTTCCTTTTGGGGAAAGGGTTCTACCTGGAACCAAAAAGGTTTCTTCAAATGGTTCTCCTATGGGGACAGCCGAAGAACCCTTTTAGGTTCTAGATAGCACCTTTTTTTCGAAGAGTGTATAGAGCAGTAGGGTAACAAGATTAAGCACCGAACTGCCAAAGCCGTGATATATGTTGGCACAGTACTCCTGCTACAAAGCAGACAACATGTGTAGACAACATAACGCATAGATTTTATCTGGTATTTACAACTTGTTATCTGAAGCTTATTTCACTGCAACTATCCTGTGAATTTGACAATAAAACATTATTCTTATTCTTATTACTTTATTTTTTATGAATTAATGTTTTGAATTCACATTAAAAAAGACCAGTCTGGCAACATTGACATTGAGAAATTATTTCAACACACAATTCTTATGGCTATACCCACAACAGGTGTGTTCGAAAGGTGTATTTTACAAATGGTGCATTCAGAATGCCTAAAGTTGCAATGTACGTATCAAACGTTAAATTCAATACTGTTTTTGTTTTGAGCGGTCATTCAACATTTCAGCCAAGCTGAATTCACCTCACATCCCTACTAGCCATTCTCTGACGCCTACGCCCTTCAAAAGAGGCAGCAGTTTTTCAAAGGTTGCAATGGAACTCTAGCCTGAATCTCAACCCTAAAAGAAACCAAATCCACTCTCACCATACAAGGCTCAAAGGCTCTAGATAGTAACTGTTACAACAAGGCCATACAATTGCAAGGAATGTAGCCTAGCAGCACCATAGCTTGTGCTCAGAGAGAACGATAGCGCGCTAATTGTAAATTGCAATCACTTAATTGAAAAGCTAAGCTAATTCCCATAATTGACCTCAGTCATGGTGTCATGTTAGCTTGCCATACAACGTACACCCCAAAGCCCCACACTCATCTTTCAATTGTCCCAAATTACATCAATTTGGTTGGTAGACACAGTTGTTGCACCTTCATTATGACATTTTTACACAAAAAGACCAACAACTTGTTAATAGTAATGGAATAGTATGACATGCAGATCTTGCTTATTATACAGTCATGCCTTGAGATTTGGTTGTATTGATAGTGATACAAACCAATATATAGTAAAAAAAAAAAAAAATCTCTTATTTCAGCAAAATTAACAAACCTTAACATGTTAAAGGAATGTTTTTCTTTTCATGCCGTTTCTCCAAAGTGTAGTAATTGATTTAGCAAGCCTCAGGAGAGCACTACAGATGTAGGATCTTAATTTGATCACCAGGTTGCAGGATAACTTTCCTGCAATGTAGGACATTTTAAACTCTGAGTGTATTTGAAGTTTAAAAAGTATTCTAAAGTTTGTAATTTCCACTTTGAAATGTCAGACTTGATTTTCCCTGAGAAAAATGCAACAACCCCTACAAAAATGCCCATTAATTATAATCCACATAATAATTCACATTTCCTGTTGCTGCAGGATTATTTTACTGCTGTAGCAAACTGGCTCAAATTAAGATATTGTATACACTATACTGTAATGTGTGGGTCAACAGCCTATCCATCCTGGGAATGTTGGTCAAGAAAGCTGATTGTGTGTGTGTGTGTGTGTGTGTTTTGTGTGCTGTGTGTTGTGTGTTGTGTTTATGGGGTGAGCTGGGAAATCTGCAGGATAGCAGGCCAATGGTTGCAGTTCTAAGCTGATTATGCCGAATGAGAGAGACAGAAAGAGAGAGAGATTACGAGCGGGCTACTGAAGTAAATGAAAAGCACTACACAAAGCCTAGTTAAGGAATTGGATCAGTGTCCACCTTGGTGTTGGTGAAGATGGGAAAAGGAGAGCGACACCACAAAAACAACCACCTTTACACACACACACACACACACACACACACACACACACACACGCACACACAGACACGCACACACACACACGCACACACACACAAATCAGATCCAAGTTTATTGGTCACGTACACTGATTTGCAGATGGTTTATTATTGTTATATTTCTAGCTCCAACAGTGCAGTAATACCTAGCAAAAATAAATAAAAATACACACATAATCCCCCAAAATATACAAAAATAAGTAATATAGGATGAGCCATGACTAGAATACAGTATATACATATAAAGTGGGTAAAACAGTATGTAATCATTATTAAAGTGACCAGTGTTCAATGACTCTATGTACGTACATAGGGCAGCAGTCTCTTAGGTGCAGGGTAGAGTACCGGGTGGTGGCCAGTTAGAACAGTGACTAAGGTTCAGGGCAGGGTACTGGGCGGAGGCCGGCTAGTGGTGACTGTTTAACAGTCTGATGGCCTGGAGATAGAAGCTGTTTCTCAGTCTCTCGGTCCCAGCTTTGATGCACCTGTACTCTCTCCGCCTACCAGATGGTAGCGGGTTGCAGTTGTGGTTGCGGATGGTGCTATTGCCGTACCAGGCGATGATACAGCGCAACAGGATGCTCTCAATGGTGCATCTGTAGAAGTTAGTGAGGGTCTTAGGGGCCAAGCCACATTTCTTCAGCCTCCTGAGGTTGAAGTGGCGCTGGTGTGCCTTCTTCACCATGCTGTCTGTGTGAAGGGACCATTTCAGGTTGTCAGTGATGTACACGCTGAGGAACTTGAAGCTTTTGATCCTCTCCACTGCGGCCTCGTTGATGTGGATGGGGGCGTGCTCTCGGCCGTCAAGAAGTCCAGCACCCAGTTGCACAAGGAGGGGTTTAGACCCAGGGCTCTGAGCTTAGTGATGAGTTTGAAGGCTGAGCTGTAGTTGATGAACACCATTCTTACATAGGTATTTATCTTGTCCAGGTGGGATAGGGCAGTGTGTGCAGTGCAATGGCGATTGCGACATCCGTGGATCTGTTGGGGAGATATGCTAATTGTAGTGGGTCTTGGGTGTCGGGCAAGGTGGAAGTGATCTGCCTCTCAAAGCAATTCATGATGACAGAAGTGAGTGTTACGGGGCGATAGTCATTTAGTTCAGTTACCGTCGCTTTCTTGGGTACAAGAACAATGGTGGACATCTTGAAGACAACAGACTGGGATATGGAGAGATTGAATATGTCCATGAACACTCGAGCCAGTTGGTCTGCACATGTTCTGAGATCGCAGCTTGGGATGCCGTCTGGGCTGGCAGCCTTGCGAGGGTTAACACGCTTAAATGACTTACTCACGTCGGCCACGGAGAACGAGAGCACACAGTCCTTGTGAGGCTATATGTTTTTTTCCTCGAAGCGGGCGAACAAAGTGTTTAGCTCGTCCGAGAGGGAGGCATCGGTGTCCGTGACGTGGCTGGCTTTCCCTTTATAATCTGTTACTGTCTGGAGTCCCTGCCACATACGTCCCACCGCCTGAGCCACTGTGTTTCATTGTTGTCTGTGATGAGGCCGACTATGGTGGTGTCATAAGCATATTTAAAGACCTTAACTGTGGTCTCCTGAGATGTAAACTGGTTTGTGAAGAGGGAGAAGAGCAGAGGGGACAGCACGCAACCTTGTGGTGCACCAGTACTGAGGGTCAGAGGGCGAGATGTCAGATTGTTTACCTTGACAGTGTGGCTTCTGTTCCCCAGGAAGTCCAGTATCCAATGGCACATAGCTGGGTTGATGTTCATGTCCTGCAGCTTAGTGAATAGTTTGTGGAGATTGATGGTTTGTAAGTTGCTCTGGATAAGAGCGTCTGCTAAATGACGTAAATGTAAATGTAATTGTATTGAAGGCCGAGCCAAAAGTCTATGAACAAGAGGAGTAAGTAGTTGTTAGGTGTCTGCAGGTGTTGCAATGTGGAACGCCAGGTTGACAGCGTCTTCAACAGGCCTATTAGCTCTCTAGGCAAACTGGAGTGGATCCATCAATGGGGATGTGAATGATGTTAAGTAGGCTAGGACATGGCATTCAAACGCTTTCATGGCCACAGATGTCAGGGCGACCGGTCTGAAGTGTTTGAGGCAGGGTGTTTTGGGTGATTTGGGGACAGGAATGATGGTGGATACTTTGAAGCACTCTGTTACTGTACAATGGCATAAGGAATTGTTAAAAATGTCAGTGAACACTGGAGCCAGTTGTTCCGCACAGTGTTGGAGCACAGCTGGGGCAAGTTGATCCGGCCCTTCGTCTTTCCTTATGTTTAGCTTTTTGAAACAGTTCTCACCTCATCTTCCTATATGGTGAATGGTGGCAGGAGGGGGGGGGGTACCTGAAGTGGGGGGGTTGAGTGTCTGTGCGCTTGTTTCCTCAAAGCGTGCATAAAACTCATTAAGCTTGTCTGGGAGGTCAGCGTCCTCATTTGAAGGGGAGAGGATCGTTTTTTGTAATTTGTCATCTCCTGTAAGCATTTCCAGACTGATCTGGAGTATTTGGCAGTGAATTGGTCTTCCAGTTTTTTTTGTGGTTTGTTTCAGCCTTCCTTATTGCAGAGCGAAGTTCATATTTGGCTGATTTGTATTTTGTTAATCATTAAACAAACCCCTCCGCCTTTCTTTTTACCTGAGAGTTTTTTCTTCTTGGCCGCGAGATGGATGGAGAACCACGGCTGAATGGACGGGGACAATATATCCGGAGAGAGCCATGATTCCGTAAAAAACTGAGTATGTTACAGTCCCTGATGTCTCTCTGGAAGGAGATCCTCGCCCTGAGCTTGTCTACTTTATTGTCCAAGGACTGAATGTTAGCGAGTAATATACTCGGAAGCGGTGGATGGTATGCACACCGCCTGGGTCTGACTAGGGACCCACTCCTTCTTCCTCTTCTCCAGCGCCAACGTTTTGGTGCAGCCCCCCCAAACAAAGGATCCAGGTCAGGGAAGTCGAATTTCTTCTCGAATTGAGTGACCGTCGAGCTAATGTCCAAAGGTTATTTCTGGCTGTAGGTAATAATACAATAAACGTTCTGAGAAAATAATGTATGAAATAACACCAAAAAATATATATACTGAAAAGTTGTCTTGGAGCTAGAAACAGGGTGACCATCTTGGCGGAGATTCCATGAGGTCCATACCTGGATGTTGTTGGCGCCCATGACTCCAGGAAGGTATTTCACAAGAGCCATGGAGCTAACTACTCAGAAACAAATAGTGGATGTGTGTTTATCACAATGCTTTGTGAAATAGGCTTACTACCAACCAAGAAGCTCTCAACAAAGCATGGAGGCTAAATTACTTCATCAACATACAGTGCAAGCAAGGCGCACTGACATGAGACAAGAGATAGGGGAGAGTGGGGTAATCTACATTCAGCATCACTCCGTCAAGGGAAATATAGTATTCTTTCTAACAAAGATATATACATATATTTCAGGATGGTGTGTATCCCTGGAAATAATCTGAATTCATGTAATAATTACAGTTTTGAAAACATAGCTAGTCCAAAAAAGTGGTTTCTTGGTACAACTTACACCGGGTATTGGGTAAATTGAGCGGTAGGACAGATTAAGTTAAACTGCCTACAAATTTCTGTACTGAATGAAATATTATCACTAACTTTTTAAAACCATGACAATCTTTATTTCCCAAACACAAAATCACTTTTTTGTCTTTTAATAATTTTAAGCATCTTTTAACACAGGCTTAACACCTAACAAACACTTGGTACTTTTTTAAACACTTTTAACATAGGCCAGGCCCTGTTGTTATCTCATATCCCAGCGATAATGCCTTGCATTATGCCTGGGAAGAAAACCCTTCAATTTGGTCAACTTGCCAATGGCTCAACCATTGGCTCAACTTACCCCAAGGCATACATGTTGACTATATTAGCCCACACAGCTACAAGGATGCACTTTAATGCTAGGTTTAGGACCTCATATTGAAGCTTATAGAGACCCCAACTGATGTATAGAACAATCTTTAAATTATCTACTTTGGTTTAGGTACAAGCATCATGAAACCTCTAACGCAATAAATTAATTTGACTTTGTAAAAATCCCTTTTTTTAAACTAACTTGCTTACCACTTTTTCCATGTGGTTTCTTCCTTCATAGACTCCATGAAATGATGACCTCTTCCTAAATAGTTGGTCAAATTATTAATTTTGTGTATGGTTTCCTAGAAACAAGGGTGGCTCAACTTATCCCTTTCGCTCAACTTATCCCTTATCCCTTACCCCACTCTCCCCTACACTGTATATTTACAACCCTTCCTCCCCCTCCCTCTACCCCCACTTGACCTCCCCCCCACCCCCCCTTGGAATACCTGATAGCTGCCCCCACCTTCCCCTTTTCCCCCCTCCCCTCTCCGCTCCACTCCCTGCCCTACAACGGGGTGAAAGGTCACTCCGCTAGCCAGGCAATCAGGAGGCGCGGATGCAACATTAACCCTCAACGCGCCATGGACTCCGGGAGGGAAGAGCCACCATAAACACAAAGAGGAGGGCCTTTTGCTGCTATAGCAGGCTGTCTATGTCACTACCTATGCCTGCCTACCGCTCGTTTTCACCTAAATCTACAGTAGAACCTCCTACTAGAATATAAAGCTCTACTCTTTTAATTTTTATTTATTTCACCTTTATTTAACCAGGTAAGCCAGTTGAGAACAACATAGACCTGGCATAGACCAGTTGAGAACAACATAGTCCTCGCTCTAATGCAAGTTGCTGTGAAGGGGAAGAAATCTGTTCTTCCATTTTGTAATTTCTCAGAAATCATTCCTATAGCAACCTATAGGGACTTAGTGTCATATGGAAATGCCAAAAACAAGACATGCTAACAAAAAACAAACACAGGGAGATCTTGCATAGGTAGAGTCTAAATAGGTCAAGTCTGTTGCATGAAGAGAGAACAGAGAGCAGGTGGAAAGACTGCCACTGTCTATATGATTACAATCTTCACCTGGTTCATTACACTTCAAAAACAGTGGTCAGGAATAGAGGCTCCAAATTTGCCCTTGTGGAGAGAATTGCTGAACAACAAAAGGGGGAGAAATAGCATGCAGAAGTCTTATTTTCTCAGAGTGCTCTAAAGGTATGTATATAGAACGCATTGAACAAAACTACAGAGTGGGATGACTTGTGGAAATGGTTATTATCCCAAATGCTACAACTGTGAACTGTAGTAGGCCTATTTGAATAAAAGACAGTTCCCACTGGGCACAAATTGGTTGAATCAACATTGTTTCAGCGTAATTTGTCAACGTATTGTGACGTGGAATCTATGTGGAAAATACATTGAATTTGCAAAAAGTCATCAAAACTGTTGTTTTGAGGGAGAAATTTCAACCACAGAATTATGTCATCATAGTAACCAATTTTCAACATAGACAAACCTTTTATAAAATATGTGGAATTTGTACCTTTGAAACAACATCAGATCTTCAATGTTATATCCATGATCAGAGAAAACCCAAAGTTGGGCAGCACCTTCTACTGGAGTTGATCTAACTACAGCTATCAATTTAGTCTGCCATCTAGGGTTTTAACCAAGCCCTGCTTAACTTTGAAATTCGTCACTGACTACTACCAGTGTGCTATCATGAGAATGACTTTTGAGAGATCTCTTAATAACTAAATAGATTCACTGTTGCTATCGAAGTCATTCCAAAGTGAAGGTTAAACAGAGCAAATAAAATGTAACCATAAGTCATATATCATCAATACTATTTAGGCAACATGCAACAATTTCAAAGATTTTACAGAGTTACAGTTCATAGAAGGAAATCAGTCAATTAAAATAAATTCATTGCGCCCTAATCTATGGATTTCACATGACTGGGAATACAGATATGCATCCGTTGGCCACAGATTGTTTTTTAAAGGTAGGGGCGTGGAACAGAAAACTAGTCAGTATCTGGTCTGACCACCATTTGCCTCATGCAGATCTCCTTTGCATAGAGTTGATCAGGCTGTTGATTGTGGCCTGTGGAATGTTGTCCCACTCCTCTTCAATGGCTGTGCGAAGTTGCTGGATATTGGTGGGAACTGGAACAAGTTGTCATACACGTCGATCCAGAGCATCCCAAACATGCTCAATTGGTGACATGTCTGGTGAGTATTCAGGCCATGGAAGAACTGGGACATTTTCAGCTTCCAGGAATTGTTTATTATCAGGCTGAAACATTCGGTGGTGGCGACGGATGAATTTTATTTTTATTTTATTTTTATTTCACCTTTATTTAACCAGGTAAGCCAGTTGAGAACAGGTTCTCATTTACAACTGCGACCTGGCCAAGATAAAGCAAAGCAGTGCAATAAAAACAACACAGAGTTACATATGGGGTAAAAAAACATAAAGTCAAAAATACAACAGAAAATATATATACAGTGTGTGCAAATGTAGCAAGTTATGGAGGTAAGGCAATAAATATGCTATAGTGCAAAATAATTACAATAGTATTAACACTGGAATGCTAGATGTGCAAGAGAGTATGTGCAAATAGAGATACTGGGGTGCAAAAGAGCAAAATAAATAACAATATAGGGATGAGGTAGTTGGGTGGGCTAATTTCAGATGGGCTGTGTACAGGTGCAGTGATCGGTAAGGTGCTCTGACAACTGATGCTTAAAGTTAGAATGGCAGGACAATGGGCCTCAGGATCTCGTCACGGTATCTCTGTGCATTCAAATTGCCATAGATCAAATTAAATTGTGTTCGTTGTCCGTAGCTTATGCCTGCCCATACCATTACCCCCCGCCACAATGAGGCACTCTGTTCACATCGTTAACATTAGCAAACTGCTCGCCCACACAACGCCATACACATGGTCTGCGGTTGTGAGGCCAGTTGGACGTACTGCCAAATTCCATCATGCACTCAAACACAATAAATGGTTGGCTTTCACGTCATCACACCAGTCAGTTTCTATGTACAAGCCATCAGACTGCTGAACAGTCGAAGTGGACTGACCACCTGCTCTGATTCTTCGCACCTTAGCACACATGCACACACCCACACAGACATACACACACACACATACATATACATTCATGCTACACACACATCACAACTGCTGCTACCATACTCTTATTATACTGTGAAATGTATACACATGCCCCCTTCCCCAATACACGTGTAAATGTTGGACTATAACTTGTGCCTTCCTGTATTATACTTATGCTAAAATATTGCCATTTACTTTATGTTCGTATTCTTATATTTTATTATTTCTTATTGTTGTTGCATTTCGAGAAGAAACTTGCAAGTAAGCATTTCATTGGACGATGTATACCATGCGCTTCCTTACACAAAACTTGAAACTGAAACAGACTATTTGGAAGTCCTATTGAGGATGTAATCTCACATTCAAACAACGTTCAGAGCAAAACAATGACACTAAGAGATGATTGGAGCTCTGTGGTCATCAGTAACAGATAAGCTACGTGAATGGGTGGCAGGTAGCTTAGTGGTTAAGAGCGTTGTGCCAGTAACCGAAAGGTCGCTGGTTCTAATCCCCGAGCTGACTAGGTGAAAAATCTGTCGATGTGTCCTTAAGCAAGGCACTTAACCCTAATTGCTCTGGATAAGAGCGTCTGCTAAATGACTAAAATCTTTCAATTAAAAACAATATGTCAGAGGAGCTGATCAATTATTGATAGAAATGCATCACGCTAATTCAATGCAGAATTATTTGCATAACAAACAAGGGATTGTACACAAGCTAGACCACACTTCCAACATGGCAACAGCCTGACGTTGTTAACCGACTGAAAACTACACTTGCATGGATTGGTTATGCTCATTGAAATGTTTCAATGTGCAAATCTTCACAATGTGCCATAACAGCTTACCAAGACGCTCACTCACATTTTTCAAAGTGCAGAGAACAGAGTGAGGGAGGAAAGGAAAGAAAAAGGAAGCTAGCAAGTTGACATATTCCAAAAAATGAAAGACCCACACTGTCTACTATAGGAGCAGCTCTTACGTAGGAGAGAGAAGTAGACAAGTAAATATTTAATGGGGACTATCTAGCATGCATAAAATCAGAGATGAATATTTCATTGTTAATGGGAAGGTGCAAAGGCAACCAAATATCATGACACTGTACGTTGGTTCGACTGAACAAGCTGCTAGAGCCTGAAGTGCCAATATTCCTCAGTGTGTCACTCAAAGACAGACACATGAACCCTTCTGTGGATGTAATACTGTACTTCATGCTTTAAATAGCTAGAGTGTGCAAGAGAGGGAGGGAGAGAGGGAGGGGGTGGTGAGGTGAAAGAGAGAGGGAGTGGAGAAGAGCGCAAAGAAAGAGTGGTAGGGGAGAAGAAGTAGGAGGCACAAGCACTTGGTGAGATTTCTTGAAGTCAACTGGCAGCATGCTGTCAACTGGCCGCATGCTGTCAACTGGCAGCATGCAGTCGTCAACTGGCAGCATGGATGACGTGTTCTTTACACACGCTGAGCTTCAGTGTGCTTGGGGATACCACTGCTTGGAATGAAATAGGTGCCAGTACTTATTTGAGGTACTGGAGTCAGATTTTAGAGTCAATATTCTATAGAGTTTGAATCTAAATTCAAGTTCCTGGTACTCGCTACCAGTGTGCACCTACCCAGCTCAAGCGTAAGTGGATATGTATTAAATAATGAAAAGACAATGAATTGACCTTACAAAGACACTACAGTAGCAAGAATATCCGGGAGAGTTCAAAGACTCGGACAACCTCATTGGCAGAGAAAACCTGCTGAGAGGGATGAATCTCTTCCAATCAAAAATGTATTGATATGTCACAATACATTTCCTCTGTGGTCGAACAGTACCGGTGGTTGGAGGTGGTCAATTGGTTTGGGAGAGAGGGGCTAACAGGTCTACTGTGAGGAGCAGTGGTTGAAGGTAGAGGAGTGATTCCCCTGGCACTGATCTGGTCCTGCTCCCTTTCGCATATTAGTATCTCATGATTCATGATTAAAGACAGATCAAGAACAAACAAAACAATATATGAATAACTAAGCGATATACAGTGCCTTGCAAAAGTATTCAGACCCCTTGGATTTAATTGTCATTTTCTTTTCAACAATCTGCACAAAATACTCTGTAATGTCAACTTGAAAGAAATATTATTTACTTTTTTAAAATTCAAAATAAAAGTCATAACGCAAATATAGTCGTTGCATAAGTATTCAGCCACTTTGTTTAGGCAAGCCTAAATTAGTTCAGGAGTAAGATTTGGCTTACAAAATCACATAATAAGTTACATGGACTCACTCTATGTGAAATAATAGGGTTTGACATTTTTTAATCAGTCAAGTATTGCATTTCAAGCACAGATTCAACTACAAAGACCAGGGAGCTTTTTGAAAGCCTCAAAGGTCAGTGATTGGTAGATGGGCAACAATAACACATCAGACATTGAATATAATAATAATAATAATAATAATAATATGCCATTTAGCAGACGCTTTTATCCAAAGCGACTTACAGTCATGCGTGCATACATTTTTGTGTATGGGTGGTCCCGGGGATCGAACCCACTACCTTGGCGTTACAAGCGCCGTGCTCTACCAGCTGAGCTACAGAGGACCACATAATGACTAAACATACAGAGATATCATTTTAAACAATTTTTAAAAACAAAGTCGTTTATATCGCTTGCCCTCGAAGCAGCTATTCAAGATATTGTGCAGATATTGTGTACAGAATGTGTAAATTGAATATCTCTTTAAGCATGGTCAAGTTAATAATTAGGCTGTGGATTATATATATTAAACCACCCAGACATATCAAAGACACAGTCGTCCTTCTGAACTGAGCTGCAGGACAGGAATGCAACTGCTCAGGGATGTTACCATGAGGCCATTGATTATTTTAAAACAGCTACAGAGTTCTGTGATGGTAGAAAACAGAGGATGGATGAACAACATTGTAGAGTCTGCACAATAATGACATAAATGACAAGAGTGAAAAGATGAATACAAATAAATATACAGAATATTCAAAAACTTGCATCTTTTATGCAACAAGGCACTAAAGTAATACTGCAAAAACAACAGCAAAGGAATACACTTTTTGGCCTAAATCCAAAGCTGTATGGGGCAAATCTATCACATCACATCACTGAGTAACTGCTTACTTATTTTTAAGCATGTTGTTGCTGCATCACGGTATGGGTATGACATCGGCAAATACTGGGGAGGTTTTTAAGATGAAAAGTGTGATGTAGCTAAGCACAGGCAAAATCCTAGAGGAACATTTGCTTTAGTCTGCTTTACACCAGAGACAGGGAGAGGAATTCACCTTTCAGCAGGACAATAACCTACAACCTACAACAACCTACAAGGCCAAATCTACACTGGAGTTGCTTACCAAGAAGACAGTGAGTGCTCCTGAGTGGCCAAGTTACAGTTTTGACTTAAATCTGCTTGAAGATCTATGGCAAGACTTAAAAATTGCTGTCTAGCCATGATCCCCAACATTTTGACAGTGCTTGAAGAATTGTGAAAGAATAATAGGCAAATATTGCACAATCCAGGTGTGGAAAACTCTTATAGACTTACCCAATTAGACTCACAGCTGTAATCGATGCCAAAGATGTTTCTAACATGTATTGACTCAGGGAGCTGAATACTTATGCAACGACTATATTTTAGTTATTTAATTTCTATTAATCTTTTTTAAAATGTTAGAATTTTTCTTCCACTTTGACATTAGGCTACAGAGTATTTTGTGTAGATTATTGATTTTTTTTTACAATTAAATACATTTTATTCCCACTTTGTAATAAAATGTGACGAAATCCACGGGGTCTGAATACTTTTGCAAGGCACTGTAGCTTCCTCTTCTCTGGAGATCCCAAATATGTCATGGCATGATAAGATTTGTTTCTAATCACAATTTTATTGAAACAAAACTCAATAAATTCCAGAAAATGTGCAAATCTTACCTCAAGTAAAGGATGCTATTTTCTTTGCAATCAAGCGTCCATGGCATTCTAGTTTTTTTAATAGCATTGATTGATTTTCAATCTAATCAATAATTTTATCTTCGAGTCCCATTTATTTCAGAATCATAAAAGCTCCTCATCTTTGAAAACGCATCCATAGTAATCAAATATATGACGACCATATTTTTGACAATGCCATGAAAACCAAATTGACTAATAAAGCATTCATAATACATTCATAAGCACTACAGGAACATGGCAGTTACAAGGTTACATAATAAACATATTATTACTCAGATACAGCATGAACATACTATTAGGCATTAAAGCATTAATAGCCTAACACTTCATGACAAGGAAAATCATTAATGCCCAATGGTAGGTTTATAATGTTGCCTATACACTTTTACAATATGATTAATATAGTGTACATTACTGTTGGTTGAGGTAATTTATGTAATTGTTCACTTAACCATTAAATAACGTGTGTGTGTGTGTGTGTGTGTGCGTGTGTGTGTGTGTGTGTGTGTGTGAGGTGTGGTCAGTCCTGACAGTTTGAGGCCCCTGGGAGCCTCTGTGTTTATGGTCGCCATCTCTCTCACGCATCACAGTGCTGCACCACACACACGGATGGACTGAGGAAGAAAAGCTCTGCTCAGCTGAGGAATGTGGGGCTTCTGCCATGGCAACCAGCAGGGGAGGGAACACAGGTCCTCTCCTGCATTATCACGTTACGAGCTCCCCCTCCTCTCACTCACTCACTCCTCCCTCTCCCAGACGCCGAATTCCACAGTTCCCGAGCCCAAAAAAAATCTGGGTAGGCTTTCGATCCTAGCTCATTCCATTGCAGCAATGGCGGATTGACCCGAACCATACACCGCAACACTTGACCCCGGAGTGGTTCTGGAATGCTGTAGTTTAAGAGTTTGGAAAGGGCCAGAGGGCAGGCATGGGCAGGGGGTAGCACTAGCAGCAAACAATTGAACTGTGTAGCCGCCATAGCGGGGGATGGGCTTCCCCTGACTTAAAATAGGCTGCGCAGGGTATGCGGAACACTATCAGACAGTCAGCTGCACACTACTGCTCATTTTCACAGTGCTTCCTCCGGCTCCCCTCTTACATGACATCATACATATTACTAGGCTACATAGGGATGTCATATGTGAGATTTTACGTAATTGCTTGAATCAAAAAACGACAAGTCAACCAACAACCGCACGAAAGCGGGAGATTGATAGCATCTGATATGCAGGCGTTTTGTTGCATTTTCAGAGCAGTTGAGTACCATTTGTGCTTTCGCCACCGTATTACAGAGTTGTGGCGTGCGTATGCTAAACCTATTCTATTGCCAAATGCTGAGGTACAGATTTAGGATTTGATCACTCTTTTGATGCTGAGAATTTTCCTGCAAAGCAGGAAATGCAAACTTGTAGTATATTTGAGCTTTAAAAAGGCTCCTAAAGTTTGTAATTTCCACTTAGAAATGTCAGATTTGATTTGCCCTAACGAATAATGTATCAGCCTCTACTAAAATATACATTAATTATAATCCACATAATAATTAACATTTCCTGTTGCTGCTCAAATTAAGATCCTACATCCGTAAATACACTGTGCACATGAATGAATGATGCGAATCGCAGCCAAGGACCCTCTCCTTCACTGTTGAAATGAGTCTACTCTACAGATCTGGCCTACACAGTAGAGAGTGCATTCGCGCCATTGCCTGGAAGAGGTGGGGTGGTCGTTGCGGTGGCTGGTATACGGAGAAGAAGCTGAACCTGCGACAACAACAACTTTGGCGTTCATTAGCAGTGGAGAACGAGAGACGTGCCTTTAGTCTGGCTCAAAGTTAATGCTTATCTCCACAATGACCCGTTCTCCATGAGAAGATGGCAGCCGCAAGGTCTCCATTTTGTGTGGCACAGTAGCCTAACAGTGCGTAATCTCCACGTTGTAGGTGAGACATTGATCTCCATCAAGTACATTTACCCATTGTCACTTTATTAACACATAACTTAATATATATATTTTTGTCATACCATTCTGAGTACTGAAATACACTTATATAGCCTATATTTCCATTCTGATAAGAGCAAGGTTGCGAGAATCTAGCCATAGGCCTACGCGTGCAGGGCGATGAGTGCCTTCATTTGTTTCCAACATACGATATGGAATAATAAAGAAATATTTATGCATGACAGTTGGTAATACTATTCCAATGCACGTTTTCTTTATACTGTAGATGTGCTACTGGAGTCTGGTCACTTTATGCCCTGTGTCGCTCTGGATAAGAGCGTCTGCTAAATGACTAAAATGTAATGTAAATGCATATGGTTAGTCCCATAGCCTTGCAGTAGGCTATAGGTTGAGGGGTAAAACGGTGAACATAGACCACATTAGGAGAACAGAGAATGAACCTACTGTAGCACACTACGTAGTACCACCCTTGATACTGCCTGCGCCCCTTGCTCACCACTTCCTCGTGCGCCATTTTGTGCGCAACAGTGGCCTACATTTTATGCACTGCATGGGTTCGAGAGAAAGGCATGTCCACTTCACAGCATATACAGTAAATTATTCTCCAGTTTTGATTAACTTTGATTGAAAGTATTCCATACATTTATAATAGCTCAAGAATAGTCTATAGGCTACTCGTTTAATTACTTACAGTTTGATCATTAGGAAAAGTTGTCGCTCAGATTTGGGTTGAAGTTATTGAGAAGAGGAGGGTCAAATGTATTAATTTTGGTAGGAGCAGGCTACCAAGGTGGATGACCTTGCATGTATTTCTCTTCCAAAACGATGATATTTCGTTGTCCCTTCCCCAGTAACACACCCAATTAGACAGGGTCTGCCATATCACCTGAGGCCCTATGCCCATATAGACCTATTGATTAGATATATCTATGCAATTTTAATGCCCAAATAATTGCCAATTTATTTCTATTGATAAAAAAATCTACAATAAACCCTGCTATACAGGTTTTAAACTAATATTCTTTCAACAGTTTATCCAATCAACTGATGGTCAAAAGACAAAAGTCTTTAGAAACCTGTATCCAGTTTTTGTATAGGCATAGGACTACTTATCGCCTAAAATAATCTCGACTGCCCAAAAGGCAATAAAAAGAGAAATAGGCTACTTAACTGAGGCCATAGGCCTCAACATTCCTCATACATAAGGCTATATGGACTATAACCTCATAATCAGAACCGAAGGCTATTTGCCTTATTTGCCTCTCCGTCCATATTCCATATTTGCCATGCAGAACCCAGCGTGTAAACATCTGAATCAGACAGATAAGAAAGCAATTTTTCAAATTAGAAGTAGTCTGGATTGGGATTAATTTGCGGTTAATGAGAATGCATATGTTTATAATATAAACAAAACCAAAACACTGCATATAAACTTGGGACGGTCGCAGTTAATAAACACTTACAGGGCTCTTAGACACACACGTCTGTAAAACCGGATTTTCTAGTTCACTGCGAATGACACCACCCTAGATAAATCTGAACCATGTGAGCCAGCAAGTAGGCAGCCATCTTTTTTTGACAACGCCCAATTACCACGAAATACAGTCACATGTGGCAGCGCAGAATATACCAGAACATGTAGAAACATCATTGAGAGCACTATTCATCTGGGCATCACCTATTGAATAAATTGATATGGATGAGTGTCACAGTCAATCACCACGTTGAGAATTTTTGGCTAAGTTCCTGTATGGGCAAAACAAACGCTTGTAAAGATAAGATATTATTCATAACTTACACTAAAAACCCTAAACAGCTGCCATTTTATCACTATTATTTAAAGGTTAAACAATAGGCGTCATATAGGCTATGCAACCATAGTCAAATAAATGCACAATATTGTAAATGTACATATTATGAATGGACGTCTGGCTATATTTCATTCGAAAGGAAGGACTGTTCATTACATTCTATTGAGAATGCAAAAACTCTTGCTTCTCTCTCTGTCTGTCGGTGCGGTGGCTACACCCCCCCACCCCCCATCGCTCAGCTGCTAGCGCTCGCTCTACAGCCTAGCGCTGCTGTTAGGAGGAAAACCTGCCTTCATTCATAAAGTCTGTAAACTACTCGACAGTACTACAGCATCGTGGAAGAGGCGGTTCTCCGAGTAGCTGCACCGCCCACCTAGAGAAGAGAAAGGGAGGGGAGGGGGAGAAGATAGAAGCAGTCATTGGATAGAAGAAAGGAGGGAGCGTGTGGCTACAATGTATGCCAGAGAGCACGCCTGACGCATACAGGGGGTATAGCAAAGGTTTGGCCATGCTGGTGATATCGGGCAGTGACACATTTCTGATACATATGCACTGTTTTCGAAGAGTGCCTTACTTCAGATTAATCATTGCTACAGTTCACGTGGACGATGTGTTTCCCGTAGCTGCACTGTTCAGGAGAAGTCAAGCCTCATAGCCTATAGAATAGAACCACGTAGGCTGCTTGCTATAACGTTTAACATGACTCATGGAACAGAAACATAACCCCACATCCTTACATTCGCTTTTAATTTGATGTCGACGTCTGCGGGTTCTAATGAGATCGAGGTTAAGGGTGTTCAAACGGTTAGCCTACATTTTATATGCATTATAGCCTATACATGAAATAGGATAAAAAAAACACATTAATTTTCAAAGCCTCATGCGTCCTCGTCAACGTGAAAAATGTATTTCTTAATTGCCCATAATACGTCCAAGAAAGCAAAGCCAAATCCATTCGGTCACACAAAGTGTGTCCGTTTTAATCAAAGCATGGGAGGAAATAAACCACTGTTTATTCCAAATAAGTAAGTAGTGAGATGGCTGACCAAACCCCACTAAAAGCTCTACTTGAAATGGATGTAATAACCGAGTTATTTGCGTTGATAGAGTGAAAATAAATATATCAATCTAAGTATTAACTCACAACTACACTCAAGAGTGTAATGGCTATTGAAATTCCATTATCAAGCACTAAAAAACATCTTATTAAGAAGTTTAATTGAAATCATAATGTAGCATAAAGATGACAACAATATGTTCCATCTGAATCCAAACTTTAGATCTATGTTGTCAAAGGTTAGAGCATTCATATGGGAATCTCACTCATTTCGCATTCAAACAGCATGCCAATGATTGCAAACAAATAATTCAATCCTAAGGGAGAATGCCTACTAGTTGAAATAATTATAGCTAATATAGCTAATATCATATTATATAAACCCAAATAAAATGCAAAATTCTCAAATGTATCCACATTGTTTTGCCAGAGTAACAACTTTAGTGTAGTCAACTCATTGCTTTCTAATGTACACTATGAACAGAACTTCTAAATCTTTACATTCTAAAATGAGAAATGTACATATGTCAAAACTAAATTCTTTAAGATAAACAATTCTTCCCACAAATAATATAAAGTATTACACCAAAGAAACAAGAAACAATTACATGAAACAAAACACTGGTGAACATTTGTATATTTGTATATCTGCTCATTCTCTTACAGCTCTATGCTCACTCTACCTAGTTGTATATAATGTATGTAAACTTTGTTTAAACTCCACTGTCTGTATTCTGTCTCTAAATGCTGTCTATCACTAGTAGCACAATGTGAACTTCTGAGTATGTGTAAATGTACTTGGCGAATGAAGGTGATTCTGATTCTGAAATAACTGCTATAGGCCTAGGCCTACTGCTATAAATCTGATATCAATCACGGATAATTATCTGAACTTAAATAAATAAAAATAACTTTGAAAATGGAATAACATTAAAGTTGGTGTAATGTCAAATGGTTATTTTGTTACTTTATTATATATCAAGATACATTATATTTTCAGATTAACTCTGATGTAAAACAACTATCAAGAGTAACTTTAGGATGCACAGTGAATAACATGAATATACATGAGAATAAGGAGACAAATATTACTCCTAAATTAGAAAAATGAAAACATTATATTAAGATAGTCTTAAATCTGATAGTGTTAAAGCATTGTGCCCACATCCCAATGAAATAACAATGTTACCACTGCAATGTTCTGAATTCAATACAACTTGTCTACAAGTAAATTAAGCCCAGAAACCTTTACAGTTAATTAACATAACATACTCAACAAAGATATAACATATCTTTTCACATAAATGAACATAATTGAATACCAAAATAATTTCCATAGAGTAATAACATAAATTATATTGTATTATACTCAATTATAAAGTACTATTTCCAGTTAAACTTATAGGACCCTCTCCAAATGGTCAGCATTGGGGTAAAAGCCTGTCCTTTGCCATATTTGAATGAACAAAAATAAAATTGTGGAAAGAATGTCATTTTCTATCAAGTACATGCTGTGTTAAATGACGTCCAATTGCTCAGAGTTTGGTTTTCCAACACTACAATAGATAATCTTTTCTATTTTCAAAAACATTATTTTTGTTTCTAAATTCTTCAACCACAAAGTTCTATGCCATTAACACCATCATCTTTAGTTAACTATAAACTTGGTCCAACCAGAAGCCTTCTGTGAGTTTCACTTTAGAAGAATAGATCAGTTATTCTTCCAGTTGACCTTTAAAAAGGTAAATAAGGATTTGACTAAAGAAGATTTTCCTAATTTTAGAGAATTTAGAGTCCTTGAACAAATTGGAACACTTCAAAAGTAACCAAGTGTGAGGTAATCATTCACTACAATGCTCATGTATAGATCTCTGTTTACCCCAGTCACATATCAACAGATGAACACAAATAAACACTAAAACCTGCCTCTAAAAACAGCTACCAAAATATCCATATTCATCAATATGACCCCAAACCGTTTTCAAACCCTTTCTTGAAAAGTCTGCAAAATGTAACAAGCATCTCCAACTTCAAAGTTCACTTTGAGAGAGAAAGAGAGAGAGAAAGAGAGAGAGCGAGCGAGAGAGAGAACTCGAGCCACAATGGTCTTGTGTTTCTTGTGTTTCTTCCTCGGAGGGTGTGACGTCAGCTCTGACTTTGTTTTGAATCAATGAACCCCAAGGATCTATAGAACGTCCAGAATGTGGGGGCCAGTCCACTCTATATGCAACTGACTCCTAGGAACAGCCAAGGCGCCCCACCCACGCCCGTCCTCCCTTCCTTCCTCTGTTTCGTTCCCTCCTCATGTGCAACTTCCAACACACAGCACAACACCATGGCTGCTGCCCCAAACATTGATAGAGGAACGTCGGGTAATGATCATTGCTGACCCAGAATGACAAAGATATTTGGGCTCTGGATTCTAGTGAAAAAAACAGTTTTAAGACACACTAGAGCTCAACCCCGTTAATAATTTGTTATGTTTGGTACAGTCCACATAGCCTTAGAGGAGAGAAATTACAAGAGCTCAAACGAATCCAACTAAACTAGCTCTAAACTAGTTGACAAATATAATTTATGTCAAGCATTTTGCTCAATACTTGAATATTGAAGCAAGGACCCTCTTCATCATAATTCCGTTGCATGGTTTCAGATTGCAATCTTTTTTAACATTTACTTGAGGTATCAGAAGTTCTTCTAAGAAATTAGCAAACTGCAGGGATTCTCTGTACAGGTCTGTTTTATCAACAATCATCAAATATATCAAATTTGCGGACTCAAAATATTGACATTTACATTTTAGTTATTCAGCAGATGCTCTTATCCAGAATGACTTACATTTAGTGCATTCATCTTAAGATAGCTAGGTGAGACAACCACATTCACAGTCATAGTAAGTACATTTTCCCTCAATAAAGAAGCTATCAGCAAAGTCTTATAACAGAAGTATTACTAGAAGTGAAGAGGAATTGAAACATATTTAAACTCACTATGCAGAGATCAATCAACACAGTGGTTAATAAACCTACAGGTAACTGCCAAAATAAAGGAAACACCAACATAGAGTGTCTCAATATCAAATCAAATCAAATCAAATTTTATTGGTCACATGCGCCGAATACAACAGGTGCAGACATTACAGTGAAATGCTTACTTACAGCCCTTAACCAACAGTGCATTTATTTTAAACAAAAAAGTAAGAATAAAACAACAACAAAAAAGTGTTGAGAAAAAAAGAGCAGAAGTAAAAAATAAAGTGACAGTAGGGAGGCTATATATACAATAGAATAAAGTGACAGTAGGGAGGCTATATATACAGGGGGGTACCGTTGCATAGTCAGTGTGCGGGGGCACCGGCTAGTTGAGGTAGTTGAGGTAATATGTACATGTGGGTAGAGTTAAAGTGACTATGCATAAATACTTAACAGAGTAGCAGCAGCGTAAAAAGGATGGGGTGGGGGGGCAGTGCAAATAGTCCGGGTAGCCATGATTAGCTGTTCAGGAGTCTTATGGCTTGGGGGTAGAAGCTGTTGAGAAGTCTTTTGGACCTAGACTTGGCACTCCGGTACCGCTTCCCGTGCGGTAGCAGAGAGAACAGTCTATGACTAGGGTGACTGGAGTCTTTGACAATTTTGAGGGCCTTCCTCTGACACCGCCTGGTATAGAGGTCCTGGATGGCAGGGAGCTTTGCCCCAGTGATGTACTGGGCCGTACGCACTACCCTCTGTAGTGCCTTGCGGTCAGAGGCCAAGCAGTTGCCATACCAGGCGGTGATGCAACCAGTCAGGATGCTCTCGATGGTGCAGCTGTAGAATTTTTTGAGGATCTGAGGACCCATGCCAAATCTTTTTAGTCTCCTGAGGGGGAATAGGCTTTGTCGTGCCCTCTTCACGACTGTCTTGGTGTGTTTGGACCATGATAGTTCGTTGGTGATGTGGACACCAAGGAACTTGAAGCTCTCAACCTGTTCCACTACAGCCCCGTCGATGAGAATGGGGGCGTGCTCAGTCCTCTTTTTTTTCCTGTAGTCCACAATCATCTCCTTTGTCTTGGTCACGTTGAGGGAGAGGTTGTTGTCCTGGCACCACACGGCCAGATCTCTGACCTCCTCCCTATAGGCTGTCTCATCGTTGTCGGTGATCAGGCCTACCACTGTTGTGTCGTCGGCAAACTTAATGATGGTGTTGGAGTCGTGCCTGGCCATGCAGTCATGGGTGAACAGAGAGTACAGGAGGGGACTGAGCACGCACCCCTGAGGGGCCCCCGTGTTGAGGATCAGTGTGGCAGATGTGTTGTTACCTACCCTTACCACCTGGGGGCGGCCCGTCAGGAAGTCCAGGATCCAGTTGCAGAGGGAGGTGTTTAGTCCCAGGATCCTTAGCTTAGTGATGAGCTTTGAGGGCACTATGGTGTTGAATGCTGAGCTGTAGTCAATGAATAGCATTCTCACGTAGGTGTTCCTCTTGTCCAGGTGGGAAAGGGCAGTGTGGAGTGCGATAGAGATTGCATCATCTGTGGATCTGTTGGGGCGGTATGCAAATTGGAGTGGGTCTAGGGTTTCTGGGATTATGCTGTTGATGTGAGCCATGACCAGTCTTTCAAAGCACTTCATGGCTACAGACGTCAGTGCCACGGGTCGGTAGTCATTTAGGCAGGTTATCTTAGAGTTCTTGGGCACGGGGACTATGGTGGTCTGCTTGAAACATGTTGGTATTACAGACTCAGTCAGGGACATGTTGAAAATGTCAGTGAAGACACTTGCCAGTTGGTCAGCACATGCTCGGAGTACACGTCCTGGTAATCCGTCTGGCCCTGCGGCCTTGTGAATGTTGACCTGCTTAAAAGTCTTACTCACATCGGCTACGGAGAGCGTGATCACATAGTCGTCCGGAACAGCTGGTGCTCTCATGCATGCTTCAGTGTTGCTTGCCTCGAAGCGAGCATAGAAGTGGTTTAGCTCGTCTGGTAGGCTTGTGTCACTGGGCAGCTCGCGGCTGTGCTTCCCTTTATAGTCTGTAATAGTTTTCAAGCCCTGCCACATCCGACGAGCGTCAGAGCCAGTGTAGTATGATTCAATCTTAGACCTGTATTGACTCTTTGCCTGTTTGATGGTTCGTCGGAGGTCATAGCGGGATTTCTTATAAGCGTCCGGGTTAGAGTCCCGTTCCTTGAAAGCGGCAGCTCTACCCTTTAGCTCAGTGCGGATGTTTCCTGTAATCAATAGCGCGTTGGGCCACCACAAGTCACCAGAACAGCTTCAATGGACCTTGGCATAGACTCTACAAGTGTCTGGAACTCTATTGGAGGGATGTGACACCATTCTTCCACAAGAAATTTCATAATTTGGTGTTTTATTGATGGTGGTGGAAAACACTGTCTCAGCTGCCGCTCCAGAATCTCCCATAAGTGTTCAATTGGGTTGCGATCTGGTGACTGAGACGGCCATGGCATATGGTTTACATCGTTTTCATGCTCATCAAACCATTCAGTGACCACTCGTGCCCTGTGGATCGGGGCGTTGTCATCCTGGTAGAGGCCACTCCCATCAGGATAGAAATGCGTCACCATAGGTTGAAGGTGATGACACAGAATGGCTGGCTGTGTATTTATTGGCGTTTACCTTGCCCTCTAAGGGGATGAGTGGACCTAAACCATGCCAGGAAAATGCACCCCACACCATAACAGAGCCGCCAGAACCATCATTTACTCAAGTGTTTCCTTTATTTTGGCAGCTATCTGTATATGGATAATGAAGACAAGGATTAAATGTTGACCCAATGGCATCCCATCATGCCAGTCATTTTAATTAGACCCTTAACTGAAAACCTGACCCTTAATTTAAAACAACATCGGTCAGAGTGTTCAATCTCATCCTTTATGTGTGAGACTGAAATGGCACCTGCAACCACAACCGTTTTCACAACAGTTGTACATTCTCAAATAACAAAGCAACCATCCATGTTTAGCTTTGCATGTATGCTGGACAAAATGATATCAATATGAAACATATTTCAATAGATTTAGAGCTCATTGCTCCTCGATCCATGTGCTCAGCAACTCAGTAAATAATCTTAATCCAGAAATCCAACACCACACTCACATCCATGTGAGCATGTGTCCTGTGTGATAGGGAACACACTCCCAGTATGATGAAGTGACTAGTATGATGGGGAGAGGTATGAGGTGGCTCACTCAGTGTATGGGGGAGGGGGGTTGAGCAAGGGTGGAGGCTTGTAAGCTGCCCTCGCTCCCTCTGCCTTGTAGTGTGTGTGTGTGCGCAAGGGGATATCATGGCCATACCAGCACATGCTTGTTTGGCAGACATGTGACCTGGAGGCTCCATTTTAACTGATTTGGAGTCAGAGCTGTGAGACTGAGGGAAAGAGCGAGAAGGAGCAATACAGGGGGAAAGAATGGAGGAGGGGAGACAATGGGTCTTCACTGGGCTCTGTAAGGCCTCATAAGAAGAGAAGAAGAAGAAGAGAAGAAGAACGCACACACACTTATTTATATATAATTTGACACACCCACTTCTTACCACCTTATATCCACATTTGAATTGCAGCAGAGACGTGTCTACATCAAATTATCTAAACACCTCTTCATACATCTATAGTAATCATGCTCACTGATATTATACTATTTCTATCTTTTTCCATTGATGTTGCACTCTAATTATACACATTTTAAAGCTTGATATAGGCTTATTTTTGTATATATATTTTTGTATTTCCTTAATACTGCATTGGGCTAAATCAGGGTAACACAGAGTGTTTCTTGGTAGTCTTAAACAAATCTACTTTGAAACAAAAGTATACACCTCACACACATGGTTATGGCCTTACAAAAATAAGAAGACACCTACCTGTACAATGTCAGATATATACTTTTTGAGTTTGCATCCCAATATTATGACATAGAAACACCGAATTTTCAGCGGTTAAAAATAAGAATGTTTAATTAATTATGAAGTTATTAAAAATATTAATAACATTCCACCCATGAGGCCACTAGGTCATTTGACTGCAGGAAAGGGATACAAAAACCCTCAAACTGTCACCAAGGTCAATGGATCTGGTAAGGGAAGCCCCATCAACACATCACTGTTAGCAAATATTAAGCCATCCTTGCATGTGCCTCAGATACAACACAATCTTCTTAAATGTATGGGAAGGTTTACATGGAGTAGTCCAGTCTTTCAGTAACTAGTTGGGAAAATGGTGATGACTTCAAGGCACTGATAGAGCATGGTACTACCAAGAGTGTTGACCCGTAAAGGCCAGAGCTATTTGGTCACTAAGACATACTTTAAAATACAGATAAATGACCTGTAAACCTAGACTCTGTTCAGTCACAATTATTTTAATTGTCTCAATAATCATTTGATCATTTTGGATGTCTAAAATAACAATGCTTTCTCACCTGTGATGCAACAAAATAATTAGTTTATAAACCATCGTTTATTAAGGTTCAGTAACACTTTTATGTGTGATGTCATATTACATACTTTAAACACAAACTATTTTCCTTTTCAATTCAATACTATGAATTGAAGACAGTTTTCAAAATGTACTAACAACTTTTCCACTGAGGTCGAACATGTTTACAGCATTAGAGAATTATTCATATCAATAGTTATTCATTACAAAAAGGTAAACATTCTGATTAGTGTCTAAGAACCCCATCGTAAGTTAATATAAGAACATAATACAATTATGAATCTTTGGCACACACAACTCCACAATCCTTAGATCATAATGCTACTGCTACTACCATGAATCGCATAACATTATGTTCCCACTTCAAACTGTCTTTTCAGACAGAAACACTGCAGACAACCTTTCAATAATTTCATTGAACTATTTGAAATGTATTATGAGTTAATGCTCAACAGTCTATTAACTTAGAAAAACTTAGAAAGCAACTTGCCAAAGAACATGCTGTCTACAAAAGCTTTATCTTTCTCAAAGCTTTGATGACCTTGTACAGTACATAAAATATGCGCTCTGAAATTTCATCTGTTGCTTGTCCTTAACAAGGTTTACAGCACCTATGCGTTCCACACCTGGGATCTGCAAACCTTCCACGTTCTGGCATTTTTGGGTGCCGAGCCCCACTGTGACACCCACAGAAAGGAGATGTGAAAACAGTTGCAAAATCCACATAAGGAGACACAACACCTCTTAAAGCAGAGCAGAACAGCAAGGGGACTGACTGGGGGAGCTCCGCCCACTAGCCTCTCTGCTCTTTGGTGTCCAAGTGTACAGGGAGCACTCTGGAACAAAATCGCTGCTCTAGCTGACCATCTAGGTGTATGATGAAGCACATTCCTGACAAGCAACATTTGGGTCCTTGATGAGAAGAGGTGATTAAATGCAACAGAGCTGGTGAAAAGTGACTATTTTACTGCTGTGAACTAACTCTAAGGAGAGAAATACTGTTGACACTACACAAATTGTCAACATTGGTGGCTATGAAATGAGTAATCAACATCTTCACATTTAATATTTATCCATTCAAAATGTGCAAATACATTCAAACATATTTGTGAACTAATGAATGTATACTCAAGCAAAAAAATGACACAAATAGTCAACATCAGAATAGCTCAGTCACTTTGAAACGAATAATCAACATCTTGGCATACAACATTTATCCACTCAAACTGTGAAGTACTTCATGTTAAATTTCAACTGTTAAATATGTTACATTTCAACTGTTTACTAAATTAAGAGCAACGTTTTGAGAAAATAAATGCTATGATTTCATTTATACTTTCAAGAGAAACAAGTGTTTCTGTCTACAACGTCGGTCATAAACTTAATGTGAATTACATGTGAAGTGTGATCTTTTGATGATGCCTAAATGTGACTACATTCAAACTTTGTGCAGCACTTTATATTACAGCACATAAAGTGGTAATAACATGTTAACAAGATGCTAGTTTTTTTTTATAAATAGACTACAGAAATAAAGATAAACCAGTCACACCTAAAAATGTATCCAGTTGGAATTTTCACACAGTGAAATGAAACAAGACATTTAGCAGAAGATGTAGCTTCTGATCGTCTCTCACCTGTTTGTTCTAACGTCCTTCAATTTTCAATGAATCGATATAGTAATAATAATAATAATATGCCATTTAGCAGACGCTTTTATCCAAAGCGACTTACAGTCATGCGTGCATACATTTTTGTGTATGGGTGGTCCCGGGGATCGAACCCACTACCTTGGCGTTACAAGCGCCGTGCTCTACCAGCTGAGCTACAGAGGACCACATATAGAGAGGATAGCAGTTGTCACTGGTCATTTACTGTGACACCCTGGTCTTGCCTTTTGACCCACTGTGGATTGACTGTGGCCAAAGGTGCTGAGAGACGCAGCATACTGTCTGCCATCTAGAGCAGCCCGGAGGCTTATCTTAGCTTCCTTTGGGTTTGCAGATGTAGAATACAGAGGCTCTGTCTAATTCCCTCTGGCCTTGCTTTTCCATATCAATTCAGAATGATACAAAGGAACAGTCGTGATAGACACAGCAGTGATAGACAATTTCATAACAAGCCATAACAAGCCAACAAGACAAGCTTGTCTGCATTGAGTTTGGAAAGCCAACAAATTCAAGGAAAAATCCAACAAGGACCTCCAGACAGATTCAATTTGTTGAGTCAAACTCGCAAAATAAAGAAGATTGCACAAGATGCACACCCATGATGTTATTCATCTTTTAACTTTCTACACATTTAGAGGGGAGATGATATTCAGTGTTAAAAGAGCCTTTGTCCTTGAATACATTTTTACAGTTCGGTCATTTAGCAGACGCACTTAGAGACATACAGTCAGTGCATTCAACTAGGTAAGAAAACCACATATGGGTCTTTCCACAGACCACAGTAAACATACTGATAGTGTAATACATTTTAATACAAAGGTACTACATACAAGGATGTCAGTCGGATCTAGCTATTACTGTGTCAGGTTAACTTATTTACAAAAAGCTGCATCATATAGGAGCAGAAGCTATATGTGACAACTTAAAGAGGGAACATCTCCCTGCTTCAACAGTTTATGTGATAGAAATAATATTTCAGAAGAATGTGCCTTTAACATGTGCCTTTGCCATAACGCCCATGGTACACATATTTCCTGTGGAAGTTTGCAAAACCCCCAAAAAAACAACATGGAAATGCCTCCATATCGGTCAAGTACACTCAGTGCGATAGAGCACTATTATATTATTTTAAAGCAGTCAACTTCAGGTTTGTAAAGATCCACATGGATAGCAAGAGAGGGACTTTAATTACACTGAATAACTCTGCCACAACAACCACTGACAAAAAATATATAGCTCTTTGATCTTACATTTCTCTCATTGCAAAATATGAAATCAAATCAAATTTGAGTTGCCACATGCACCGAATACAACAGGTGTAGACCTTACAGTGAAAAATGTAATTACAAGCCCTTAACCAACAATGCAGTTTTAAGAAGAAAATAATATATATATATATATATATATATACATACACACACTACCGGTCAAAAGTTTTAGAACACCTACTCATTCAAGGGTTTTCTTTATTTTTACTATTTTTACTATTTTCTACATATCCTCAAAAAGTTATACAGCTGCACCATCGAGAGCATCCTGACTGGTTGCATCACCGCCTGGTATGGCAACTGCTCGGCCTCTGACCGCAAGGCACTACAGAGGGTAGTGCATACGGCCCAGTACATCACTGGGGCCAAGCTTCCTGCCATCCAGGACCTCTATACCAGGCAGTGTCAGAGGAAGGCCCTCAAAATTGTCAAAGACTCCAGCCACCCTAGTCATAGACTGTTCTCTCTGCTACCGCACGGCAAGCGGTACCGGAGCGCCAAGTCTAGGTCCAAAAGGCTTCTCAACAGCTTCTACCCCCAAGCCATAAGACTCCTGAATAGCTAATCATGGCTACCCGGACTATTTGCACTGCCCCCCCACCCCCACCCCATCTTTTTACGCTGCTGCTACTCTGTTAATTATTTATGCATAGTCACTTTAACTCTACCCACATGTACATATTACCTCAACTAGCCGGTGCCCCCTCACATCGACTCTGCACCGGTACCCCCCTGTATATAGCCTCCCTATTGTTATTTTATTTTACTTCTGCTCTTTATTTCTCAACACTTTTTTGTTGTTGTTTTATTTTACGTTTTTTTTTTTTTTTTAAATGCATTGTTGGTTAAGGGCTGTAAGTAAGCATTTCAAGGTAATGTTGTATTCGGCGCATGTGGCAAATAACATTTGATTTGATTTGATAGTGAAGACATCAAAACTATGAAATAACACATATGGAATCATGTAGTAACCAAAAAAGTCTTAAACAAATCAAATATATTTTATATTTGAGATTCTTCAAATAGCCACCCTTTGCCTTGATGACAGCTTTGCACACTCTTGGCATTCTCTCAACCAGCTTCACCTGGAATGCTTTTCCAACAGTCTTGAAGGAGTTCCCATATATGCTGAGCACTTGTTGGCTGCTTTTCCTTCACTCTGCAGTCCAACTCATCCCAAACCATCTCAATTGGGTTGAGGTCGGGTGATTGTGGAGGCCAGGTCATCTGATGCAGCACTCCATCACTCTCCTTCTTGGTCAAATAGCCCTTACACAGCCTGGAGGTGTGTTTTGGGTCATTGTTGAAAAACAAATGATAGTCCCACTAAGCGCAAACCAGATGGGATGATGTATTGCTGCAGAATGATGTGGTAGCCATGCTGGTTAAGTGTGCCTAGAATTCTAAATAAATCACAGACTGTGTCACCAGCAAAGCACCCCCACACCATAACACCTCCTCCTCCATGCTTTACGGTGGGAAATACACATGCAGAGATCATCCGTTCACCCACACCGCGTCTCACAAAGACACAGTGGTTGGAACCAAAAATCTCCAATTTGGACTCCAGATCAAAGGACACATTTCCACCGGTCTAATGTCCATTGCTCGTGTTTCTTGGCCCAAGCAAGTCTCTTCTTCTTATTGGTGTCCTTTAGTAGTGGTTTCTTTGCAGCAATTCGATCATGAAGGCCTGATTCACACAGTCTCCTCTGAACAGTTGATGTTGAAATGTGTGTGTTACTTGAACTCTGTGAAGCATTTCTTTGGGCTGCAATCTGAGATGCAGTTAACTCTAATGAACTTATCCTCTGCAGCAGAGGTAACTCTGGGTCTTCCATTCCTGTGGCGGTCCTCATGAGAGCCAGTTTCATCATAGCACTTGATGGTTTTTGCGACTGCACGTGAAGAAACTTTCAAAGTTCTTGAAATGTTCATATTGACTGACCTTCATGTCTTAAAGTAATGACGGACTGTCGTTTCTCTTTGCTTATTTGAGCTGTTCTTGCCATAATATGGACTTGGTCTTTTGCCAAATACGGCTATCTTCTATATACCCCCCTACCTTGTCACAACACAACTGATTGGCTCAAACACATTCCAGGTGACTACCTCATGAAGCTGGTTGAGAGAATGCCAAGCGTGTGCAAAGCTGTCATCAAGGCAAAGGGTGGCTACTTGAAGAATCTCAAATGTAAATTATATTTTGATTTGTTTAACACTTTTTTGGTTACTGCCTGATTCCATATGTGTTATTTCATAGTTTTGATGTCTTCACTATTATTCTACAATGTAGAAAATAGTACAAATAAAGAAAAACCCTTGAATGAGTAGGTGTTCTAAAACCTTTGACCGGTAGTGTATATGTTTTTTTTTAAAGTATTTAGGTCCAAGGGGCAGTGCCTGCCGTCCCCCTGCCCCTTCATGCACACACACCCCTCCCCTTTGCCCCGGGGGGAAACTTTGGGAGTGTTTACTGTGTTCCTCACCCAACCGAGCCTCCGGAGAGGCCGGTTCACATGGCACACAAAGAGAGGTCAGGGGTGCGGGGGGCGGGAGGCCCCTAACACAGGGAAGTAAAAACATTTTTTGGGGGGTGAAGACGTTCTGTTAGACTGAGCGAGGCTGAAGACTTTGTATTCCAGGAACAGTGAGGTAAGTAAGTAAACATCAGCTGACTGTGTGAAACAGGGTATATAAATGTGATAAATAAAAGCAAATGAACAAACGCCCGTTAGTCGTGTAAGCTCTTCAGATTCAAGCCAGACATCACAAAAGGGCCACTTACTTTCAGTACTCCATTCATAAATGTTCTATATGGCATTTATTTAACCCTATGTTGATGTTTTTATTCAAACCAAATTGAACCATCTGTAAAATATCATAAAGGAGAGTAAAGGAACGGATTTAACTTAACAAAGTACTTTCAAAATGTATGGGCATAACCTAAAGCATGAATCACACCGAAAATCTCATTGCCGATAGAGTGCCAATATATATTTATCACAGTGGGAGGCCGTTCCTTCTCTTGCTAGAAGAAAACTGGTACCTGTGTCGTGCCGACCCGGTAGCAACGAACCTGCCGTTTCTACTTGTAGAATCGCAATGCTCTTCAGTGGCCAACAACTTGACTTTGAGCCAATCAGAGAGCTCAAACCCCCACGTGAGGAAGCCAACAGGAGTGAGAACAAAAAGGAAAAAAAGAGGGCATTTTACATCCACGGTTAAATGTCATGAGCCAGTCACACTTCATATGCAATGTAGTCTATGGGATGGTAGCTAGCGAAGTGCACAGATGCAATGCACACAATACAAAATACTTCCTCCAAGCTAGATAACTAGTATTGACACTATAATTAAATCACAATGGATTAGTTTACATGAAACAGCTGCCTGTGTTAGCTGCCGAGATAGCGCAGTGTCCTTAGCTATCTAGCTATGCTAGCTAGAAAATACGCTAACGTTAGCTAGCTAAACATTTGGCTATGGGGTGGCACTGGCCGTATGGGATTATGGAGAGTGAATTAAATTGTTTATTCGTCAACTTGCTAGGTAGTTATCTAGCTGTGGCCATCTGGCCAGTATCAACTATGGCTATCTAGCTAGCTAACATTGGAATCTAGACCATAAAATAAGCAAACAACTCTACAGCCACCTTCTGGTTTGGAGTATTTTAACAAGGCTGAGTGGCTGACGACTTCAAGGTCTTTGCTGAACGAACACAAAAGTGATTGACTGGTGACACTGTTCAGAGATGCTAAGTACTGTCGGCAGGGCAAATGTTTGACAAGCCTACCAGTGTGTGTGAGCTATAAGAAAGTGTTTCTCACACGTCAACTGTTCTTAGGAAACTATATTTAACTTTCATAATGAATCTAGAGAAAGTGCAATCAAAAGTATATTTAAGATCATTTTGAGACATTGTACCATACACATTTTACAATGCAAAAGAATTGCATCTAGGTTCATTATCATCTAATTGTTTAGATTTTCTTGAATTCATCCACAATAACCTGTCTATTAATCGTTGTAAGTTAATTTTGTGCTTATCTGCCCCATCAACTGCCCTTTCTATCCAGCTGTTTGGTGCAGAGCCACCCCTGGTCACATCCACTCTCCAGGAGGCTTCTTCTGGGTGACGTGCCCTTGGATGGGTGGGGTGGAGTGGAGTGGGATGGTGAGGCGAGCCTCCAAAATGGATGCCCCCCTTCTCCTCCGTCCCCCCACACAGGGACAACTCAACTCTACCCCAGGGCCTCCCTGCTATGTGTGTGTGTGTGTGTATGTGTGGGAAGGGTTGGCTTCCCTTGCATTTCAATTGCAGCTCGGAAAAGCCTGACTCTCACACATGGAGAGGAATCCATTTGGCCGCACATTGATCCCAGCCGAGTGGATCGCTCCTTTGCTCCTTTCCCTACTCCATATAGGCTCTCCCATTCAACACAAAACCCAAAGATCTCTCCTTTTTTTTCTGTCCCTCCGCCTTTTTTTATTTTCACCCTTGGCTTCTTCCAGGTCAACGGTTCACATTTTAACCAAAATGTATGAGACACGTTGCCAATCCCCCTGCATTTTTCCCACAGCAGCCATGGTTGGTTGATGTGTGTGTTATGGGAGGGGGACAGGGTTGGGGTGGATTTAGAGGTTAGTGGTGTCCATGGCAAGTCCAAAGCTGTGAGAAGATCTGAAGGGAGTGGGACTCAGCCCCTTTAAAAACAGAACAGATGGTTCAAACCAGAGAGGGGGAAGAAGGCACATTAGCAAGGGGTTGGGGGTTTCTTAAAGAGACGGTGCACATTTTCCCCCAGCTAGCCCCCTCCAACAGATTCCCTTCCCTCTCTCCAATCCATACACACAGAAATGGACACGTCTCTCTCGCCATCTCCACAACCCACACAACCCCCCACTAGATTTTCTTTCCTTCTGAAAGCCCATAAGGAAGTCCTTCCATGCAACGCACCTGCCTCTCCTCCCTCCACTATATTCCGCAACTGAAGCCCCGGAAAGAGAGAGAGCAGCTAATCATATGACCCTGTAGAGGAGTGCGTGTGCATGTTTGCGACGGCTCTCTTTCTTTCTTTCTTTCTCTCTTCTTCTCATTCACTCACTCACTCAGCCGCTCGCACGCACACTCAGTCTCTCCTCATTCTGCCGGGCTGGCAAAAAGTTATGTATCAGGAATGTAATAGAGCACAGAACATGCCTTTCTGTTGTGGGTGTGTGAGAGGTCGGGTGTGTGTGCGTGTGTGTGAGAAAGAGCGAGGGAGAAGGAGAGGGAGGGAGCGAGGGACTGCCTTTTTGTGTGCTGCAGCGTCAACGGCCTCTCGACGCTGCACACAGGTGTTCCAGCCAGCTGATTGGTCGCACCCCCTCTCTCCCAACGCCCCAGCCCTCGCTTTGCCTTTGGTAGTACAACAATCGTGAGAGGAAGAAACAGTGAGTTTGCTGGCTGCTAGCTTGAGACAGGCAATGGGAGCAATACTACAGCACTACTAGGGGCTTGATTAATGCAGATCAAGGACTTTTCATATGTGTCACATATTTTAAGGCAGTTTGTTTGCAACGCGGGAAAGGAAAAAAAAAACAATAGGACCTGTTTTGCATACACATTTGGACTCATTCTTTCAATGTACATTTCAAAGTAATTTCAAGCATCTGTGAAACCTTTTTTGAATAATCATATACTGGGCTTTTCCCTCATAATAAAACCACACTTGTAACCTTTTTTCCCCATTTAACCCTCTATATAACAACAAAGAGCACATAGATACTTTAAAACTGTACATATGCAAATATGTTTATTACAACCAATAAGAGGACGAACACAACTAACACAATCAGCACAAATCCTATAAAACCCAGAGGACAACGTATTTTGTGCACATAAGCGCAACAGTAACAGAAAGCCATACTGTATGGATAGGAGGCAAATGGGAGGATAATTACAGAACAGTTAAAAATATATATATTTACAGTAATGTACGCAATCAGGAGTATAGAGGGCATGCTCTCTTTTTCACTAAGCACTCCAGCAACTACCCTACCCCCCAAATACAGATGTGCCCAAAGCGTTCAATTGCCAATCCCTGCATCCCACTGGGCATAGACAAGTGGCCTGGCGGCCAGCAAACACTGGTCATGATGTCAGTCGCTCTGGATAAGAGCGTCTGCTAAATGACGTAAATGTAAATGTCACAATAGGAAGCCAACCTTTCTTTTTTTCATTTCAGGTTCTCTCAGGGTGGTGTTGGGTGATACTAGAGGGTGATACTAGAGGGGGGGGGGGGGGGTGACATGGGGGTAGTAGTAGGCTATTGTAGCTTTTTTTTTTACCAGCACCTGGCATTTAAGAGTGGGTCTGGAACTTCCCATTATTTCAACATCTCTCAGAAGTGTAGGCACATCAAAACAGGCCCAACACGGCATTGCAAACGCGCATGCTCGAGCTAACTTAGCATCTTTGCTTTATCTTGGCCAGGTCGCAGTTGTAAATGAGAACTTGTTCTCAACTGGCTTACCTGGTTAAATAAAGGTGAAAAAAAAAAAAAAAAAAAAAAAAATTCCTCATTAAGCTTAAAGCAGTGAAGCAGGGCCAGGGGTTTGTGTGCAAGTGTGAGCGGAAGAGGTGTTGTACACACAAAAGCTGTACTCACCCACACCAACACACATATTAAAAGAGTAGTTCACTACTGAACAACGTGATGTTAGATGGTTCCTCACCCTGAAAGTAGTCTATGGGCCAAGATAAACTGTAATCCAGGGTTCAGCTTTCTTTAAACAGCCACAACAAACTTCAGCTAACCTTAGCCACCACAAGGTAACAATCAATGGAAGTGATTGGGGCATAATATATTCCATTTAGCAGACGCGACTTACGGTCATGCGTGCATACATTTTACATTTGGGTGGGCACAGGAACAGAACCCACTATCCTGGCGTTGCAAGCAGCATGCTCTACCAACTGAGCTACAGTGGACCATGTGAGCATATTCTAAAAACGTATGTCCAAATCACCTGAAATCAGTTAAAATCAACTCCATATTTGGTTTGATGTTACTTAAAGATGATTTGGCCATTTTTTAAATAAATACACACATGCTCCCATCACTTCCATTGATCGTTAGCTTGTGGTGGCTAAAGTTAGCTGAACTTTGTAGTGGCTGTTTAATAAAGAGAACTGAACCATGGATTACAGTTTCTCCTGGCCCATAGACTACTTTCAGGGAGTGGAACCATCTAACATCAAATTGTAAAATAGTTAACTACTCCTTTAAATCAAAAAAATTCACACACAAAAACATAATGTTCCACAGTTGCTTTTTAGAGTAGATAACATTTAAAGCTGCAATATGTAACTTTTTGGGTGACCTGACCAGATTCACATAGAAATGTGAGTAACAGATATTTCATTCTCATTGAAAGCAATTCTAAGAAGCGGTAGATCTGTTCTATGTGCGCTATTTCTATGCTTCCCATTCTTAAGTTTCAATTTTGGATATTTTACTTTCGGTTTTGTACACCAGCTTCAAGCAGTTGAAAATACAATATTTTTGGTTATGAAAAATATATTTCATAGCGGTTTAGATGGTACAAAGATTTACACTTGCTTGTTTTGTCACATAAACTGAAATCAGGCGAACGATTAGAATTTTAGCAACCAGGAAATGCCGGAGCCATTTCTACATATTGCACATTTAACTTACTCATCTCAAACAATGTCTCCCATTTTTTCTCAAAACATCAAACACAAACTCGGAGTTGTCACAACATCTTAATTCTAATAGTAAGTAAGCATTTCACTGTTAGTCTACACCTGTTGTTTACAAGCATGTGACAAATAACATTTTATTTGATTTTGTAGGCCATTTCAATGCCCAGGGCCACATCAACAGATTACTTGCAGGGAGGGAGGGGGTTCCCTCCCTGCATACATTTCTCATTTATGGTGTATGCACTTACGTCAGTAGGGACAGAGTTATGTCTGAAGATCCTTCTTCTATCACCCCTCCCCCTCCCACCTCTCTACATCGTACAGTGTACGTCACTCACTGGCTTTAGCCCACCTCAATACTGCAGAAGCTGCAGAAAGGACACAACTTGTGAAAATATATATTTGTATTAATCAACAAGGGTGTAAGCCAATACAAAGAAACAATTATAAATATAAAATATAGTTTGAATATTGGAGAGTAGCCTAATTTAAGCACTAGTATGCAGAAAACAAACGAGATCAAGATAAAATGCTGACGTGATTTCAAATAGCCTACAGTGAGTGGAATGTAGCCTAAATTAGATATGTCAAAATGAGTGCTTTTACAGTAGGGGAAATAAGAAGAAACAATGAGTTGGTGTTGCACTCGAGTCACATGGTTTCTCTAGCAGAGGCATGAGCCAAAGGAGCAGAGTTTGAACCATTTTCTAATTCCTCATAAAATGACCACTTTCTTCAAATGATTTTTTTTTGTGGGATTAAACCATCGATGCCTGGGCTTCTCATCCAAATCAAATGAGGCTTTGCGTAGCATATTCATTGGAAATCTAAAACAACACAACTCGGCATAGGCTACTGTGGTAGCTTTAAAGAATTCCCAAATAATTGATAGGCCTACAATTTCTATTTTCAGGTGACAACGAGGGAACTATAAAAATGTATTTACGTGAATTTAAATTCCTAATGCTGGTTTTAACAGAATTTGGCCACCGCTACTTGAGTTGTTGCGGCCATTTTGAGTGTGAGCAAGATATTAGGCCTAGTCGAAACATTAATTCATAGTCTATGTTTAACTTCATGGTAAAGCCTATAAAGGCCTAAGATTAGCGGGAAACAAAACTTCCAACAGCTTTGCTACATTAATAGAGGAGTGAGTGCTTTGCAGCAGTGAATGAACGAAAGAAAAAGAACACCCTTTACCATTCATGATAAGGCTCGCCATTTTTCCCACTCAAGTGACGTTGGATGACTTCTCTCAGTGCGGGCGACCACGTGTTGTGTATCACCAAAGGTAGGCATCTCCAGTAGCTCTGAAATGTAAGCTATTCCATGGGCGAAAACCTCAACACAACTATATTTCTCTATGCCATTCAAGGTTGGTAACTTAGGACATATAGCCTCGTTCAAATTACCCATAGGCCTATCCGTGCATTTGTTATTCAGACAAAGGTTGTAAAAAGGCTTTATGCATCAATTGGTGTTATACTAGTTTTTCACAGTTAGGCATATAATCCACCAATGAATGGCACTTGAATGGTAGGCTACAAAACATATTTATATTATTATTGCAACACAGCCATGACTTTTCCTTGTCAGGGCTACCGTCTATTACAGACTTGAATGTAGTCTATTCACTTACAATAGCCTACATACATACTACTTTTACAGATAGGGCCTAACATATGTTTGAATATATTTAGTAAGTCAAAATGAATTGCCTTTGATTCAAAGTTCTTGACAAAAGGCTGGCAAAAAAATAAATTAAAAATACGCATACACCTGAATTAAAAACTGTTAGCCTAATCTCTAACCCGTCCTTTCGTATACTAATAATTCCAAATAACCTACGTGTGTTAAAAGGTTAATGGTTATGAATATTTTTTAAACTAAGCTAAAATTTCGTTATATTTTTAACTGGGTCAACTGTAATGGAGGGAGGGCGCAATGTCCCCATTTTGTTATAGCGTGTAAATAGACAGGATAAATAACCTAGGCTCCTGAAATTATTTTTGACGAACGGTCCATTGAATTTATGTGAGTATTGCATTACATTTCAGCACAATATGTGTTTACTGCCATAAACACATACACATGTCTGTTTAAGGACAAAATACGAATAGACATAGCCTATGCATGCACATATACCCATTTATTTTCTACAGGCCTACTTCATGATTAATGACCAGAAACAGTATTTTTCACATTTCTACCCAGAGACCAAATGTATTGCTTATTCAACATTATAAAACAACGCCCAGACAAAACCAAAACAACGTTAGTGTGCAATAAAAGCAAAAACGTAATTAAAAGGTTTCGCTCTTCATAATGAATAATCGTAGTGCAACAAATTACTGAAGTTTCAGTAGTTGTCGTGACGTGAATTAAACACATTTCAATCCCACATGTTGACATAGCAAATCGATTGTCACTAGGCTGTGCATGAAAATATAGTGCCAACATACACGTAACTAATGCCACTAAACTTCATAACATTACACGTAAAATGTGAAAAGTAGCTATGGCCTACACATGTTTTCTAAATAAATAAATAATTATGCACACAGGAAGGAAGGCCTATGACAAGGCCTTCGGGAGGTAAAATGAACATGAGGTATTTAAGTGATGACGTTGCAACCAACATTCTCTTCAATGTGACAAATACGTGTCCCAATAATTAATGGGCATCCATCATTTTCGTTTTAAGAGTAGACTTTAGTGCACACGTAGACAAGACTCGTGACACCACATACTCCACACGTGAGTAGGCCACATCGTTTACAGCAATGTAATTAAAGAGTAGCCTAAATACAAAAACTTCATTCAAATATTGGATTGGTGAGTCTTACTACTACATCCACACACCAGGCATATAACTCGACATCTAATGCGTGCATTAACGTAAATAGCAACATGTCCCTTCTCCAGCAAAATCCATACATTACCAGATGCAACAATTGAAGTGTTATTGGGGGAGGGGTGCTAAATACCTTTGCTTCTTAGGGACAGAGTGTTCGACCTCGATATGTTTCCCATGGAGCTCCACTTTACCTGTAAAATAAATGTTTATGTTGAAAAAAAATATGAGGCCATGTCCTCCATTCAGAGTGTAGAAAATGTATTGTATTTATTTGCCATATGGAAATAATATTTACCATGTGACTGAGTTGTGTGTTCCTTAATTGTGTCTATGTTGTCTTAACGCACTAATAAATGTTCAAGATAAGTAGTTAGGGCCTAATAACGGAATAGGCCTGTCATTGAAAGATGAGGGGCAAGAAGTTACCTTCCTGGCTCAACTGGAAAGCCATTCAACAATTGCGTTGTGTATTAACTCATCAACTCCTATTTTACTTACACACATTGTTGATCTTTTACAACTCATTCTTCCCAGTTCCTCATGTCATATAGAGTAAAACAGAACACTTATAACTTAATAGTCCATTTGAAAAGGACATTGTCAAACATTAATTAAAAGCTGAAGGTACACATTTGCGTGCCATAGAGTTCTTAGTGATCTACTTCAGGCTCAACACACGAGCAGTATGGCGACCTTCGTGCTATATAGAACACACATCACATGTAGCATGTAGGAAATCATTAAAATACATTGAAGGAAATCAAGCCCGTTCGTGACTTGTGAGAAGAATGGGAGAGTAATTTGGAAATGTAATGGTCAAGGCAATCAAAGCCATTAATCTATGAAAGAATAGTGTCGATGTATGCTTTTAAACTACACATACAACGCATTTTTATCTTACCTATAGTGGCCTATTCGCCAAAAGGGGGAGGTGTGCGATTTGATTATATAGCTCTACCGAGTACACAGAACCTAGTGATACAAGGCACCAGAGAGCAAGGCTTCGGTAAGTACAATAAAAGCGTGTGGCAATAAGGCCGAAATATAGGTATCTGGCTATCCTATCCAGGACTAAACATGCGTTTTAGTGTATGTGAATGCCCTAAAATAGAATACGATTCGAGAAATCTGGATATCTTGATGTTCACATTCAAATAGGTAGGCCTACGTGATGGGCCCCCTCTCCCTGTAAAAGTTGAGTATCTTGTTGTTCGGCTAAGCACTTCATAAATCTCTCCTCGATTATTACAGGCCAATGGAATATATTTGCTACGAAGTGTATCTTAATTCTATCACGTCTTCTACAGGACATTAACATTGGGACGCGTGAGGGAAGTGGGCAAGCCCTTATATATTTGAGCCTAGGTGGTTTCCCCATTGAATTAAATTACATAAAGGTAAGACGCTATTGAAGTGCTCATTTACGTTCAATTACTTACCAGAAAATGCTTCAATGGCTTTCATAGCCCATTGGTCGTCCGGACAATCAACAAACGCGTAGCCAGTTTTCATAAGAAACTGCCCAGAGTATGGAATCTTGTTGTCATCAAAGGTTTTAACCAAGTCCTCTGCAGTCACGTTTTCATTGAGATTTCCAATGTATAGCTTGTTCATGTTGAAAAATAGAGGTCCTCCAATTGAAATGAAAAAATGAGAGCAACAAAACTTTTCTTTCTTTGAAAACGCAACAAGATAAATCTACCCAGGATGATCACAGGTTGAAAACACTTACAAATGTCCACAAGCAGTAAAAGAAAACGAAAGACATTTATTTTCAAAGTAAAACTAAAAGAAAAAAAAGTTGAAAGTAATGGTAATATTGTAGTTTGATTAAGTCCAATACTGAAGTGGAGACACCTTGACTGCAGCAACCCACGCGAATGTATCGCACAATGTAGAAATTGATCAATTTGAATTAATTTGATGGTGGTTATGGTGGAATAGTGGTAGAAGTATGGCGGGATCTGGAGAAATGTTTTCCTCTCTCTGCCCCTCAACCTCGAGTTGTACCCTGCACTGTCACAGATCCTTCTGCCTGGCGATGGCACCGCCTCTAAACCGACTCGAATTCACTATTTTTTTTTGTTTGCAAAGAGGAAACCACGTGGTATCGGAGTAGCTAGAGAAAGGGCCAGCCTCCTGGCCGCGTAGCTCACCAGATGAGTGTACGAAGCGAACCTTCGTGCAATGCCACCGTGCTGTGTGCGTATAGGCTTTATGCATACGTAGCCCACACATGCGCGAGTGTGTTGGGCTTGTGTGCGGAATATCAGTCACCGGGAGGGGAGACTTCCTTCAAGATGCGGATGTGTGTTTTGTCCTTTAAAAATATATATATATTTCGCAGGTTTTGGATAGGAACACAATGGATGACTATGGTGGTGGACGTGTGCAAGTTATGATCTACTTAGTTTAATATAAGTTTTTAGCTCATATACCATTTGGTCATGACATTCTCTCTTCAGCCCAGCTCTTGAAATCATCCCGCCTCCAATGAATATGCATTGTGATAAAGAATTTAAATGCCAGGAGGATGTTACATAACTAAAAAATCATGAACTTCAAGTCATTTTCGAAAGGCTCTAACAAAAGGTTGTGACATAGGCAATGAGGCCACCAGAAGTCAAGCAATACATTGTAACAAACTGCCGAGAGTGGAAGGAAATTGTTACATTGTATCATTGTTTAGGTTCAGGTCATTGTAGCACTCGTAACATTGTTGCATTCGCCTGCAACTAGAAGGCCTTGGTTTGAAGTCAATCTTTGGACCTATAGCCAGCCTTACAAGTTTCTTATCGATTTGTATCAATATTCAAAGGGTGAATGACAATAGTCATGGTATGCAATTACGCCCAAGCCTCTTGGGTTAACACAACTCGGCAAAATAGGCCATCAAAGCCAAAGAAGAGCTTAGTTTCTTCCGTTTTCATCATATTTCTGTATAGGGTTTTGGGGAAACTGACAGCTCGCTGCACATGGTGCACACTACTCTACCAGGCGAAAGACGCCCAATCCCCTGATTTAATTTTCAAAATGGAGGATCCAGTGGTGCAGGCCCCAAAAGCGCAGAGCAGCTTTTCATTGAAAGGGGAAATGGTAGAGCTTCTGCTGCAGTCAGTTTTCGTAGTGTGCTCCACCGAAAGTCGGATACTTCATCATGAACAGTCACGAACTTACGTTATAGTGAGTTAAGTGTGTTTTTAATATAATAATGCAATTATCTCTACAGACAGAACACTTACTTTGTATAAATCATACGATAATGAAGCTCATTGAGCCATTAAGTTGACTACTGAGACTGCAGAATATACTGTATTCAACGTGGCATACAGGCATACTGTATCGCTTAGTTGTAAAATGGCTCGCCTACCGACATTGGAGGGTTAAAAACTCAAAATACGGGATCTTCCAACAATTTCATTATCCGTACCACATGGCAACGAATCATGTTATAACACATGTGTTATGGAACTCTTGATTTATTGTGATTTATTAATTAAAATGACAATAATATCACAATAATCACAATAATGAATGCTATATACGAAACATGCAAGTCGTGGGCTTGAGAACCAACAGCAAAATTATTTTTAGGCTAATTAAATGTTTAACATTTAATCATTAATGACACATTATGACTACACCTTACTGTAGGCTAAGTTTCGCTTACATAAAGCTACTCTAGAACCTATTTGATATTAATAGCAGAATCTATAGCCTATACCACTTCAGCTTCACACAGTAACTGCAGACAGAACAATGGCCGAATTGTCCTGAAAGGAAACTGACCAAATTCTGTTTCAAATTAGCAACTAGTAAGCCTATAGAATAGGTACTGTGTAGGTACATAGTTATTATAACAAGAACTTGAAATTCCATGTAACCACATGATATATGTTCACTATTTATCTTTTTAAAAACTTTATACGAACACACAAATGCACATAATGAAAGTGAGTTATAAGATAAAAAACTGTAGAAGACATAAATAACATACATTTTGAAAGTGCATATGGCCAAAACATACCATAACATTAGAAAAACAACATAGGCAAACACTTACAATACATACAGTAATGCACAAAACAAGTGAATAATGAACACATTGTGATAATTTAGTTTGATCATGAGGACTTGGACTTCACACATGTTAAAAAGATTTACAAATACTAATGTAAGGGGGAACTGCCTCAGCCTTTGGCCCACCCAATATAATGTGTTAGTAACAGTGTAATAGTATATGCACTGTTTATGTTGAATCCAGGCCATGTGTAGCTCAGTTGGTAGAGCATGGCGCTTGCAATGCCAGGGTTGTGGGTTCGATTCCCACGGGGGCCAGTATGACATTTTTTTATGCACTCACTAACTGTAAGTCGCTCTAGATAAGAGCGTCTGCTAAATGACGTAAATGTAAATGAAAGCTATGAGCAATGGCACCAATCACTCAAAAAAACAAATGGTAGATGTCACTCAATATTGAGTCAAATAACAAATGCATGTTTTGTGTTGTACCATTGATGTCATTTGTTGGCTGCAAAAAGTATTACAGTGCCTTGCAAAAGTATTCATCCCCCTTGGCGTTTTTCCTATTTTTCTGTAATACAACCTGTAATTTATATGGATTTTTATTTGGATTTCATGAAATGGACATACACAAAATAGTCAAAATTGGTGAAGTGAAATGAAAAAAATAACTTGTTTCAATAATGGAAATAAATAACAGAAAAGTGGTGTGTGCATATGTATTCATCCCCTTTGCTATGCAGCCCCTAAATAAGATCTGGTGCAACCAATTACCTTCAGAAGTCACAGAATTAGTTAAATAAAGTCCATCTGTGTGCAATCTAAGTGTAACATGATCTGTTACATGATCTCAGTATATATACACCTGTTCTGAAAGGCCCCAGAGTCTGCAACACCACTAAGCAAGGGGAACCACCAAGCAAGCGGCACCATGAAGACCAAGGAGCTCTCCAAACAGGTCAGGGACAAAGTTGTGGAGAAGTACAGATCAGGGTTGGGTTATAAAAAAAGATCAGAAACTTTGAACATCCCACGGAGCACCATTAAATCCATTATTGAAAAATGGAAAGAATATGGCACCACAACAAACCTGCCAAGAGAGGGCCGCCCACCAAAACTCACGGACCAGGCAAGGAGGGCATTAATCAGAGAGGCAACAAAGAGACCAAAGATAACCCTGAAGGAGCTGCAAAGCTCCACAGCAGAGATTGGAGTATCTGTCCATAGGACCACTTTAAGCCGTACACTCCACAGAGCTGGGCTTTACGGAAGAGTGGCCAGAAAAAAGCCATTGCTTCAAGAAAAAAGTAAGCAAACATGTTTGGTGTTCGCCAAAATGCATGTGTGAGACTCCCCAAACATATGTAAGAAGGTACTCTGGTCAGATGAGACTAAAATTGAGCTTTTTGGCCATCAAGGAAAACGCTATGTCTGGCGCAAACCCAACACCTCTCATCACCCCGAGAACATTGTGGTGGCAGCATCATGCTGTGGGGATGTTTTTCATCGGCAGGGACTGGGAAACTGGTCAGAATTGAAGGAATGATGGATGGCGCTAAATACAGGGACATTCTTGAGGGAACTCTGTTTCAGTCTTCCAGAGATTTTAGACTGGTACAGAGGTTCACCTTCCAGCAGGACAATGACCCTAAGCATACTGCTAAAGCAACACTTGAGTGGTTTAAGGGGAAACATTTAAATGTCTTGGAATGGCCTAGTCAAAGCCCAGACCTCAATCCAATTGAGAATCTGTGGTATGACAAAGATTGCTGTACACCAGCGGAACCCATCCAACTTGAAGGAGCTGGAGCAGTTTTGCCTTGAAGAATGGGCAAAAATCCCAGTGGCTAGATATGCCAAGCTTATAGAGACATACCCCAAGAGACTTGCAGCTGTAACTGCTTCAAAAGGTGGCTCTACAAAGTATTGACTTTGGGGGGGGGGGGGGGGGTGAATAGTTATACACACTAAAGTTTTCTGTTTTTTTTGTCTCATTTGTTGTTTGTTTCACCCAAAAAAATATTTTGCATCTTCAAAGTGGTAGGCATGTTGTGTAAATCAAATGATACAAACCCCACAAAAATCCATTTTAATTCCAGGTTGTAAGGCAACAAATTAGGAAAAATGCCAAAGGGCGTGAATACTTTCGCAAGCCACTAGAACAAACTGTCTGGTTAAAGCTTAATTGGTTCAGTGGTTCCTATACTCTCATACTTAATGTAAACAGGCTATTCAGTCTGGTACATTGTGGAAGTATTAGTCACTAGGGAATTGAAGTTGTAACCCGGGAGGTTGCTAGGTCAAATCACAAGATACTTAACATAAATTGGAGAAAATACCCTGAGGACAACAAAATAAATAACTTGAGCTACTTGTAATGGTCTAAATGGAAAGGTTGCAAAGTCATGTTTTTGTGCTTAGGTCTTACAATGTGTTTTGTATCGATATGTTGCACTCACTAAAACGATCAATGCAGTTATTATGGAGATCCACACACAACTGTGCTTGATAGGGAACTGGTATGTACAGATGTAGGATCTTCATTTGATCACCCTGTTGCAGGAGAACTTTCCTGCAATGCAGGACATTTAAAACGTGTAGTGTATTTGAGGTTTAAAAAGGCTTCTGAAGTTTGTAATTTCCACTGAAATTTCAGACTTGATTTTCTGTTAAGAAAAATGTATTAACCTCTTAAGGATCGGACCCTTTTTTTAAATTTTCGCCTAAAATGACATACCCAAATCTAACTGCCTGTAGCTCAGGACCTGAAGCAAGGATATGCATATGCTTGATACCATTTGAAAGGAAACACTTTGAAGTTTGTGGAAATGTGAAATTAATGTACGAGAATATAACACATTAGATCTGGTAAAAGATAACACAAACAAAAAAACATGCATTTTCTATTTTTATTTTTGTTCCATCATCTTTGAAATGCAAGAGAAAGGCCACAATATAATATTGCAGTTTAGGCGCAATTTAGATTTTGGCCACTAGATGGCAGCAGTGTGTGTGCAAAGTTTCAGATTGATCCAGTGAAGCATTGCAATACTGGACTATTTTGTATCAAGTCTGCCCAAATGTGCTGAATTGGTCATTTTCAAGTACATAACTATAGAGAACATACAAAAATGATATGGTAATACAAAATGTAAGTTTACACACTCCCAGGAATGTCATACATGATGGATCATTAGCTTATACACTAACTTTCACACATCTAGATGGCTGGGCGGGTTGGGAGTGGAGCCAGAGACAGCAGGGGTTTAAACTGTAGAACCCAGTTCCTACATTTGAATATAAAAATTGATTTTATCAAACAAAACTATGCTACATTTTATCTCTGGGACCCTTAGGATGACAAATCAGAGGAAGATTACTGAATGTAAGGATATTATTTACCTTCAGAGGTGAATGTATCAAACCAGTGGCCGTGATACGTTTTTTGTTGCTGTGAACTCTCCTCAAACAATAACATGGTATTTTTTCACTGTAATAGATACTTTAAATTGGACAGTGCAGTTAGATGAACAGGAATTTAAGCTTTCTGCCCATATAAGACATGTCTATGTCCTGGAAAGTTTGCTGTTACTTACAACAGTCATGCTAATCACATTAGCGCACGTTAGCTCAACCGTCGCGTATACGGGACACCGATCCCGTAGAGGTTAACCTCTATAAAAATGTCCATTCATTATAATACACATAATAATTCACATTTCCTGTTGCTACATGATAATTTTTCTGCTGTACCAACCTGGCTCAAATGAGACATTTGAAACCCCACCTCTTTAAGGAATACCTGGGATAGGATAAAGTAATCCAAAAAATTGTAAAGTGGTTATCCCACTGGCTATAGGGTGAATGCACCAATTTGTGAGTCGCTCTGGATAAGAGCGTCTGCTAAATGACGTAAATGTGCCCTTGAGCAAGGCACTTAACCCTAATTGCTCCTGTAAGTCGCTCTGGATAAGAGCGTCTGCTAAATGACTAAAATGTAAATGTAAATGTAAATGAAGATCCTACATCTCTATGGGATCACCGGTATGTAAAACACACACTGGTAATGGAATAGATTGAACCTAGCTAAAAGGTTTGATAACTTAATGAAACAAGGTTCTGATAACTTCATCATCAAATCAAAATGTATTTGTCACATGTGTCAAATACAACAGGTGTAGGCTTTACCGTGAAATGCTTATTTACCAGCGCTTTCCCAACAACGCAGAGTTAAAAAGTAAGAAATAATTATAATAATTAGAAAAAAAGAAAACAATAAAATAACAATAACGAGGCTATATACAAGGAGTACCGGTACCGAGTCAATGTGCAGGGGTAGGAGGTAGTTGAGGTAATTGAGGTAATATGTAGGGTAACGTGGGATAACTATCCCCCCAGGGTAGATGCCTCCCCCCACCCTGTAATTCTCACAGAAACCACTTTGTCACCTATTTATTTTATTTTTTAAACACTTTCCCAGGCTGTCACTACTGTTGCTTAACTAAACATATTATCCGTCTCATCAAAAAAAGTTAAGTCATTCTAACAAAACGATTCTGAGGGAAATTATAATAATTTTTGGGGGGTTCTGTAGGAAATTTGGAGGTAATTTGATCTAATATTTCATCATTTAGAAAAAGTTATATATATTATCTAATAAGGTTAGATCTATACACTTTTATATATATATATACCATTAAGGGAGCCTAAAGATACATCATCCACTTGTTTAGAGATAAAAATTGTAATCAGCTTTTAATAAAGCAGTAAAATTTATGGTAAGTGTGTTGGGGCTAACTGCCTCGGAACTTTGGAAACATTTAATTAAATAACAAAACAATTGTCAATTGTAGCCACTTATTTCCCTTCATAGCTTGTTTGCCTTAGCATGACCATCATTCACATACCTAATTTTTACCAAACATTGCTTTTTTTGGATGCCAAGCAGTTGCCATATCAAGCGGTGATGCAGCCAGTCAAGATCCTTTGGATGGTGCAGCCAACATATTGAAAATCAAGATAATTTTATTGTCCATCGTCCACAAGTGTTCAACAAAAAATGTGTATTCTACTTTATCCCAACCCCTTCGAAAGACACACATAGCCTACACACACAGAGGGTGGCGACATTAAAGCATAGGGTCAGACATAGTACGACACCCCTGGAGTAGTTAAGGGGGTAAGTGCCTTCCTCAAGGGCACACTGGCAGGAGACGGCATCTAGGATACAGTAAGTGAGGAGTACCAGTGCTTTTGCTGTACAGAATCCCCTATTTGTGTTTTTCAACCATCTCTCTGCTGCTATATGAGTGAGGGGGACACTGACGATAACTATGTTATAGAGGTAACAACAGAGAATGCTGTCCAATCAGTGTAATGCACTGTCAATTACTAACTCTGGCACCCCAATGAAAGGTTTTTCCACATACAAAAACAGTTATGTCAGTTGATGCCTGATGGCACATCATAAGGGCGTCCATTGTTGGGTGTTCCAAAGCCTCATTCTTCCTCATTGATATCTCACTGGTCTACCAGCAACATGAATGTCTGTAACAACAGCAGGTAGCTTAGCAGTTAGAGGGTTGGGCCAGTAACCGAAAGGTAGCTGGTTCGAATACCCGCACCAACAAGGTGAAAAAATCTGTCGATGTGCCCTTGAGCAAGGCGCTTAACCCTCATTTGCTCCAGGGGCGCTGTACTACTAAGGCTGATCCTGTGAAAACAACACATTTCACTGTGACAATGAAACATATACATTTTGTATATATATATATGGGTTTTTTGAAGGGTGGGTTGCTGTTTACATTGTGGGTTAAAAGCTACGCAGATGGGAGAGTTATGGACGTGCTGTGCAAAACAAAATACAAAAAACACCCATTTCCTACTTTGACTTTCACCAAATCAGCTCACCTCCCCTTCTTCACTGGTAGTGGTGGTTGTGTGTGTGTATGTTTTGGGGGAGGTGCAAAGAAGGAGGTCAAGAGGTTAGGATAAGCAGGGGTTAAATTGGGCGGGAATGCAGAAGTAGAAGAATGGTGTCTCACTACTTTTTGCATGATGGAAAAAACCTGGTAAACACTGGTGATGAATACCAGACTACATTTTTAAATAGAGCCATTAGTTAGGTTGGGTGCTATACCCTCAAAATACCATGGAATGATTAGGTGTACTATCCTCAAAATACCATGGAATGATTAGGTGTACTATCCTCAAAATACCATGGTGGAATACCCTCAAAATATCATGGAAATCCCTGTGAATAAGCAACACAAACTTAATATTGTTGACTTAAAAAAGGGTGAGACTCCCATTACCAAGTTACATTGCCTAACACACAACATATTTGTAGGGAGAACTTTGTGGATGGAAAGAACACGGAAAGGCGATGAAAGAAAGCTCAACTGTATAAATCTAATATAGTAGCTAGTTTATTTTGGGTTTGAACTAACTTCATCATTATCACTCCACCTGTCTTGAAAAGTGATGTCCTCTCAACCCCTTTTTATGGACCCTTTTCTGATTTCTCTATATTCTCCATTTTATATCTGAGAGATACAGAGATCTAAGTAGGAAACTAAAACCTAAGCTGCATGAAACATACGCAGTGGGTCAGCAACAAGGAAGGCTATATGGAGTTCAGCAATTGTACAAGGTCTTATCTGTCACGCCCTGGCTCGGGGGACTCTCGTATGTTGAGCCAGGGTGTTAGTTTCTATGTTTTGCATTTCTATGTTGGCCAGGGTGGCTCCCAATCAGAGACGGCTGTAGCTCGTTGTCTCTTATTGGGAGTCATACTTAGGTAGCCGTTAGGCTTTCATTCTTTGTGGTTTCTTGTTCCGTGTTGGTTCGTGTATGTAACCAGGGACGTCACGTTTTCGTTTTGTTGTTTTTGTTCGTGTGTTCATTCATTTAATAAAATGTTCGCATTCAACGCTGCGCCTTGGTCTCTCCCTGACGATCGTGACAGAATAAACCACCAAAACTGGACCAAGCAGCGTGAAGAGGAGAGAGGAAGGACTTGGGATCAATGGAGTAGGGGTCTCGACTGGGCTAAGCCAAGTGAAGAGCAGAGAGGTTGGAATTGGGAGCAGTGGAGTGAGAGTTGGGCGAGAACCATGGAGGCCTGGTCCACGGGGGAGAGACTAGCCCAGAATTTTTTTAGGGGGGGGCTCACGACGGGGCAGCAGGAGGCCGCGATGGAGCGGTCCAGCGGGTTGGCAGAGGAGGCTGCCAGGTTAAGGGGGCCACTGGTCACTAAGGGGAAGGAAAGTGTGGAGGCACGGCGAGAGGTACTGGGGTGTGTTACCAGTCCGGTCCGGCCCGTTCCTGATCCCCGCGTAGGGCCAGGGGTGTGTGTCCCCAGTGCGGTCCGGTCTGTTCCTGTTCCTCGCATCGAGCCTGTGGTGCGCGTCGCCAGCCCGGTCCGGCCTGTTCCTGCTCCCCGCATCGAGCCTGTGGTACGCTTCGCCAGCCCGGTCCGGTCCGTTCCTGCTCCCCGCACCAAGTCAGTAGTGCGCTTCGTCAGCCCGGTCCGGCCCGTTCCTGCTCCCCGCACCAAGTCAGTGGTGCGCTTCGGCAGTCCGGCACGGCCCGTGCCTGCTCCCCGCACCAAGCCTACGGTGTGCGTCGCCAGCCCGGCCCGGCCTGTTCCTGCCCCTCGCGCCAAGCCTACGGTGCGCATCGCCAGCCCGGTAAGGCCCGTTGCTGCTCCACGCACCAAGCCTACGGTGCGCGTCGCCAGCCCGGCCTGTTCCTGCTACTCGCACCAAGCCAGGGGTGCGAGTCGTCAGCCAGGTCCGGTCCATTCCTGCTCCACGCACCAAGCCGGGGGTGCGTATCGTCAGCCAGGTCCGGCCCGTTGCTGCTCCACGCACCAAGCCGGGGGTGCGTATCGTCAGCCAGGTCCGGCCCGTTGCTGCTCCACGCACCAAGTCAGGGGTGCGTTTCGTCAGCCCGGCTCGGGTCGTCCCTGCTCCCCACACCAAGCCAGTGGTGTGCGTCGTCAGTCCGGCACAGCCCGTGCCTGTTCCACTGGTGCCTGGTTCAGCACGGGTCAGCTGCTTCACGCCGGAGCTAGAGCAATCCGCTCCACCAGTGTGCAGTCCAGCTCCGGTCAGCAGGGCCAGACCGGACCAGGGGTACTTTGGGGGGTTAGAGAGCGAGTGGGGATCATGCCCGGAGCCGGATCCGCCGCCAAGGCGGAGTGCCCACCCAGTCCCTCCCCTGTTGTGTTTGGTTGGCGCGGTCGGAGTCCGCGCCTTTAGGGGGGGGTACTGTCACGCCCTGGCTCGGGGGACTCTCGTATGTTGAGCCAGGGTGTTAGTTTCTATGTTTTGCATTTCTATGTTGGCCAGGGTGGCTCCCAATCAGAGACGGCTGTAGCTCGTTGTCTCTGATTGGGAGTCATACTTAGGTAGCCGTTAGGTTTTCATTCTTTGTGGTTTCTTGTTCCGTGTTGGTTCGTGTATGTAACCAGGGACGTCACGTTTTCGTTTTGTTGTTTTTGTTTGTGTGTTCATTCATTTAATAAAATGTTCGCATTCAACGCTGCGCCTTGGTCTCTCCCTGACGATCGTGACATTATCGAGTTCCCACTCTTAGGTATAATGGCTCCATGGTACATGAGTAAGAATGTTTCTATTCAATTATGTTTCTATTCAATGATTCAATGATGTTGGTGATATTCTATTTACCAAGATGTCCTCTCTTTTTCTTGATAGATTCAATGAAAATGTAGCTTCAAAAGCTACAGCATAAACATTTGGGCTCACATAACATAGCCGCAGTGGTGTAAAGTACTTAAGTAAAAATACTTAAAAGTACTACTTAAGTAGTTTTTTGGGGTATCTGTACGTTTACTCCACTACATTCCTAAAGAAAATATGTACTTTTTACTCCCATACATATTCCCTGACACCCAAAAGTACTTGTTACATTTCGAATGCTCAGGCAGGACAGGAACATGGTCCAATTCACACACCTATCAATATAATATGTCATCCCTACTGCCTCTGATCTGGCAGACTCACTAGACACAAATACTGGCGTTTGTAAATTATGTCTGAGTGTTGGAGTGTGCACCTGGCTGTCCGTAAATAAAAAAAACAAGAAAATTGTGACATCTGGTTTTCTTAATATAAGACATTTGATGTATAGCATTTACTTTTACTGTTAATCAAGTATGACTATTGAGTACTTTTTCCACCACTGTACTTAAGTACATTTAAACCAGATCGTTTTATACTTTTACTCAAGTACTATTTTACTGGGTGACTTTCACTTTTACTTGAGTAATTTTCTATTAAGGGATCTTTACTTTTACTCAAGTAGGACAATTGAGTACTTTTCCCACCACTGCATAACCTCTGCATAAAACGGTTCGAAGTAACATTTTCAGAGGCATCAAAACACGAGGTGATAGTAGTAGTTAATACAAATAAAGGGAAAAAATATGTGATGAAGTTAACAAAGATAAAGTTGAAAAAAAGCATAGAATAGTTTAGTTATAAGCAATTCCAGTAAAGTAATAGTAGTAATAATATATGTAATGCAGTGCCAGTAAAAGCAGCTGCAGTCGATTAACCGGCTACTGATCAAATTTTTTTTTTTAAACACAGCTCAAAAGATTTCAAATGCAATTTTCTCAATGAAAATGAGACTGCAAAACAACGACACTAGGCTACACTGCTGCTGCTGCAGCCAAAGAGGCTATACAGTACGGCCGACCAAAACTGTTTGACAGTTTGTCTTTAGAGTGTGTTCTACACTTTTGTTTTAGTGGCATAATCATAACAAGAGATTGATACCTAGAAGGAGGAAAGAGACATGTAGTAAACATAGTGAAGCGTTATTGTAAATAGCCAAGAGGGACACCATGTTGACATGCAAGATGCAATCAAGAGCCGGAAGGGAAGTTTCATACTGCTAACATGGTATTAAGTTTGAGAATGTAAAGTATAGTGTGTGATTTAGGCGGAACACCTGAGGGGAGAACATATTGGTTCTGCATCTATCTAATATTGTCACAGAACACATCATCTTGTATTTATTGTTTCCACCTTTGGAGAAGATACATGAAACATCCAATGAGAATGTGCCATATCTACCATAACATTGATTGCTGTTTATGAAACCGGTAGAGGTTGACTGACTGACTTCGGAGATGGAGTGTTTGCGTGATGGCATTGCCTACACAGCCAAACTATTCCAAGATAAAAAGACAACTTCATTCATACCGTCTTACTGGCATTGTTAGCTGGATAACTTGATATTGAACCATCTGAATACCCTGGATATTCATATACACTCCTCAACTACAATAGATACATACTACTACAGTATGTAAGGATTCCAAAGGTAGTTTAGACAATGCTTGACAGTACACATCAGGTCTATGTCTGTGAATTGGTTCGATCTGCACAAGGTAATGAGGATGTTCATCACTCTCAGTGGACGTCACAGTCTTTGCTATGTCCCAAATATTCCCACATAGTGCACTACTTTTGACCAGAGCCATATGGGTCCTGGCCAAAAGTAGTGCACTATATAGGGATTAGGGTGCCATTTGGGATGTATCTTTGGGTTTCCCATAAGGCCAAGTGTATGAGCCCCTTTCTGCTGTCTCTGCAGATATATGACATAATCTGTTATACTGAGGACCCCCATCCTAATCCAGATGTGCTTATCTCAGGGGACAGTAGGACACGTTAGAGTCCTAAAGTGTGCTACCTTTTCTGAGACTTGTATAGGATATCAGTGGGTGCTGTTTGGTAAGTGTTGTTTCTTGTTTGTGTTTTCCCTCTGGTTGTCAGTCACTCTTACTTCTGCGGTTGTGTGGTACTACACACTTCCTAAAGGAAAGGTTGGCTACATGAATGTATTAGGAATACATGGTACTGTATATGAATGATAGTGTGCTTTCGACAACATTTTTAGTGCAGTTTAAATTTCCAAGGTGACTTACCTTTCTACCCATTTAGAGAATTACAGGGTTAAGTGAGAATATGGACAGAATTTGTACATGGTATCTCTTTTCCCAAATTGAATGTAACACAATAAGTCAAATCAAACTGGAAGTGAGAATACTTGTCTAAAAAGTAATAAAACATCAGCTTTAATGTCTGGAAAACCAAACTTGTAATGTTGTAAAGTAGTTATGGCTAAAAGGGTATACATTCCTGTTCTTCAATTAGCCTGCAACAGGCGTGGGTGTATAAACACAATTATTCAAAAGTTTGTCTTACTTGATACAGCATTTGTGGAACTAAAACATAAAACGATATATATTTTGCAAGGCAAATATTTAGGAAATTAAGTGCAAGAAGTTCACAGTAAATTCAGATGCAAGAAGTTCACAGTAAATTCAGACAAAAGTTGAACATCAACAACAACAACAACATTATGAAGGTAAAGCTTCATGCTTGATACATTGATTCGTAGGCTATAAAACATTTACAACTAAATATTTGTGAAAACGTTTAATTCAACCTCAATTTCATGACAGGAAAAACTGTTAAAACTATATCACCATTTCAGTCATATTGATCCATGTTTGTAACAAAAATACAGAAAAACAAATACTTATTTATGATACTTCATAATTCTGTTCATTACAGAAACAAAGAAAACTTTGGCAGATAAACAGTTACTAAACAAGTTTTTAGAAACATTAAGGGATGTATTTTGTAATTGAATTGTAATCAAAACAATCATGTTAGAGACTTTACAGGTTATATACTGGATATTACTATTCACCAAATAAATTCTTACACAATTTATATAAATCAAAACATGAGAGATGTTAGTCAGTGATCAAAACATTGTTGTATGATCTTTGAGGTAGAAGGACAAGGTAGAAATTACTAGGTGTGCTCATATTAAGTCAAAGGCTACGAAACAGACCCGCGCCCAATTAAAGTAAATAAAAACGTTTAAAACATTTTACTTATTGAAAATCTTAGTAACTCTTACCATTGACTTGTTCAGTAAATCCTCATGTGTTGTTCTCTGATACGATAGTTTCTGTTGTTTCAGTCTGTCAATGCTCAAAATGGAGAGAGAGGGGGGGAAAGGGAGAGGGAGAGAAGAGAGCGAAGTTATTTCCAACGAGAAAAGCGCCAACAGGAACAAAACAAATACCACTGAAGAGGATACTGATTTATTCCCTGAACGAATATTAAAATAAATAAACGGTGTTCCATTTTTTTCAATATCCTTACGTTTTAGGTAGCCTAATTGCAATAGCCACTTTCAATCAATTATGAACTTGCATTGCACAAAACTTTCAGTTTTACAGGAATGGCTTAAATATTTATTTGAAAAACACAAATATGATTTTGAATTTTACAGCATGTGATTTTGATTGCTACTTCATTGACCCATAACTTATTGTTTGTTTGTCATAGTATCTCGCAATATCAGTAAATCTGCCCAACATTTCGTTCACTAATCAATTGCTACAGAAGATCTTTGAGAAGATAAACAGTTCTGTGTTCAGAAGAATGATTGATTAAGAGGTGGTCCTAAATGACGTTTCACCCACCAAGATTGTTCTGCTCGTAGCTACCCCCACCAAGTGGACATGTTGAGATAACGCATGACATGTGCACAGACATGAACTAAAATGGTTAAAATGTATAATATTTTTCATCAACTCAGAACATAGCCCACCGTGAACATTATTTTTTATGTTGTATTATCCTTCATTAAACTGTAATCCGTTAAACAGGCCTGTAAGGGAAATTATAAAATGATCATAGAATGCAGCACTTTATATTCATATTAAGATGTTTTTTTATACTGAATGCAGGCTACTGCAGCGCAGTAAACATTTGAAATACAATACTTTATTATAGCCTACCAAACAATACAAAATTAAACATATAAAATACATGCACATATAGGCTACATTGTTAAGTATGCTGGCTAAAGCCAAACTATTAATTCTTCTGCATATCGAAGGAGCCTATATTTATCAAACATGACAAGAGGCATGCCTGGTGACTACAATGATGTTAGCTTACTTTCACGGGAACATTTCACAACAAATTTGTGAATGAACTGTAGTGAGCTATCTGGTTAAATCCCTTTGTCTTTTAAATGTTAAATTATTCAATTTATTAGAATAATTACAGATAACCTTGTTTGTCATCGTCAATTATTGTGTAATTAAATTGTTAAATCATGTTTTGGAACGATAGAACAATTCTTCAAATTTCTCATCAAAAGTTGTACTGAAAGCACAAACGAAAAGCTATCGAAAAGGCATATAATTACAAATCAACGCTCACCTTAAACTAAATCAGATCATCACAAGGGCAAAACATTACATGAAATAGCTTTCCAGGTGTAAATGTGAACATGTCATTGAATACACCTTTGTTTTCCTTGATTTTATATTGTATAAATTGTGTAGTAATAATAACGATAATAATATGAATAATATGATACAAATAATATGAATTATATCAATGAATAATAGGCTACAATAGACATCTGAATTGGTGTCAAGACTGCCTACTAACTATCGATGAATGTTTTTAGAGTATATTCCGTTTAAAATTCAACACACATGCCATATGAATAATTACAAAACATCAAGAGACTTGATCAGTTACTAAATCGAAAAAAACAAGGAACTGTATGGGGCGACCTTTGGAAGCCCATCAGAGTCATATTAAATCTTGAATCAAAATGTTGAAATGACAAAAATATATTGTATCCCTGTATCAAAAATGACTACATTCTTTCAATATACTGTATTTCATACCAATTCACTAAGTTGTTGTCGGTTGGGATGCAGCTACCTGTTGAGATGAAAGAAAGCGTCTCCCGCCCATCTCAATAATAGGCTGTGTGTGAGGGAGGGTCGATTGAATTTTGTCCGTGTTCCATGGCATCCATGACAACGAAGTAGGAGCGTTTACTAAACCAACATTGTGACTATTGAACAAGAATACTGTAGAAAACGTATGTCAAAAAGTAGTTTAAAAAATTGATACATTATATAGGCCTATAGAACAATAGCAAAATGTTATTCGTCGACGAGACAACTGGAGAGAATGACTGTCTCACATTAAGCTGTCATCAACTCATGTCCCCAATGAAGACAGTAGTATATCAATCACAAATGTTTCATCATGGAGTTGTGGCTTTCAATATGGTTTCCTCAATAATTAAGATCAATAGTCTTATTTTTGGTCTGAATTCAATGTTTTCATCCTCTTTTAAACTGTTATTATAACTACAAATGAGCAGAGAAAAACATAATTAGAAATAATCGTTATTTAACGTTGTCCAAAGCAGCCTGCCCTCAGAATAACAAACATTGCAACATTGCTCCAGTAGTCCCTTATCTCACATGATGGAACGCTCTTATTTTAGTCAAGTAAGTCTCATATGTAGTATAGATTAATGTAATTCCTGTGTATTGATATACAAAGTGAAGTTAAAGAGGGGTGTGCTTTAGGTTTAGTACTGTCAGGGGTGGTAGGCAAACAGTCACTTTTACATTTGTAATGCCAAGCAGGGGCTTAACTTTGGTTTTAGAAGTGGGGGGGGGACATAATTATAATTATTACTTATTTTTTATCCAGTTGGATAAACATTCCAAACAGCCTACCCGACCGCTTGTAGGTGTCCGCATGGTCCTAAAGCACACTGGCGCCTTGTTTTGTATCACATTCCAATGATAAAATTGGGCTGGACAAAAATGCAATATCAGAATGTGGGGTGAAAGTTGCGCCCCTGATGCCAAGCACTGTTAGGCTATTGGACAAATTCTTCAAAAGCTATACATTTCCACCTCACTCTTTTACTTTAGTCCAAATTTGTCAGTCTTCATCTGAATTTTCTAGAGATATGCACAGGCCACTCTTTATATTAAGCTGGACAGGAGAACATCATAACATGATTTTGTTTTGCAACCAGTGATTGATCGATAGGGTATGTTGCCTAAGTTTGAATCAGCAGTTTGACTCACAGCATTCAGACAGGGTGGGCGAAAAATGTATCACTCAATAGCCCTTCATACACCAAAACTTTGCTTTTAACAAGGTCTGTAAGCCCTGGTTTCCTCAACTCTGACCCTAAATACGCGGCACTTGTGAGCACATCAATCTTCCAGGTAGCCCCTGAATACACCTGATGAGGAACCCTGGTTTGTCTGGGTTCCCCAAATACACAAAAGCAGACCCAGGTAAACCAGGGTCAGACCCACCTCCAGACCAGGGTTCAACAGCAGGGACTGATAACCTGTGAAGACCCAAACACACCCAAGGCAGAACCAGGTAAAACGTGGGGCGCATTCAGCAGGACCCAACGTTTTGGAACATTCAGTAATATGTAATATAGAACAAACATGTGTTTCCAATATGTAGACCAATGAGTCAGGTTGGCTCTATTCCTGGAATTTCTATTTGCAATGTTTGACAACATTAAGCAACTGAACGTGGCCCTGGGTAGGTAGCCTGATGTACAGTCAGGTCCAACATGATTGGCACCCTTGATAAAGATTAGCAAAAAAGACTGCATAAAAATAAATAATACAAATACTGAGATACTGTATATTGTATGCAAAAATAAAATAAAAAATTATATTATTTTATACTAATACAACTGCTCAGATAAAGAGATTTTTTTTGAACAAGTAATACTTTTTTCTCTCAAAAAGATAGGGGTCGAAATTATTGGCACCCATGTTTTCAGTACCTTTCAATACCTCACCTTGCGAGGATAATGGCATTGAGCCTTTACTTTTTTTTTAAATGAGATTGGAGAACACATTGGGAGGGAGCTTAGACCATTCCTCAATACAGAATTTTTCCAGATCATTGATATCCTTCTTCTGCGCTTATGGACTGCCCTCTTCAATTCAAACCACAGGTTTTCAATGGTGTTCAAGTCCGGACACTAAGATGGCCATTGCACAATTAAGATTTTGTGGTCAATAAACAATTTATTATGGATTTTGATGTGTCCTTGGGGTTATTGTGTTGCTGGAAGATCCACTTGCGGAAGTTTCAGCCTCCTGGCAGAGGCAACCAGGTTTTTGGTTAAAATGTACATTTACATTTACGTCATTTAGCAGACGCTCTTATCCAGAGCGACTTACAAATTGGTGCATTCACCTTATGATAGCCAGTGGGACAACCACTTTACAATAAAAAAAAATATATATGTTAGTACATTATATATTCTTAATTTTTCAGTATATTCTTATTTTTCATTAGTTTTATATATATATCTTTTTATTAATTTTTCCAATTTTATTTTTTCATTTCATTAGTATTTTTTTTATTTCATTTTATTTTTAAAATACTTGTATATTTCTATTTATTTTGTATTTTTGTGGGTGGGGGGGGGGGGGGGGGGGGTAGAAGGATTACTTTTATACTATCCCAGGTATTCCTTAAAGAGGTAGGGTTTCAAGTGTCTCCGGAAGGTGGTCAGTGACTCCGCTGTCCTGGCGTCGTGAGGGAGCTTGTTCCATCATTGGGGCGAACAGTTTTGACTGGGCTGAGCTGGAACTGTGATTCCGCAGAGGTAGGGGGACCAGCAGGCCAGAGGTGGAAGAACGCAATGCCCTCGTTTGGGTGTAGGGACTGATCAGAGCCTGAAGGTACGGAGGTGCCGTTCCCCTCACAGCTCCGTAGGCAAGCACCATGGTCTTGTAGCAGATGCAAGCTTCAACTGGAAGCCAGTGGAGTGTGCGGAGGAGCGGGGTGACGTGAAAGAACTTGGGAAGGTTGAACACCAGACGGGCTGCAGCGTTCTGGATGAGTTGTAGGGGTTTACTGGCACAGCGAGTTGCAGTAATCCAGACGGGAGATGACAAGTGCCTGGATTAGGACCTGTGCCACTTCCTGTGTAAGGTAGGGTCGTACTCTGCAAATGTTGTAGAGCATGAACCTACAGGATCGGGTCACCGCTTTGATGTTAGCGGAGAACGACAGGGTGTTGTCCAGGGTCACACCAAGGTTCTTTGCACTCTGGGAGGAGGACACAACGGAGTTGTCAACCGTGATGGCGAGATCATGGAGCAGGCAGTCCTTCCCCGGGAGGAAGAGCAGCTCCGTCTTGCCGAGGTTCAGCTTGAGGTGGTGATCCGACATCCACACTGATATGTCTGCCAGACATGCAGAGATGCGATTCGCCACCTGGTTATCAGAAGGGGGAAAGGAGAAAATTAATTGTGTGTCGTCTGCGTAGCAATGATAGGAGAGACCATGTGAGGATATGACAGAGCCAAGTGACTTGGTGTATAGAGAGAATAGGAGAGGGCCTAGAACTGAGCCCTGTGGGACACCAGTGGTGAGAGCACGTGGTGCGGAGACAGATTCTCGCCACGTCACCTGGTAGGAGCGACCTGTCAGGTAGGACGCAATCCAAGAGTGAGCCGCGCCGGAGATGCCCAACTCGGAGAGGGTGGAGAGGAGGATCTGATGGTTCACAGTATCAAAGGCAGCAGATAGGTCTAGAAGGATGAGAGCAGAGGTGAGAGAGTTAGCTTTAGCAGTACGGAGAGCCTCCGTGACACAGAGAAGAGCAGTCTCAGTTGAATGACCAGTCTTGAAACCTGACTGGTTTGGATCAAGAAGGTCATTCTGAGAGAGATAGCAGGAGAGTTGGCTATAGACGGCACGCTCAAGAGTTTTGGAGAGAAAAGAAAGAAGGGATACTGGTCTGTAGTTGTTGACATCGGAGGGATTGAGTGTAGGTTTTTTGAGGAGGGGTGCAACTCTCGTTTTCTTGAAGATGGAAGGGACATAGCCAGCGGACAAGGATGAGTTGATGAGCGAGGTGAGGTAAGGGAGAAGGTCTCCGGAAATGGTCTGGAGAAGAGAGGAGGGGATAGGGTCAAGCGGGCAGGTTGTTGGGCGGCCGGCCATCACAAGTCGCAAGATTTCATCTGGAGAGGGAGGGGAGAAAGAAGTCAAAGCATAGGGTAGGGCAGAGTGAGCAGGACCAGCGGTGTCATTTGACTTAGTAAATGAGGATCGGATGTCGTCAACCTTCTTTTCAAAATGGTTGACAAAGTCATCCACAGAGAGGGAGGAGGGAGGGGGAGGAGGAGGAGGATTCAGCAGGGAGGAGAAGGTGGCAAAGAGCTTCCTGGGGTTAGAGGCAGAGGCTTGAAATTTAGAGTGGTAGAAAGTGGCTTTTGCAGCAGAAACGGAGGAAGAGAATGTAGAGAGGAGGGAGTGGAAAGATGACAGGTCCGCAGGGGGTCTAGATTTCCTCCATTTCCGCTCGGCTGCCCGGAGCCCTGTTCTGTGAGCTCGCAATGAATCGTCAAGCCACGGAGCAGGAGGGGAGGACCGAGCCGGCCGGGAGGAAAGGGGACATAGAGAGTCAAAAGATTCAGAGAGGGAGGAGAGGAGGGTTGAGGAGGCAGAATCAAGAGATTGGAGGGAGAAGGATTTAGCAGAGGGAAGAGATGATAGGATGGAAGAGGAGAGAGTAGCGGGAGAGAGAGAGAGTAGTTGCGACGGCACATTACCATCTGAGTAGGGGCAGAGTGAGTAGTGTTGGAGGAGAGCGAGAGAGAAAAGGTTACGAAGTAGTGGTCGGAGACTTGGAGGGAAGTTGCAGTGAAATTAGTAAAGATGAGGTCAAGCGTATTGCCTGCCTTGTGAGTAGGGAGGGACGGTGTGAGGGTGAGGTCAAAAGAGGAAAGGAGTGGAAAGAAGGAGGCAGAGAGAAATTAGTCAAAGGCAGACGTAGGGAGGTTAAAGTCACCCAGAACTGTGAGGGGTGAGCCATCCTCAGGAAAGGAATTTATCAAGGCATCAAGCTCAGTGATGAACTCTCCAAGGGAACCTGGAGGGCGATAAATGACAAGGATGTTAAGCTTGAATGGGCTAGTGACTGTGACAGCATGGAATTCAAATGAGGAGATAGATGGATCGGGGGAAAAGAGAGAATGTCCACTTGGGAGAGATGAGGATTCTTGTGCCACCGCCGCGCTGACCAGATGCTCTCAGGGTATGCGAGAACACATGATCAGACGAGGAAAGAGCAGTAGGAGTAGCAGTGTTTTCTGTGGTAATCCATGTTTCCGTCAGCGCCAAGAAGTCGAGGGACTGGAGGGTGGCATAGGCTGAGATTAACTCTGCCTTGTTGGCCGCAGAACGGCAGTTACAGAGGCTACCGGAGACCTGGAACTCCACGTGGGTCGTCCGCGCAGGGACCACCAGATTAGAGTGGCAGCAGCCACGCCGTGTGAAGCGTTTGTATGGCCTGTGCGGAGAGGAGAGAACAGGGATAGACAGACACATAGTTGACAGGCTACAGAAAAGGCTACAATAATGCAAAGGAGATCGGAATGAAATTAACTAAGCATCTGGGAAAGCGAGAGAGCGGGGCCTCCCTCACGTTTCACTGAAACACTCAAATATAACTCCCAACTTCCACTTTAGATGAATAGACTTTAGTTAGTGTCTGGTCTGTTAGCGATGTTACCAAACAGACTATTTCTGTCTCTTACCTCTAGTTAGCGTCTGGTCTGTTAGCGATGTTACCAAACAGACTAGTTCTGTCTCTTACCTCTAGTTAGTGTCTGGTCTGTTAGCGATGTTACCAAACAGACTAGTTCTGTCTCTTGCCTCTAGTTAGTGTCTGGTCTATTAGCGATGTTACGAAACAGACTAGTTCTGTCTCTTGCCTCTAGTTAGTGTCTGGTCTATTAGCGATGTTACCAAACAGACTAGTTCTGTCTCTTACCTCTAGTTAGTGTCTGGTCTATTAGCGATGTTACTTACAGTTAGTGAGTGCATACATAAAAAATGTCCTGGTACTGGGTAAAGTTCATGATGCCGTTGACCAAAGGGCCCCAGGACTAGTGGAGACAAAATTGCCCCAAAACATCAAAGATCCACCACCATATTTTACAGTAGGTATGGGGTTCTTTTCTGCTTATGCATAATTATTTAGATGCCAAACCCACCACTGGTGTGCGTGCAGAGTGCGAAATATACCGTTTTTTTTTTTACATACATTTTTTTCACGGGACATCCTACATTTTTATGGGCCTAATAGTAAAGGGAAAGGGAAAGGGAAAGGAAGATACCTAGTCAGTTGAACAACTAAATGCATTCAACCGAAATGTGTCTGCCGCATTTAACCCCTCGACATCGGCGCCTGGGGAGCAGTTGTTGTTGGGGGTTAACTGCCTTGGTCAAGGGCAGAACGGCAGATTTTTCCACCTTGCTGCCTCGGGGATTTGAACCAGCAACCTTTTTATTTGGAATGAACACAACCAGTCATTGTCACACATTCAGCAATCGTCATTGGGTCTTCACTCTTGTAGCCTGAATTAATTGATTTGTCTTGCTGACAAAAGGACCTTTTTTGTAGAAAGAAAAGTTGGGACACCTGAAAAGGGGCTGAGATACGAGACGGTTCCGAGTGCAGCCACATGGGGAAAAAATTGTTTAAACCATGACACAGACGTGGGAGTGTTCATTTAATTCGGAATAAGCTTTTATTTTAATATTTACTGTCACAGTACAAATTACATTTTAAACAAATAGGAGAATGGTTAAATTAGCATTAATTATTAATTATTTAGTTTTTTGTTTAGTATTTTATTTATTTTACCCCCTTTTTTGATCTTGTCTCATCGCTGCAACTCCCCAACGGGCTCGGGAGGCGAAGGTCGAGTCATGTGTCATCCGAAACATGACCTGCCAAACCACGCTTCTTAACACGGAAGCCAGCCGCACCAATGTGTCGGAGGAAACACTGTTCAACTGACAACCGTTGTCAGCCTGCAAGCGCCCGGCCCACCACAAGGAGTCGCTAGAGCGCGATGAGCAAAGTAAAGCCAAAAACCTGGTTGCCTCTTGCTTGACGACTCAAACTGAATTCTTCCGCAGCTCTATGATCGCGAATCGTTCGTGGGCGTGGCTACGCGTTTGCCCAGAGCAATGTAGTTGGGTAGCCAGGCAAGGTTGCCTCTGCCGGAAGGCTGAAACTTGGCCGCAAGTGGATCTTCCAGCAAGCCAATATCCCCAAAATCCACAAAGAAATTGTTAATTGACCACAAAATCAACATTTTGCAATGGCCATCTCAATCTCCGTAGGGCAGTGCATAAGCGCAGATGAAAGATTCTGTATAAAATCCCTCCCAATGTGTTCTCCAATCTCATAAAACATTATAGAAATAGGCTCAATGCTGTTATCCTCACAAGGTGAGGTATTGAAAGGTATTGAAAACAGGGGTGCCAATAATTTTGACCCATATCTTTTTGAGAGGAAAAAATATTACTTCATCTGAGAAATTGTATTAGTATAAAATATAATTTTCCTTTTTTGGGGGATTAAAATATAGATCAGTATTTGTAATATTTATTTTATACAGTCTTTTTTGCTCATCTTTATCAAGGGTGCCAACAATTTTGAAACTGATTGTATATGGGGCTTTTTTGTTGTTGTACTTTTACCCCTTTTCGTGACATACAATTTGTAGTTACAGTCTTGTCCCATCGCTGCAACTCCCCTACAGACTCAGGAGACGCGAAGGTCGAGAGCCATGCGTCCTCCGAAACACAGTCCAGCTGGCGACCGGTCTGCCACAAGGAGTCACTAGAGCGCGATGGGACAAGGAAGTCCAACCTGCCAAACCCTCCCCTAACCCGGACGACGCTGGGCCAATTGTGCACCACCTCATGGGTCTCCCGGTCACGGCCGGCTATGACACAGCCTGGGATCGAAGTGACGCCTCAAGCACTGCAATGCAGTGCCTTAGACCACTGCGCCACTCGGGAGGCCGGGCTTATGGGACTTGTAGTCCTCCTTGGCATTACCAATGGTGGCTGGGCTGAAGCCCTCAACTGAATGCCTATAAAATTGTCACTATTAACAATATAAACACTCGCACTAAAACAGAATGCCACAGATCAAAATAGCCATTGGTATATTTTATTAGTATTTTTATTTTTTTACATATACAATATAATGAAAAAAAGTCAGATGAAAATAGTCTTGCATAAACTTGGCAGTCGAAGTTTTGGGACTAATGCCTTGCCCTGGAACGTTAAATCAAGGCCTAAAATGGGTCCCACATCTTCTGTCAACTGAAACATGTAAACCTTTCACTTACCATTGACTGAGACAGAGTGAATGGCCGTTAGTGTTGAGAGCCCCTGTGGGACTGTACTGTAGAGCAGGATTTCCCAAACTTGGTCCTGGTCCTGCCCCCCGGGTGCACGTTTTGTTTTTTGCCATAGCACTACACAGCTGATTCAAATAATCAAAGCTTGATGATGAGTTGGTTATTTCAATCAGCTGTGTAGTGCTAGGGCAAAAACCAACACGTGCACTGAGGGGGGGGGGCAGGAACAAGCTAGTTTTAGCGGCCCTGTACATTGCTGGTAGCTAGCTAAGAAGCAATGTGGTCTAATCTACACCATCCCAAGTGCTAAATTCAATCTTGGGGAAAAAAGGTGCAGTATAATTTTAGGGTCACATTCTCATCTCATGAAAAATTACATAGATTGAAGGTCAGGACATACTATGAGGCAACTAACACAATGGGACTCAATACAAATGTTACTCATCTCATTGAGATGGCTGACAGATGAGTTCTCCCCGTTTGTATATATATATACACAGTGAGGGAAAAAAGTATTTGATCACCTGCTGATTTTGTACGTTTGCCCACTGACAAAGAAATCATCAGTCTATAATTTTAATGGTAGGTTTATTTGAACAGTGAGAGACAGAATAACAACAAAATAATCCAGAAAAACACATGTCAAAAATGTTATAAATTGATTTGCATTTTAATGAGGGAAATAAGTATTTGACCCCTCTGCAAAACATGACTTAGTACTTGGTGGCAAAACCCTTGTTGGCAATCACAGAGGTCAGATGTTTCTTGTAGTTGGCCACCAGGTTTGCACACATCTCAGGAGGGATTTTGTCCCACTCCTCTTTGCAGATCTTCTCCAAGTCATTAAGGTTTCGAGGTCTAACGTTTGGCAACTCGAACCTTCAGCTCCCTCCACAGATTTTCTATGGGATTAAGGTCTGGAGACTGGCTAGGCCACTCCAGGACCATAATGTGCTTCTTCTTGAGCCACTCCTTTGTTGCCTTGGCCGTGTGTTTTGGGTCATTTTCATGCTGGAATACCCATCCACGACCCATTTTCAATGCCCTGGCTGAGGGAAGGAGGTTCTCACCCAAGATTTGACGGTACATGGCCCTGTCCATTGTCCCTTTGATGCGGTGAAGTTGTCCTGTCCCCTCAGCAGAAAAACACCCCCAAAGCATAATGTTTCCACCTCCATGTTTGACGGTGAGGATAGTGTTCTTGGGGTCATAGGCAGCATTCCTCCTCCTCCAAATACGGCGAGTTGAGTTGATGCCAAAGAGCTCCTCTGAATCATTCAGATGTTCATTGGCAAACTTCTGACGGGCATGTATATGTGCTTTCTTGAGCAGGGGGACCTTGCGGGTGCTGCAGGATTTCAGTCCTTCACGGCGTAGTGTGTTACCAATTGTTTTCTTGGTGACTATGGTCCCAGCTGCCTTGAGATCATTGACAAGATCCTCCTGTGTAGTTCTGGGCTGATTCCTCACCGTTCTCATGATCATTGCAACTCCACGAGGTGAGATCTTGCATGGAGCCCCAGGCCGAGGGAGATTGACAGTCCTTTTGTGTTTCTTCCATTTGCGAATAATCGCACCAACTGTTGTCACCTTCTCACCATGCTGCTTGGCGATGGTCTTGTAGCCCATTCCAGCCTTGTGTAGGTCTACAATCTTGTCCCTGACATCCTTGGAGAGCTCTTTGGTCTTGGCCATGGTGGAGAGTTTGGAATCTGATTGATTGATTGCTTCTGTGGACAGGTGTCTTTTATACAGGTAACAAGCTGAGATTAGGAACACTCCCTTTACCTGTATAAAAGACACCTGGGAGCCAGAAATCTTTCTGATTGAGAGGGGGTCAAATACTTATTTCCCTCATTAAAATGCAAATCAATTTATAACATGTTTGACATGCGTTTTTCTGAATTTTTTTGTTGTTATTCTGTCTCTCACCGTTCAAATAAACCTACCATTAAAATTATAGACTGATCGTTTCTTTGTCACTGGGCAAATGTACAAAATCAGCAGGGGATTAAATACTCTTTTCCCCTCACTGTATATATATATATATTTTTTTACTATGCCATGCATGGCCTTGCCAACATTTATTCTTGAAGTTTCTACGCTTTACATACTTCACTTCCTGAAAACACCTAAATGCAAATCCATACCATTATGGATTGAAGATGCCTTAATAAAAGCGATTCAGATAGATACTCTGGGTTGGGGGCACAAACCCAAAATAAACCATCAGACAAGGGTCACATCAGAATGCTACAGGAATATACACAACAAACCATAACAAGGCTTCAAACTGACTGGTTGCTATATTGAGCATGAAGTGTCATCTCACACCTACTCCTCTGCAGCTGGGCAGGAGGATATTTGCTTTAATAGCTTCATTTGCAGTAGATTCATACATTTGAAATAATTTTTTTCTAACTTTGCAAACAAAGTCAGCAGTATTATCTCAAACATGAGATCTATTAAATCCCAGTCCCTGTCGACTGAGAACTGAGCAGAAATGCACCCAGATGGGAGGGAATAGAAAAACATGTCCATGAGAAAGAAAAGAAGGGTGTGGTCTGGTCCTGTTTGGGTGCCACTCTGCACTGGAGCTTGCCTCCTTAATTAGACAGTAGATTGTGGTCCAGACAGGCCATTACAAAGCAAGAGGTTTTGCTGTATCCTGAGTGGGTAGTATCAAAATGCAATAAGGACCGAAGACAGAAGAGTATAATTCTTAATTGCTCCAAATGTCACATCTTGCTAGATCGGATTACAAACCAAGTGACATGGTAGAGGTGTTTAGCCCCCTCTACCTTTAAGCAGTTTTGATAAAACCAGAAAGATGGAGAGCCTCTACTGAGGCCTCAGTCCAGGTTCTTGGTGAGCTGCTCTGGCCGATAGGCACAATGTTTTGTGACACTTTGAAGGGGGACGAACCCTTGGGCAGAAGTCTAGAAGGGGCATCTGACTTAACGTCTTTCAAAGCAGGAATAACTCCACATCAATATGAAAAAATAACATCTACCTCTTACCACTGGTTATAATGGGTCATACAGTTTATCGTATTTTTTATTTTTTTTTATCCTCCTTGATCACTTGATGTCCATTTGAAGTTTGTGTTGTCAGTCTGACTGCCAGGCTAGGTTTATATAGAACCTGTACCTAAGACTGTGTCAACCTGTGGAACGCACTTCTGACACCATTTATGTAAGCCAATGTAGAACTTTTAGCGCACAAATGGCCAAACCAACATAAAATCATTCTACAAACCAATCGCAGGCAAAAACTCAGTTTCCAGAGAAATGAAAAAAAGTTGACACTGCATTGAAGCAGGTGTCAGGTATTTTTGTTACCATCATAAATCATTTCCTGTGGCTTGTTTGAAATCTTGGTGGTGGCTTTCAGATGACTGAAAAGGTGACACCATGGAGGTCTAACACAGATCTGTGCCTGTTTGGTACCGGCTGACGCCGCTATATGGAGCTGAAGAGGCACCAGTCCACTGCTCCCAATGAAAAATGCAATGGAAAACGTGGCATTGGTTAAATGGGACAGGTCAAATGACAAATCCGGCTTTCTAGGCGTTTTCTAGTGACCCCAAACCTAATGTCCATAGACTCCACCATTTAGCTTGAATGGAGATATTAGAATCCCTATTAGTCCCTATAAGCATTTCAGCATCATTGAAGAAAAACAGTTTAATCCACAACACCATAGCTGAATGATAATCATGAACATCAAATATTGATTCAAAGAGCATCGTTTTCATGCAGAAAACTTTGTTTCCATTCAGGCTTTAGCATTCAGTCAATGGACAATTATTTGAAGACACTGCCCATACACTGGGCTCCCGAGTGGCGCAGTGGTCTAAGGCACTGCATCTCAGTGCTTGAGGCGTCACTACAGACCCCCTGGTTCGATTCCAGGCTGTGATTGGGAGTCCCATAGGGCGGCGCACAATTGGCCCAGTGTCGTCCGGGTTTGGCCGGTGTTGGCCGTCATTGTAAATAAGAATTTGTTCTTAACTGACTTGCCTAGTTATATAAAGATACAATTTAATTAACACCATAATGAAATCTCTCGTTGTGCATCATATATATGTATAGTTGCGGACAAATATATTGGCACCCTTGAATGATTCACTATTTCTTCTCAAATAAGTTGAAAGAAACATGTTCACACGTGCATATGTTTGATTTACATCTGTACAGGACCAAGATTTTTTTTAATCAAAACTGAAATTTAGATTTTTCAAAGTCAAAATATGGCCTGGACTACATTATTTAAAATTCTAATTAATTTGGTTGGAAGCAAGTGATTCTCGTTTTGTCATAAGTTGCAGGTGCCTACAGGGTAAAAATAGCCATCCAACCAGTTTTGAAAATAATAAACTTAACAATCTGCTCGATTGTAAAGTGCAAAGGTGCCAATATATTTGACCGCAACTGTACATATTTTGTACTAGGCATTAATGGAGTTTTATTTTTATTTTTACTATTGCAATTCATTATGAATTCATAATGTAATTATGACTCAGTTCATAATTTTATTAAGTACTGTTCAGATTAAGGAAAGAACATCATAGGAGACAATGGGACTTTAGAAGTGGATAGTCTGAGGTATGTGTACCGATGTATGTATGAATGAATAGAAGTTTGGTGATCTGATTAAGAGGATTGATGTGGTTGTACTGACTGTGAATATTGAGAATGGTCAATCTCAGATGTCACCTCTACTTCCTAATCCAATCAAAGACAACAAAAGGCAGAGGCTATGACAAATTGCTTTCAAACAAACTGTCAATTTCTACAAGCCAAACTCCCCCAACACCATCTAAGTGTACACTAGCATTGTTTACTTACATCAGTTGAAAAAAATAATCAAAAGGCAGTCATTGGGGGGGAGGAAAAAGAACAACCAATCAAAACAGACATTAGCTATCCCATGCCTTTGAATCATAAGTGCTTCCTGAAAATCAGGCCTTTCCCCTCCCCAACATCTCACTTATGCCAAAAGCATCCTGTAAAAACAGAATGTGGGAAACAGAAAAATAAAAGGTAGTGTGGCGCCATCTGGTGGCTAAGGTTGGGAGCTGCCCTGGCTATCTGGGTCTGTGCCTGAAGAGCTGGTGTCAGAGTCTGAGTGGTCATCGTTGTCCTCCGGTGGGCATTTCTCCCGTATGCGCCTCTGGGTGGCGCTCAGGCGTGCCAGTAGGCCCTGGTAGTCGAAGCGACCCCTCTTCTCCCCAAAAGGGTCCTGGAGGTGTGTAAGGAGAGAAAGAGTGTGTGTGGGATGTGCATCTCACATTTCCACATCTCATATTTTCCACTGTTGTGGTGCAGGTTTAAAGCATGTGGGAGCAGTGTATACTGTGTTTTTTATTTATTTTGTATATGTGTACAAAGACACCTTATTTATACATGTATAGATAGCATTTCTTCATATGTGTATTAGAGAACCTTCTGTAAATAAACAGACAAATTATTTTGGCAATGAAGAGTCAGATGAACTTGTGGACAGTGGCATGTTTTCATGGATGCCAAGGGAAGTCTGGCTTTCCCAAAAAAATGACCAAGCAAAAAATTAATAATAATAAATCTTTCATCTCTCTGTGTTTCATAAATTTCCTTCAACTCGCAAGAGGCTGAATGTATCTCACAGGAGAAAGCATCCGAGCGAGCAAAACAGCGCCCCTCTGTCTCTGTATGTGTAGGCCATCTATCTGATGCCGTCTGGTCTAAAAGAGTATTACATTGTTGCCGCCTGTAGCCTTGAATGCAAGGGAAGCCAGCAAGCATTTGGCCTCCCTTGATTAAAAAAAAGTATAAAATAACAGCCAATCAGCGTTGAGCTAAACTGAGCGAGCTCAACTGAGAATGGTCCTGGCGCAACAAAAAAAGTGTCAAGGGAAGCCAGTTTGGATTTGCCCTCACTCCTACCAAATCACATCGAGAGCATACGTAATTGACAGAACCAACTTGAATTGTTGCATCTGGTTGTGTTGTAGTCCTCCGGTGGCTAGCTAGCTAACTAAAATTGGCCCTTTCCTAAATTAGCCATGGATGGAGATAGGGATTTGGACTTGTGGTTTTACTTAATTCTCCATACTGGCCATTGATTATAACGGTGATTCTGATCCAACCATTAATTCATACATTGTTGTGCCCCTGGCCTGAGAGGATGAAAGTTCAATATGTAGCTAGATGTAGAAGGCTAATGTTAACTAGCTAACGTTGCCCATGAAAGGAAGTTAGGCTAGCGAGCAAGCATTTTAGCCAGGTAGCCTAGGACAACAAAAAATAAGTGTGTCCTGTATGACAGTGATAGACCGTTTCGTCAACATGAAAGAGAGGAGGATCGCATTGCCGTTTCTCTACAAGTAGGGCGAGTCAACATGTTTTCTACTTGCACAAACACACAGAAATCAGAACCATGGACAACCACATATTTAGCTTACGTTGATTGGAATAAATTGTTTTTGGTCTCTTTTAGTTGTCACTGTATTAGAATAAGCATGGGTGATTTAATGATGTTGAAATGTTTTAAGTTGAAATGGTGCTGGAATATTGGAGGCAGCTCCTGTTTTCTTTGCGACTTGCAGTAACTCTCCGTGGTTCTAAATCAATAGTTGTTTAGTGGTCTGAAAATGTTGGAAACATTAACTTGCTTGACCATGCTTTAGGTTATGTTCCTGTTTGTTACATGCAATATGTTTTGTGGACTTCACCTGACAGATGTTGCTCTCCGGTTTTGTGATGAAACAAAGGTGTGGTTGAATTTATTCTGCCACTGTCTTCTTATTGTCTCGGCCTTAGGCCTATATATCATGGTCGGAAGGCATATGAACTGGTTATAGAGCAAACAACGCAATTATCACGACACATAGGTTGTAATATGGCTTTTTTTCCCGCCTCTGGCTTCCCCAGTGATTTTACCCACGCATCACTCCTACTCATGGATATCATTATGTCTCTGCGTACAGTTTGAAGGAAGTTGCTAACTAGTGTTAGCGCAGTTGCTAACTAGCGTTAGCACAATGACAGGGCATCTAAGCTAACAGCTAGCATGCTAGCTGTTACCATAGACGTCCAGTCATTGTGCTAATGTTTGTCAGCATTAGTTCGCAAAACTACCTTCAACTTCCTTCATAAAAAACATTAAAATGGTATCCACAAGTTCACCTGACTCTGGGGAAGTAGATAAAGGGCGTAATTGCCAAAATCCTGAAGTACCCATTTAAATGTTTGGGCATGTAAATCCCTCAGTCTTCCTCTAACCCAGGGTTTCCCAAACTCGGTCCTCGGGAACCCAAGGGGTGCACGTTATGGTTTTTGCCGTAGCACTACACAGCTGATTCAAATCATCATTAAGCTTTGATCATTTAAATCAGCTGTGTAGTGCTAGGGCAAAAAACAAAACGTGCACCCCTTGGCGTCCCGAGGACCGAGTTTGGGAAACGCTGCCTAACCCCAGGGCAGGTGCAGTGCATTAGTCATCAGGATGTGTGATACATTATAACCTGTGTGTTTTGCTTCTCTAAGGTGCATAAAGAAACGTGTACAGTATACACACACAAACAGAGAATGAGGTCTCTGGTAATACCTGCATGTTCTGTCCCTGTTGGTGTAGTCTCTCTTTGCAGACCCCCTCGTAGAAGTCATAGTACTCCAGGAATGATTTCTCCATCACACTCCTGCAACACAGGAACATTCATGAGGCCAACCACAAAAACAAATGCTAAACATCTACAAATGAAATGACACCATTGGAAGCTGTGTTCTAAATGTATTGTGGGTCAGTGGCTTTGAACATGTATTTTGTAAACTATTAAGAAGATTCAACTATGTGCCTCATATACAATAAGGATATTAGACATTCAGGCACATACAGCACCTCTAGAAAGTATTCACACCCCCTGACTTTCTACATTTTGTTGTGTTACAAAGTGGGATTAAAATTGATTTAATTTTTGACAACGATCTACACAAAATACTCAAACTTTTTTATTTATTTTTATTAATGGAAAATAAAACACTAATATATTTTAATTAGATAAGTATTCAACCCCCTGAGTCAACACGTTAGTCACCTTTGGCTGAGATTACAGCTGTGTCTTTCTGGGTAAGTCTCTAAGAGCTTTGAAAACCTGGATTGTACAATATTTCCCATTATTCTTTTTTTTAAATCTTCAAGCTCTGTCAAGTTAGATGTTGATCATTGCTAGACAGCCATTTTCAAGTCTTGCCATAGATTCAAGACACTAAGTCAAAACTGCAACTAGGCCACTCAGGAACATACAACGTTGTCTTGGTAAGTAATACCTAAACTGGCGTTTTAGTTACCGTATTATCCTGCTGAAAGGTGGATTTGTCTCCCAGTGTCTGTAGGAAAGCAGACTGAAACAGGTTTTCCTTTAGGATTTTGCCTGTTCTTAGCTTTATTCCTTTTATCCTAAAAAAAACTCCCTAGTCCCTGCCGATGACAAGCATACCCATAACATGATGCAGCCACAACCATGCTTGAAAATATGGTGAGTGGTACTCAGTGATGTGTTGGATTTGCCCCAAACATAAAGCTTTGCTTGTTTTCAGGACAAAAAGTTCATTTTTGTTGCCACTTTTTTTGCAGTATTACTTTAGTGCCTTATTACAAACAGGATGCATGTTTTGGAATATTTTTTTATTTTGTACAGGCTTCCTTCTTTTCACTCTGTCATTTAGGTTAGTATTGTGGAGTAACTACAATGTTGTTGATCCATCCTCAGTTGTTTTCTCCTATCACAGCTATTTAAGTCTAACTGGTTTAAAATCATTGGCCTCATGGTGAAATCCCTGAGCAGTTTCCTTCCTCTCTGTCAACCGAGTTAGGAAGGACACCTGTATCTTTGTAGTGAATGGGAGTATCGATACACCATCCAAAGTGTAAATAATAACTTCACCATTGTTGGGTTCTAGCTTGAAATATACTTATTAATGTAACACACTAGAACTTATTGATTACTTTACATGTATAAGGAATGTATATGCTGGGGTCAATGGAGGGTGGATAAGAACTAGGTGTATGGAAAGTTACTGAGTGAGGAAGGGGGAGTGTAGAAAGTTTACATTCTGTCAAAACATGGTATTATTAAATCTCATGGCTCCTAATGAGGGAGGCAAAAGGTAACAGTCTGGTTTCAATCACTGATAAGGTAGGGCAGTCGCGGGTTAGGGAGGAATTCTCCCCGAGGTCAGGTCAGATGAAGTGAGAAGGAACAGTCCTATCCCACACACATATACGTCCATGCCCATGAAGGTTCTAGCATGAGGCAGGGCCATGACTACACGAGTGAGAGGAACCAATTAAGATCCTGACTTAGCAACAGAGATGTATTGGCTTTCTAGATGTGCAAGGAGTTGACTCCACCTAGTAGGAGGGTATAAATATGTGCTTGTGTAAACATGTCTGTCTGTGCAGCTGTATGACCCAGTGGGTGAATAAACTTGATTTGAGCTTTTTCTAGTTGTCTGTGAGTTTTTACTCTGTTTGTTCAGAACCTAACACCATGCTCAAAGGGGTATTCAATGTCTGCTTTTTTATTTTGACCCATCTACCAATAGGTGCCCTTCTTTGCGAGGCATTGGAAAACCTTTCTGGTGTTTGTCGTTGAATATGTGCTTGAAATTCACTGCTTGACTGAGGGACCTTACAAATAATGGTATGTGTTGGGTACAGAGTTGGGGTAGTCATTAAAAAAATAATGTTAAACACCATTATTGCACACAGAGATAGTCCATTCAATGTATTATCCGAGTTGTTAAGCAAATTCTTACTCCTGAAGTTATTTAGGCTTGCCATAACAAAGGGGTTGAATACTTATTGACTCAAGACACTGCAGCTTTTAACTTTTTATTAATTTTTACAAAATTCTAAAAGCATAATTCCACTTTGACACTACGGGGTATTGTGTGTAGATCAGTGACACAAAATCTAAATGTAATCAATTTTTAAACTCCAGCTGTTACAACAAAATGTGGAGAAAGTCAAGGTGTGTGAATACATTCTGAAGGCACTGTAGCTGGATCTAGACAATAGATGCTGTAGAACATTGACTCATTTCGACATCAGTCCACTTTTGAGGTCTGAAAAGTGTCAAACTTTTATTTTGGAGTGAACCATCAAGACTAACTCACCACAGGGCTTCTGGACAGGGCACCTTCCCATCCAGCATGTCACAGACAGCCACGCGCATGGTCTCATGGCGGATGCACTCATTGTAGTTCTTGCTGTCCCCCGGGTGTCTCTCCTGGCAAAGGGAGTGTCAGAGGGAGCAGGTGTAAGGGGGACAATTCTCAAGACACAAAGTGACACACATTTCACACTGATATGGTCAGTCTGTAGCTGATGACAGAAATAAATGATTTTCACACACACGTTTACACAAACATCTACAAATGGGGAAGAAATGGCAAACAACGGACTAAATAGACACATAGAACAATGGCTGAAGACTTCTGTAAGTCAGACAACACAGTCAGTCATATTTCATCACAATATCATATGCCAAAAACACAGTAGCTTTGTTGATCAAAATGGCTGCATTGCTTCAGTTAACCATATTTCCCGTAAGGCAGTGGGATTGAACTGCATTCTGGGGATTGTGGTTTGGCTTGCCAGCTAAATTAGAGACCAAATTGCCACTTACCTGTTCAAAGCCTGGCTCATTGTGGTAGGGGTTCTCAGTCATCAGGGACTGGATGGAGATCAGAACTGAGGAGATGCTTTGGGCCGGGCTCCATGCTGGCCCTGTCCAAGTCCTACACAACAATCCAGAACAAAGAGGAAAGGTTAAAGCACAAAAGATTCACGATCCCGCCCACCAAGCAAAATATAAAGTTGAAGTTGTATATGAGCTACGGTGCTTCACCCAAAAATGTATTGTAGACCGAATAGTAGATCAATTTTATTCTTGGGAGTGCAAGCTTTTGAACTCCCTGTAGGTTCGAGACTGACCAACACTACTATAAAAGGTAACGAGAGGAAGTACTTCAAAGCTGCTTCAAGGAGCCATAGGTGCAAAATAGCCTTACGATACATGGGCACGTTATTGTAAGAAAAATAAAAAAAAGTATATTATTGAAACCGGGCGAATGATGGCATTGCATCCTCTGGGCCAAAGTCACCCACACATCGACAGCGAGGGGGAGATCTGGACCGAGTCTGGGAGGAAGTGCTGAAATGCAAGAAATTATCTGTGTCTCTACATAGAGAGCTGCCATAAATAGCCATGTTCCGCCAAAGAATGACCGCTACCTGAATCTACCCCTTACAGTTGTGGTCAGACCAGGTCAGGCATGCGTAATACAGACTGACTTGCAGCATTGTCTGCAGTTTTTCATTCTCTGTGTTTAATTAAGTGGAATCAGGATATTGATTGCAGGTCACATCACACAGTGTCCCAAGTATATAATTTGTTAGAGCTGCTATTCTATGGGCCTGGGTTTAATAGGTAGACTGGTGAATGCCTTATCCCATTTCAACCCCTAGTCACCCCATCCCCTAGTTAGAAAGGAAACTGGGCATAGATGTATGGGTTGCTCAGGTGCAGCAGGTTTCCCCTGAGCTGCAGGACCCTGGCTTACCCGAGGATGCTGAGGCATATTTTGCCGTTACGGTAAAAGTTGGGGTTGAAGCGCACAGTGTTTTGACCGGTGGTGATGAGCTTGACCCGTGGAGGGTGGATGGGGTAGTCCGGGGGGCAGCGGAACAGAAAGAGGAAGAAGCCTCCCTCGTAGGGCGTGTCGAAAGGTCCTGTGATGAGGGCATGAATCTGAGGAGGGAAGACTAGAGTCAGAACTAATATATAGTGAAAGTGTTGATGCGTTGAATTTCTCCATAATTCTCATGGTTGCCATAATCCTCATAATAGTTGTGCAGAAGACTAATTCCAAGATGGCTGTGGTTCCTCTTGCCACAGCAAAATTTATTCAATGGCTGTATTGTTTGTTTGTTTAGTAAGTCCAATTTCATGGATTTTTTTTTGACCTAGTACAAACATTGAGTCTGTGGGTTATAATTTGGAAGACGAACAAGGGTAAATTACCTGGTAAATACTTAAGTAAATTGGGGCCTGACTAAATTAATAATGTTAATTTTATTTCAACTTGAGCCTGGGATAGGGGTTGCTTTAACTTTAACTCTGCATCAGCATTTGAAGGACAGCCCCTGTATTTCAAGCCCCATATAGGATAGTTTCATACACCAGTCAAATACTTCACATTGTCTGGCTAGCTCAATGTACAACAGTAAGGTCTAAGGCTCATATTTCATCATCATCATAGCCAAATGACGATGCCCATTCATGAAACCCACACTGCTGTCTGACTTGGTACAGTTGTACCAGAACAGACCCTGTGGACCTAGGGAGTGGTATGAAAAATGTATGCACTCACTAATTGTAAGTCGCTCTTCATAAGAGCGTCTGCTAAATGACTAAAATGTGAATTGGATCACAAAAAAAAAAAAAAAATTGAGGTGGAAGTCTGGGAGCTTTACCTTAGTCATGTCGTGAGGGTCAGGAACCACAAACATACCCGGGGGAGGCTCCTTATAGATGGACATGATATCCCTGAGGAGAGGGTAAGAAGACAAACTTAAGAAAATATGTAAATACATATGATAGTAGCCTGGTCCCAGATCTGTTTGTGCTCTTGCCAACTTGACATGATAGCACAAGCAGACTGGCACTCAGGGCACAAGTGGCACCTTTTATGTCAACAATGTAACGTTGACAATGTTATGTTTATACGTTTCATAATATAAGGTCAATATATTTCTTACCGAGTCACATCATAGTAAGCTAATGGATTTAAATGTTATGACATCAGTAACTGACCAATTAATACTAACTATTGGCCTAACTAACCATTTTCTTAGGGCACATTTTCCTACAGGATTTACCCCAGTGTTTCACCTTTAAAGCTCAGACTTTTCTGTTTCCATCTACGCGGGCCAGCACCAGTGTCTCATTGGGTCATGGCTCCGATGGACCTGCTCTCACTTGGGACCAAAGCCAGGCCTCTTGTACTTTTCAGCTTGCATTTACATAACAATGGCTAACTATTAACTTTAACATCTTCTCACAAAGCAACTGTTGATTATGAAGAGGTGGTTGATTCTGCTCTTTCCAAATCCTCACCTTCAGGCCTAGCTCTCAAACTCTAGGCGGCATTCTGCCTTCTCCCTAGTTTTCAGCAATTACTAGCTTCGCCCAAGACTACCTCTTTTGAACTACAATCCTGACGCTGTGTTTTAACGTTTAGAAACGTCATTAATCATCGCTTGCGATAGGGCTTTCGAAACATTTGGCCCTTATCTTTCATCAGCGGGAAAGAATCCTTCAAATAAAAAAAATATACACTTACTGTAGACGTTTTGCTCAGGTCCATACAGCTATGGGTGCCTCCATCCAACGAAACGACACTTCTGCTACACTTCCAGAGTTTTGCTTAGACACAGGTGTTCGGAGCATGCTAGATAGCTAATTAAACAAGCGCTGTAAAATTGCGATATGGCCGTGTGGCAACACTAACCCTATGAAGGTGTGTATCAATTTAACCTTTTGTTTTTGGAAATTATTTCCGCCTGATATGAAAGGTCCTTCCAAAACCGTACTGCAAGCGACGCGTGTTAATGTTCAGATTGAGTGTCAGGGCTCTTAACAAAACTCCCCAATAGAGAAGACGCCTTCGTCCAATGACTCATGTGTAATGTCATGGAACTGAGAGTCATGATCAAGGACTATGTCTAGGTATGGAAACACACTAGTGTAACACTGGTGTTAGTCGAAAAGTAGCATTTATATTCACAAAAATACACGTTCTTTCGTTTTCAGACAGCATGGCACCACATTCCATATGTTGTAACAGGCAAGCCAACCAGTGTATATCTGTATACTCAAATGTTTACCTTTTGATTCGGAGAATGCATTGCTGGGACGTCTTCTCGTTGTCCCAGTCGGTACTTAGTGTTGGGTCCCAGGACGTTGCGTGAATCTGGGACAGGAGGCCCGCTCCGGCCACCCCCAAACCGATACCGCCTGGAAGAGCATTGGTGGCCGAGTAGGGGGGTACTGGAATGGCAGAGCCCACTACCGTGCTAAGAACACCTGCACCTCCAAACCCGCTCCCAGTCCCCACCGTTGAGGTGGTTGTGGCTCCAGGGGCCATGACGGCTAGGCCAGTCTCCGCGGCCGCTGCTGGAGGTGGTGAGGCCGGGTTAGCTCCACTCGTTGAGTGGCCCGGCAGAGAATTACCCAAACACGGTAACAATGGAGCTCCATTTCCCTGACTACCGACACCTAACCCAATTTCACCATTAGCACCCTCTCCTACGCTATCCGCCATTGTAAATTAGCACTTGTTCAGGTTATAGCTAGCTAGTTATTGACACTTGTCGATACAGTAGTTTCTTGTGCGAGTCCGTCCTCACGCAGTCGGTAAATGAGGGAGACGAGCAAGGAGAGTCGAAGATGAGAAAAAGCGCTCCCACGGCATTGTATGCCTTTCTTCTCGCCTCCAAAAGTAGCTAATCGTGTTTAGCTATGTCTTATAAAACTACAAACTGTCAGTCTAAAAGTTAATGCTATTATATATTACCCGTCACGAATTCTCAGTTTTACCATTCATCAACGCAGTTTGCGGTTTCAGCCTGTTTATCGCTTTGCTTTTTCTTCTGTTTACCATAACCACTTCCTCTCCACAGCACAGAATACCTTTACTGCCACCTGGCGGAATTGTAGTTGGACTCAGTGCGTCCATGTTATGAATAAAATAAAATAAAATTGCATTTGCCAGATGCGCCGAATACAACAGGTGTAGACATTACAGTGAAATGCTTACTTACTAACCCTTAACCAACAGTGCAGTTTTTTAAATAAAAAATAAAATTAAAAAAAGTGTTAAGTAAAAAAATTGATAAGTAAAAAATATAAGCAAATAACTAAAGAGCAGCAATAAAATAAAATAACAGTAGGGAGGCTATATACAGGGGGATACCGGTTCAGAGTCAATGTGCGGGGGCACCGGCTAGTCGAAGTAATTGAGGTAATATGTACATGTGGGTAGAGTTAAAGTGACAATGCATAAATAATGAACAGAGTAGCAGCAGCGTAAAAGAGGGGGATGGGGTGTGGTGTGGGGGCCGTGCAAATAGTCTGGGTAGCCATGATTAGCTGTTCAGGAGTCTTATGGCTTGGGGGTAGAAGCTGTTAAGAAGCCTTTTGGACCTAGACTTGGCGCTCCGGTACCGCTTGCCGTGCGGTAGCAGAGAGAACAGTCTATGACTAGGGTGGCTGGAGTCTTTGACAATTTTTAGGGCCTTCCTCTGACACTGCCTGGTATAGAGGTCCTGGATGGCAGGAAGCTTGGCCCCAGTGATGTACTGGGCCATACGCACTACTCTCTGTAGTGCCTTGCAGTCGGAGGCCGAGCAGTTGCCATACCAGGCGGTGATGCAACCAGTCAGGATGCTCTCGATGGTGCAGCTGTATAACTTTTTGAGGATCTGAGGACCCATGCCAAATCTTTTCAGTCTCCTGAGGGGGAATAGGCTTTGTCGTGCCCTCTTCACGACTGTCGTGGTGTGTTTGGACCATGATAGTTTGTTGGTGATGTGGACACCAAGGAACTTGAAGCTCTCAACCTGTTCCACTACAGCCCCGTCGATGAGAATGGGGGCGTGCTCAGTCCTCTTTTTTTTTTCTTCCTGTAGTCCACAATCATCTCATTTATCTTGATCACGTTGAGGGAGAGGTTGTTATCCTGGCACCACACGGCCAGGTCTCTGACCTCCTCCCTATAGGCTGTCACATCGTTGTTGGTGATCAGGCCTACCACTGTTGTGTCATCGGCATACTTAATGATGGTGTTGGAGTCGTGCCTGGCCATGCAGTCATGGGTGAACAGGGAGTACAGGAGGGGACTGAGCACACACCCCTGAGGGGCCCCCGTGTTGAGGATCAGCGTGGCAGATGTGTTGTTACCTACCCTTACCACCTGGGGGCGGTCCGTCAGGAAATTCAGGATCCAGTTGCAGAGGGAGGTGTTTAGTCCCAGGGTCCTTAGCTTAGTGATGAGCTTTGAGGGCACTATGGTGTTGAACGCTGAGCTGAAGTCAATGAATAGCATTCTCACGTACAGTTGAATTCTGAAGTTTACATACACTTAGGTTGGAGACATTAAAACTTGTTTTTCAACCACTCCACAAATTTCTTGTTAACAAACTATAGTTTTGGCAAGTCGGTTAGGATATCTACTTTGTGCATGACACAAGTCATTTTTCCAACAATTGTTTACAGACAGATTATTTCACTTATAATTCACTGTATCACAATTCCAGTGCGTCAGAAGTTTACATACATTAAGTTGACTGTGCCTTTAAACAGCTTGGAAAATTCCAGAAAATGATGATAGGCTAATTGACATCATTTGAGTCAATTGGAGGGAGGTGTACCTGTGGATGTATTTCAAGGCCTACCTTCAAACTCAGTGCCTCTTTGCTTGACATCATGGGAAAATAAAAAGAAATCAGCCAAGACCTCAGACATTTTTTCTTAGACCTCCACAAGTCTGGTTCATCCTTGGGAGCAAATTCCAAACGCCTGAAGGTACCACGTTCATCTGTACAAACAATAGTACACAAGAATAAATACCATGGGACCGGGTTAGATGCTGTCAAATCAAATCAAATGTTATTTTATTTGTCAGGGACAGTAGCAACATACAGCAGTAGGCCTACACAGTCATTATTTGTGACTACACATTTGCTGGATGCATTTGTAGTTTGTTTTGGCTGTGTTTTGGATTATGCCAGAAATTAATGGTAAATAATGCATTAATATGGATGCTACCATGATTACTGATAATTATGGATGAATCGTGAATAATGATGAGTGAGAAAGTTTGAGGCACAAAGATCATACCCCCAAAACATGCTAACCTCAATCATCATTATTCACAATTCATTCATGATGATCTTTAATCATGGCATAATCCGTATGAATGTAGAAGTGTTCCGAAGCATATTCTATTCTTATTTACAATAAAAGTGACTCCAAAATGACACAATACATTATTTACCATTAATTTATATTGGGCACAACATAATTCGAAACAACCAAAACAAACTGCAAATTCATCCAACAAGTTTGTAGAGTTAAAAGCTTGATGTAGTCATTGCGTGCTAGGAATATGGGACCAAATACTAAGCTTTTAATTACTTTAATACACCAAGTGAATGTGTCCAAATACTTATGACACCTTCAAATGGGGGGGGACTAGATAAAGTGCTTTAAGTCTAAACAGTAAAATGAAAATACCCCTATGAAAATACCCTTAAATAAAAAGGTGACATTCAGGATTGTTGCCGCATATGAAACATTTGATCTCAAATCCAAAATGCTGGAATATAGAGCAAATGAAATGTTTCAGCTTCACCGTCCAAATAAATTAGGGGAGTGTATAGCCAATTTAAAGTGCTCAAAGATGTGGTTCATCCTCGTGACACTGGCCCATAGTTGTCCAGAAACAACACCTAGGCACTCATGTCTGTGCTGAATTCATATTCTCCCCCCAAAGTGTGCCCATTGGCTCCCCCTCATGCATTCAAAAGCAATGGACAGGTGTAGGAAATGTGGAAAGTACCTATAGCCTGTGGCTACACCAAGGGTGAATCTCAGAAGTTCTTTGATTCCTTGCGTCCCCTCATTCTATCCTCTTCCAACTCAAAATGTCTGAGGTAAGCATGGTCTACTACTAGACTGCGGGAAGTTAGATTCTTTGCGAGTTTACTTAAGAAAACAGATCATTTCCCAAATCAGCTTTTGAATCAAGTAATTGCAGCAAGCAATCCTGTATATCAACATTTTGTGCAGACTAAAAATTGTATTACATCAAATATACAAAGCATGCTCTTTCTATGACAGACTGACCAGATGAAAGCTATGATCCCTTATTGATGTCCTGTTAAATCCACTTCAGTGTAGATGAAGGGGAGGAGACAGGTTAAATAAAGACTTAAGCCTTGAGACATTGTGTGCCATTGAGGGTGAATGGGCAAGACAAAATATTTAAGTGCCTTTGAAGGGGGTATGGTTGGTGCCAGGTGCACCAGTTTGAGTGTGTCTGCAATGCTACTGGGTTGTTCCACGCTCAAGTTTCCAGTGTGTATCAAGAATGGTCCACCACCACCCAAAGATCATCCAGCCAACTGTGGGAAGCATTAGTCAACATTGGCCAGCACCCTGACAAATTGAGGCCGTTCTGAGAGCAAAACTCAATATTAGGTAGGTGTTCCTAATGTTTTGTACACTGTATAAACTAACACAGGGATGGGCAACTTTAATTGGGGTGGGGGCCACAATAAAACGGAACTCATGAGGGGCCGCAGTGGCCCGTAGGTCTGCGTACCCACATCCATACACCCCCCCCCCCCCTCCCAAGCAAAACATTTTAGCAGCCCCCCTAGTTTCCTGAAATTCTACACATTTTGCCATAGGGTGGAGGAAAATGCTTGAAGTTTTTAATATGATAACTGATTATCAAATGGGCCTCACCCTGGTCGGTAATTTGACCATGCTTACTACAAGTTTACATTGCTGGTCGCTAGACTAATTTACCAATCTAAAAATGCTTTGCTGACATGGGCTAGTTGAGTGACTGCTGATGCACAACTACATTTAGAAATTGCACCTTGTGTTTTCTATTATTCTAACTCTCAGCAGTAAATTGAGACCCCGACTTAATTTCTAAGAAATTCCACCACTAGCACATTTAGCTTATATTGTATTCAATGTGATAATTTTACTAGTACTTTCAGTTTGTATCTTTTACATGTCTTTCAGTCCAGCACCCAAACACCACTGAAAATAAAGACCAACAAGTTTATAGTTATCCCAACCATTTATTCAGACACAGTCTAAACCAAAGTGAGCTCATATGTAAAACTTCTGGAAAAAAGGGGAACATAAAAAGGCAGGCTTTGTAGTCGTAGATTTTGATTGGAATGGCGGTGCCATGGCCTCGTGAGCTTCACATCAAGAGTTCCGATTCCCTGGGAGAAGGGAGGTGACAGGGACGGGAACAGGGTGTGACTAAATTACATAGCAAACAGGATGAGGAACGCCACCATGAGACAGAAGAGCCCCATGGCCTCGGACAGGGCAAAGCCCAGGATGGCATAGGAGAAGAGCTGCTGCTTCAGGGAGGGGTTCCTATCCGAGAGAGAAAGAGGAGAGGACTGAAAGTTATGATTTAGGCTGGACGACAGCAGCAAATTGTTTGTTTATGATATGAACCCAAAATTAAAATGAACCAGCTCACACGCTTCATCAATACTCTTGTGGTAAAATTTGAGCATTTCTCTGCCACCCACATAATCACTGATTACAACTATTCTTCTGCTGCATCAGATTTTGCTTCTGAATATGCCCACTTCCACGAACAAAGGAATGAATCCTTTTCGTTCATCAGTTACCTGGCATAACCGATGATCAAGCTGCCGAACACTGTTCCAATTCCAGCCCCTGATCCGGCCACTCCCACTGTGGCGGCTCCAGCGCCGATGAACTTGGCGGCAGTGTCGATGTCCCTGGAGACGGCGCTGGTCTGGAACCCACGGGTCAGAAGAGAGGCCTCACCGACAGGCAACAGGGCCTGGGGAAGATGCAGGGTGCACAGCGGTCAAAATCAGAACATAGTTCCATTTCAGCCACCTGACAGGTGTATATAGCCCCGTGTAGCTCAGTTGGTAGAGCATGGCGCTTGCAACGCCAGGTTTGTGGGTTCGATTCCCACGGGGGGCCAGTATGAAAAAAATAATAATAAGTATGCACTCACTAACTGTAAGTCGCTCTGGATAAGAGCATCTGCTAAATGACTAAAATGTAATAAACTGGGTGGTTTGAGCCATGAATGCAGATTGGCCGAAAGCTGTGGTATATCAGACCGTATACCACGGGTATGACAAAACATTTATTTTTTTACTGCTCTAATTACGTTGGTAACCAGTTTATAATAGCAATAAGGCACCTTGGGGGTTTGTGGTATATGGCCAATATACCACGGCTAAGGGCTGTATCCAGGCACTCAGTGTTGCGTCGTGCGTAAGAACAGCCCTTAGCCGTGGTATATTGGCCAAATACCAAACCACCTCGTGCCTTAATGATTAAATAGCCCACCCCTCCCCCTCTAATACGATGGAAGCTCATAGCTCCCGATTGCCTTCACCTTGCCAGTTCTCAGACTACCAGAAGGGTCAAGTAATAACAGATAAGGGCTAGGGACACATCTGGAACTGGGGTTTGTTTAGGAGTGGAATGTCATGGAACAATCAGAATGAAATATATGGTGTAGTACATCTCTCTACCATTATGGTGTAGGAGTACATTGACCCCACTTAATAAAGCCCCAGAACAAAACCTATCAAGAAGAACAGAGACTAGTACAGAGGTTGAAAGTGCTGCTCGGGTCTCCCAAGTAGTGCAGCGGTCTAAGGCACTGCATCTCAGTGCTAGAGGCATCACTACAGACCTGGGTTCGATCCCAGGCTGTATCACAACCAGCCGTGATCGGAGTCCCATAGGGCGGCGCACAAGCGGTCCAGCGTCGTCCGGGTTAGGGGGGGGGGGGGGGGGGGACTGTACTGTACTTGGCTCGTCGCGCTCTAGCGATTCCTTGTGGCGGGCCGGGCGCCTGCAGGCTGACCTCAGTTGAGCAGTGTTTCCTCCGACACATTGGTGCGGCTGGCTTCCGGGTTAAGCAGGCAGGTGTTAAGAAGCGCGGTTTGGCGGGTCATGTTTCGGAGGACGTATGACTCGACCGTTGCCTCCCGAGCCCGTTGGGGAGTTGCAGCGATGAGACAAGATCGAAATTGGGGAGAAAAAGGGGGTGTAAAAAAAAAAAAGTGCTGCTCAAGATACCAGTCAAGAAAGGTCAACACAAGAGCAGGGGCTCTATGATGATTATTATTTATTTTTCACAAGGAGCATGTGTGCGCCTAAGTTGAAAAATGTAGGCGCAATTTCAGGTAACAAAGCTAGAATCCTTCATTTTTCTAGGCACTCTGGTGCTCCTAAATAAAAATTCCAGGTTGCATAACAAAATAGTCAGGCTGATATGCGAGTAAAATGGTCACACTGTAGAGCCCTGAAGGGACCCGTGGAAATGGTCACAAGGACACATAGCCTGGATACCAGTCCTTTTTAAGCACTGGCCACATTAGTATTTAGCCAGACAGGGATTTAAAATAGCCTGGTGTTGAGGATGAATACAACTAAAAAGGCAATATGGGTTAGTGATGAGTTGAAAAGAAACAAACTTTATGAACATAAAATTGCCTAATCTAATAGTTTCAGGTTATCACAAAAAGGGGCAATTGGCAAAAGGTTCACACACAAACCTAAGCAATGTTACCGTCACAGGGTTTACATTTAGTTTGAAGAGAGGCTCACCTGCTGCTCACTTCTGACTTCAGGTCTGTTGAAGACTGAGACCGAGACTGGCCGGGCGAGGACTCTGGACCCCCCACGCAGCTGCAAAAGACAACTACACATCAGACTCCTAGACAGACTTAAAAGCTTGTAAAAAGCTCTAATTACAATAATTACTAACAGACTGCCAAATGTAGATTACCCTGAGGTGAGTTCTGGAGCACGCCAAGATTATGACCCTACAGAGTTGCATCTAATAGTCTAACGTTAGGAGGATTACAGAGGCATGAAGACTGGTAGAATGGCAATGTCATGATCAATCCAAATCTTGTCCTTAGTAAAGACTGAGTACTGTAGGGTTAGATTAGCCTACAAGGTGAGAGGCTAATAGCCTACATAGTGATGTTTCCCAATGTATCCCCGGCAGACCACTGGTCATACATACAGGTAACACTGTCAGACTATTCTTTCCCATCAAATTCATTAACTTTTTTCTAAAAAACCTAAATGCATTCTCATCACGTGCTACATTCCTTACAAAATATATTAATTTGCTGCGCATCTTTTAGCTAAACAAGATGGTGTGGGTAAGAGCTAGATCTAGACTGATAAGGCACAACTGGCAAAGGATCAAACAGTGACATTGTAGTTTCAAAGAATACATACCACAGCAGGTGAGGTGACAAACTTAGCGCAGGCGTACATGGCTTGTGCCTGTGGAGAGAGATGACAAATTACATTTTTTAACTGCTAATTTGCACCACCATGAAATGCCACAGCCATTTAACAGGTATCTTCTTCCAGCACACAATCAGTCGTTTGGACAAGAAAAAATTTGTTTATAATGGAAGGCATGCACAACTCTTAGCTACCGCCCACCACCTAAACCAGCTCTACACTGCTAAAGGTCCAGGTCATACGATTTGTTGATTAAGTGTAATTGCATGAAAAATAGCAAGGCTTGTTTGAATGTGGGAAGATCCCAAAGCAAATGACAGTGCAGCATTAAAGAACAAGATCCTTTCAAAACACTAACACTTACTGTAAGTGGGGAGCTAAGCTATGATAAACCTAGATTCCAGATATGTCTAATGCAAGTTAATCCAATTGCATTGGTAGCGAGGTAGTGTAGTAGTGACAGTGCACATAAAGCCCAGACAGGCAAGCTAGCCTTTAGCGATGCTATGATTGAATAAGTACAAATCTAACTAGCTACATTCATTGTATCATTGTAAAATATACCACAAGCTTTAGTATAGTACACCCTTTCCCCGTCGCCATTTTGCCCCTGGGCAGGTAACGTTAACATTAGCACGAATGACAACTGAAGGATTCACCATGGGGAAATCTAAACTATCCCAAATCAAATGTCCCTGGGTGAATGGGGCTTATTAAACCCATGTCACATGCAGTGAGGGTAGTAGTTATTTGCAAAAAGCCGAAAGCATGAAACGTTAGCTAGTTGGCTAACCTGGGTAGTTTGTTAGCCATAGCTAGCTAGCTAAATGTAATATACTGCAGACGGACACTGCTAGCAGATAGGTGGGAGGAGTTGTCTAGCCAGCTTGAGACGTGAAGGTCAAAAATGACCCACAGACACCAATACAGGAATTAAATACAAGGACGCTGCATTTGGTACAGAACGCAAACTATATTTGATAGAAATTATTAAACGTCCTTCTCAATCCTCAGGGACATGAATCCATAATGACTGAAAACATGCACTGGTTCACTAGGCCCAGATATGGACCAGCAAGTCAGACATTTTGCAGAAGAGTCACCGCAGCGATCGGTTGTACACCAACATGCATGGTTTCGCAAATTAACATTTGCATGTTTATTTCCTAGCAGTATACGCGGCTGCCCATGTAGACACGTCTCTGGTAAGAATTCTACAGTACGAATACATTCGCTGTAAAATGTAATTCTTCGGAAGAAATCATTGAATGGCCGTCCACTTCACCTACATTGCATGGCTAGCTAGCATGCTAACCATTTCTATTCGCCCCCGCAATACAGACAGGACATTTCAAAATATTCACAATGCGATTATAATCATACCGAAATGACAAAATACTATGTCATACTGAAACACCAAACTATTAACTCACCTTAATGTTACAGTACACACGGGGTCCACGATAACTAGCTCACCGCAGCAGTCAATGTACAATCTGACAGCTGTCACCTTGTTTTTTATAAGATTAGTTACTACGGCCTAAACGTCCATTGGACAAAAATAAACCTCCTTCGCATATGATTTGCTATTTACCTTGTCACTACTTTTAACCTAGCCTATAATGGAGCGTTTCAATTAACTATAATAATTGCTATTGGTTGACAGTATTTAGGGCGGCCGGGTGACTCGAACACTGAGGTATAATAAGAATGGACTCGAATCCTATTCCTTTTCCCCATTGGACCATATTCCCGGTAACCTTTCAAACTACATCCAGTGTTCTCTATTTCTATTGGACAGTGTATACGACGTCCCGCCTACTTCCAAAATCTTTGAGTAAAGAAATTCGGTCAGCTTTAAATGACGTGCAGCTTATAAAGGCTTCATAAAGCCTTCATAAACACTACATAAATGTGTTACAAATCATCTATAACCGTATGTCATGCTTTATAAAGGGTTCATGAATGTGGCGTAACTGTGTGACATAACCACAAATGACAAATGTGACATAACCCACTTTGTCAAATATGACATAAACCTGTGCATTATAGGGTGGCCTTATAAATCATATTCAATTGAGGCTTTACAAAGCATGCATCTTGGTAGAGCATTGCACCGCCAGGACATTGGGTTAAATTCCCAGGACCACCCATACTTAAAAATGCAATGACTGTAAGTCGCTTTGGATAAAAGTGTCTGCTAAATTTGATATATTCTTTTTTACATTTTAGTCATTTAGCAGACGCTCTTATCCAGAGCGACTTACAGTTAGTGAGTGCATACATGTTTTTTTTTCATACTATATTTCTAAAAAAAAAAATTATAGGATGGCCCAACCTCTTTTCCTCTTTGGTGTGTAGTCAATATTGGACCTGACCTCACCTTCCCCAAAAATGCTGTGCTGCAAGGATGACACACTCTAAAGTGCAGTCATGCAAAGCCAAAATCCGTTAATATTTTTTGCCTACTTCTGTTTATTTCCAAATTCTGTTTTCTTGGTTTTGTTTTTCCAGGTTCCGGATTTCCATCATTTTTTTCTGGTTTAAACCATTTTCTTCACACTTTTTGAATACAAAAACAACAAAATTTGATTTTCTGTGATCACAACAATGCTTAAACCACATCAGGGGATGAGGTCTGGGAGGTCGACTTTTGAGGTCTGGGAAAAATCTAAGAAACTTAGATTTTTTGGGGTAGTTGCCCTTTAATTCAGTGAGCATGCCCTGCACTGTTGTTAATTCAGGCTCTGATCAGTCCCTACACCCAAACGAGGGCATTGTGTTCATCCACCTCTGGCCTGCTGGCTCCCCTTCCTCTGCGGAAGCATAGTTCCCGCTCAGCCCAGTCAAAACTGTTCGCTGCTCTGGCACCCCAATGGTGGAACAAGCTCCCTCACGACGCCAGGACAGCGGAGTCACTCACCACCTTCCGGAGACATTTGAAACCCCACCTCTTTAAGGAACACCTGGGATAGGATAAAGTAATCCTTCTACCCCCCCCCCAAATTTTTTATTTTTATAATTGTAAAGTGGTTATCCCACTGGCTATAGGGTGAATGCACCAATTTGTAAGTCGCTCTGGATAAGAGCGTCTGCTAAATGACGTAAATGTGCCCTTGAGCAAATCACTTAACCCTAATTGCTCCTGTAAGTCGCTCTGGATAAGAGCGTCTGCTAAATTACTAAAATTTAAATGTAAATGTAAAATGTTTGTTTAGCAGTTTTTTGTAGTGCAGTAAGCCACATGTGATGTGATTCAGCCGCCAATGGAATGGGCAGAGTAAAAGGCCAGCAATACTCCATATTATTCCGAACACCATGAAATGGCACCATATATACATTCTACACACCCTACTGAGTATTTCCTACAATACTTTTGCACCCAGAATAGTTATTGCTCTAAGCCAATATGTATTTCATATACAGTGATTCGCATTTGTGGCATTTATTTGACCTTGGAACATGTTTTAAAACCCAAATGTAATGCAAATGTCACTTGAACAAATATGAATTATTGTTCATGTTTAGACAATTATTTTTTCCATATATCATGAATGGTTATTGACACTTTGCTACTATGTGGGGGACTTTTATTTTGAAAATGTCCGAAATTCCGTGACCTGGAAGTACTTTTTTAGACTGCATTCCAAACACGTAAAAGACACACCCTCTCCCCTCAAATTAAGTAGACACTTCTGATGACATATCATGACGTATGATGAGTTGACACTTGAAGGGCAAGGGGCGAGGGAAGAATGAATTAATTTTAAAGGGGCCGCCCTTGCCCAGAAATGTGTCAATCGTAGGTCCCACGGTTGTGCGTTCAGTCATCATGGAACCGCCGGTAACGGTTGTGTGTGCTTTATATGCGCTACAGTCAAGAATGATTGCATTTCATATCTTGGCTAGAAGAGAACGCATCCGCAGACATCGAATGCTAGCCATCCGACGATATTAGCTAAATTGAAAATTACAATGTATAAGTGTGATGTCAGGGAAAGTTGTATGCGCTAGATAACGTTTCCAAAAGCTAACCAAACAAAAACATAATTACTTTTACGATACGTGCTTGTGCCATCATGTGCATTAGTAGCACAATTTCTAACTTATTTACATTCATTTTTACTTACACTTTTATGTTGACTTCTCCATATTGACGTTGGTTTTATGTTTTGGCAGACTTTTCTTAGCGGATGTACAATCATCGCAAATTGAATTATGGGGCGTTTCAGGCCATGGAGTGAACAGATTTGTACACTCGCACACTCGATCAAGAACGAGGGCTGAGCGGCTTATGTTGCCAACTTCCCTTGCTTGGCCAATGGCAAAAATGGCCGCGGGGATTGTCTTTGAGGGTGTGTCTTTGATGTGTTTGAAACGCAGCCTTAGTGTTGCTGAGAAGACGCTGATCATGTGATGAGTTCACAAATCAAATGCCCCACTTGTGCTGCAACTGGACAGCGAAAAACAAGTAAGTTAACCTTTATTTATTGTAATTTAAATGAGTTTGTAGTAGTTAAGTGCTGAGGTAGATTAAATACTGTAGCTACCGCAATCGTTATTTCAAATAATTCCGGTGACTTCACAGCAATTGCTAGCTAGACAACATTTTGCTAGCTAGCAGGCTTAGCTAAATGCAAATCCACCTAGATACAGCCATGTCTCATAGACACGTCATTCGATTTGTAAATGAAAAGGGAATATAATAATACAAATTAAATGGAGTTTATCATCTTCCCATTTAGAGTTTCTGGCGCAGCACAGAAATGCCCTTATCCAGATGGTGTGTCAAAGGCATTTCCTATCAGACCTGCTAACTTTCTTTGTTGTTACTTTAAGGTTGGAACCAACATGCAGTACCTCCAGCAGCAAGAGTGGCAATAACCATTCGTTTGCCAGCTCAGGGACAAGCTACACTATTCACAGCCCTGTGTAATGTTCAATGTAATTTAATTGCTGGAATTGTAGAAACTTAATGTACTTGTATTGTTTGAAAAATGTAAAAATAAAAAGGAAATGTACGGTTTAAGCATGTCTTTAATGTTGATTTGTTTTAGCTGTTAGTGATAATTCCCTAAGTGTTAATACATTTGTATTTCCATCATTAAGCCCTTATGTATGTGATATGAATGACTAAAGGTGTCTGACCTTATAGTAAGTACAGCATCATATGATGCAAGGCATTTATGTGTTATAAATGACCAAAGGGGTCTGACTTTAAATTAAGTGCAGCGTCATGCGATATAGAGTCTTTATGGATCTGTTATGAACGACCAAAGGTGTCTCACTTCAAACGAAGTATTACAGGACACTACATAAAGTGTCAATAAATAGGTTATTAACGTTCTGCTGATTTATGAAGGTTTTCTCATGATCCACAGGTTACTACTGTGAGAGGTACTGAAATGGGTTGATGGACCTGCAAAGCTTGTGTGTGTGTCAGAACCAAAATGATTTGGAGTAGTCCAACCTGAGACCACCGCACCAGGTATTCCTCTTCTGTTCCCATGCTGGAGACCAGGGCTTGATTACAACCTGTTACAATGGTGCCAACATTTTGTGGCTGATCTTTCAGCGGGGGAGTGGGTGAATGTGTCAAAGACCTGACTGGGCCCAGCACCGTGTGGTATGTCTAGTTTTTGTTGTGTGCATGTTTTTGTACTGAGGAACATGTAACTTTGTTCCATAAGAAAGACACTTTCAATTCATTTAGATTGGGGGCTTTCATCAAAGTGTTTATTGGTGTAATGTGGCCCCAGGCTATTGCACACACAGCACATATAATCCTGGGATATCAACCATTCAAAGTTGGCCTTAGTGGGAGTGACCATAGAATTCTATAGGAGTGACCTTACTGAGGAAAGTATTTGTCATCGTCACTACTTAACACAGTCAAAAAGTCATAATTATTGCTAAACCCTGCCTTTCCACAATTTATCTTGATTGATTTTAAACCTAACCCTAACTAATGATGGCCAAGTTTGATGCGTTGGTCCACCAGACCTTCTGCGCATTTGGGCGGAAGTGTCTTGGAACAACATTAGGTGTAATATGACAAAGATGACTTTAGAGCGTATGCCATCCTTCAGCACAACATGTCACCCTTTATAAAGCACATGTTTATATCATATTCGACAAAGTGGATTATGTCACATTTGACATTGGTAATTGTCACACAGTTATGCCACATTTATAAACTCTTTATAAAGCATGACACACACACACACACACACACATATATATATATATATATATATATATATATATATATATATATATATATATATATATATGCTTTGTAACCCATTTATGTAGTGCTTATGAAGGCTTTATGAGGCCTATATAAGCTGAATTTCATTTAAAGCGGGACCGAAAATTCGACAGCAAATTCTGCTGCATACAAATACATAGGCCTTATGAAATATGTCAAAGAATACATGATTTTCTTTCAGTTTTCCAGTGCATTCATGGGTATTTAGTAAATTTCAGTAGACCAAATATGTATGGTATATAGCCAACAGAATAGCCTACGTTTGAGCAATATCAGGTATGCCTCACCTCATCATGGGATGATAAGAGAGTCTGGAAACTTTATGACATGAGACGGTTGTCAAATAAACTGTAAATGGCATTGTCATTTCTCATTCTGTAAAATATGGGATGTGCTATTGATATTTTCTTCTACAAATGTCACACTTACATAAATGACCAATTAAAGACTACTCAACTGAAATGCAAGTTTTGTTATTGAAGAAAATTTGATTAAATTAAAAGCAAAACTATTATTCAAAGGCCATATCAGAGTCTGTGGTAGGGGATACACTGGACATGAACAACCACAACTTTTGAAAAGTTCCTATGGCGTGACGTCTAGAGTGTGTAGCCTGAAACCTGCAGTCAGCCTCCAGACTTCCTTGCAGCACCATACACAAGGCAGTGAGCTCCTCGCTGTGGAACCTAGGAGGTCTCACCACCCAATGCAGCTTCCCTCAACGATCTCGTCTTTCGCGTCCGACATGAGTTCAACCGTCTCCGACCTGCCCATAGCTCCTTCTCTCCCTCTGCCACCATTGTCGGACATGCATCAAGTAGCTGAAATTCAGACATTAAAAATCTACTTAAGGTACAATCTGCAATATTACTTCAATTTAATGATAATTTTAATGAATGAACCTATATTTTCAGAGTAGCTTCCCCAACACTGCATGTGACCCCTACAAAGAGAGTATGACAAAATACATTAGGTTGCTTTGCACATTTCTCTTCCTATTCACACTCTTCACCAAAAGTAATGAGGTCCATATCAAGACAAGTCTTATTTTTTCTTGACGTAACCAAGTAGGCTGACTGATACACAAGTGGGCCTACAGTACATGATAATCTTGTGTCTTTCTCATATAGGCCAAATCTTAATTCCATAATACATTTTACATCTACACAATAAACCAAGCAGCATGAAGAACCAATAAGGCAAAACTTGGTCCTCTTTGCCACCTCCTTTCGACTATCTAAATAATCTAATGGCAGATTATCTGGCTGCCATCTCTTCTGAATCAATAAACTGAAGTGATAACCTCAAAGGTGCCGACTCACGCTTGTACTGTTGGTTTGTTGATCAACCCTAAAATGGTCACCCTTGAATGACAAATGTGGATAGAGTATACCCAGTGTTTCTTATGTCTGTTATTCAATAATTCAGTAAACAGTGTTGGGGAGTAGTGAACTACATGTAGTTCAACTATACTATTTTTGCAGTAGCTTGGTGGTAGTTGAAATAAATTCAAATCTAGTATTTAATTACTTTTTTGCCATGTAGTGGTGTAGCTACCCAGCAAACATGTTCACATTGGCCAATGCGGGCTAAAATATTGGCCCCATGTAGGCTGCCAACATTGGGCCAATGCTTATTGGCTCCACGTTGGCCTCCAAAGCATTTTCCCAGGGGTACATTCAGTTCGATTAAACGTTTGCTACGTTGCGTAACGGCTTGTACTGAATGACACATTTCCCAAAAACATTTTTCAAATGTTCTTAAACAGACTTTGAGGTACGTTTGCTCCATTTGGTGGGTGTGGCTTGAAGCAATGAGTGAGGTATTTAAAAGGACAGAGTCCATGCTGACAGTGTTCCACAACCCACAACCCCTCCCTATTTTTCAAATGGTCTTTCAGTACAGCACCTTTTCGGTTTCATTGAACGTTCCATTACATTTTTTCGTACTGAACGCAGCCCAGTGTGTGGCACAGTGTAGGCAGCCCAAATCTGGTTAAGGCAGCCCTCACTTTACTTGAAATAAGTCCATATTTTTCCAGAAAACATGTTCACATTGGCACAATGTGGTCCTAAAGCAGGCTAAAATAATGGCCCACGTAGGCTGCCCATATTGGGCCGATGAGCCTTTGCTATTTAATAGGAATGTATTTATTTATAATTTATCACAATTTAATTCATTGCATAAATTGCATAATTTTCAAGCCTTAAAGGTATTTAGGAAACGTGATACACTGTATCAGAAAGACAACCAAGTTGTTACTTTCATACATATATTTTTTCCAAGAGAAACTGTTAAGTTTCTCATATGTCACATGCACTTATTTAAGTCTTTTGAAAGACTATCATTTTTCTTAAGGGTAGCTTTAGTGTAGCATAACTTCTTCCAGTGTAAAGTAATTGGTAGCTTGGTAAACTATATTTTCAGAGTAGCTTCCCCAACACTGCATGTGACACCTACAAAGAGAGTATGACAAAATACATTAGGTTGCTATGCACATTTCTCTTCCTATTCACACTCTTCACCAAAAGTAATGAGGTCCATATCAAGACAAGTCTTATTTTTTCTTGATGTAGCCAAGTAGGCTGACTGATACACTGTCAGTAAACATTATGCAACCCTTAGATTTCATGGCTTTAGCCAATAAATCACTTCACTCTTGTCATTCTTGTCCATATATGCTGTCATCAACAAATACTTCAAAGTAGAAACTGACTGATCCCACAAATGTTAACTCCATCCTCTCAATTGATAAGGGCTTTGTCTCCACCCGTTGGTGACAATCTGCCTGTACACTACTTTGAATTTGAGCCTCTGGTGGTGTGTGTGCGTGTGCGTGTGTATGTGTCCTCATAATTCACCCTCCCTATGCTTTCTGTGCAAGAACTGGAGCCTTTTCGAGGGAAAGGTTCTTTTGAGCGGGAGTGCAATATACCTGCATACTTTCAGCTCTGATGGTGAACTCTGAGTCTCTTTTCCCCAATGACCGGAGCTGTCAGACCTTTCCTTCTCTCCGTGTCAAGATGTCTATATCATTTTAACTGCCGGCCTGAACATGGACCTCGCTGGATTATAGTGAGGGTATAAATCAGCCCCAAAATCTCTCTCCTTCTCCTTCCTACCCCATTTCACCACCACCACCCCTCTGCACCCTCCACCTCCACTATAAACCAAGATGACTCCTCTTTCAACCGCCATATTGCTTTCACCTACAGTATCCTGGAGTTTCAGATCAGTGCAGATGAAGAGGAGAGGAAGGAAGGTCACTTAAGTCTATTGAGATGCACCCAGTGTGTCCAATCATCTATCACTCATTGACGCCATGTTGATATACCACAAGTGAGGGTCTTGTAATTAATCAACCTCTCTGCTGCTCCTCTGTGCTTGGTCATGCTCTAATAACCCTATCTTCCATTGGACAATAACCAAAGAATGTGTAACAACTGTAGCACTGCTGTAGCTAAAAGTGGCATTGACAGCCATGAATATCAAATCTAAAGCTTCTAAAAGAAAGGATTTGGTCAAAATGCCAACTTTATCTCCAAATAGTTACTCCATTATTATTTACAGATGTATCTTGAAGTAGCTAGATACAGTTCACCATGCAGCAAGATGTAGTGCAGAAAGATGTAGAACTAATGAATGCAAACTCTCATTTGTCTTTTGGATATTCAGTATTTGCAAGACAGGTTGAGCTATTGCATACATGTGCTTACTCTTGTATTTTCAAATGATTGAGGACAAATTGTTGAATTTTTGTGAATTATTATGCATTATACCTATCACCAAAACTCTATAGATACAACCATAAATACACTGCTCAAAAAAATAAAGGGAACACTAAAATAACACATCCTAGATCTGAATGAATGAAATAATCTTATTAAATACTTTTTTCTTTACATAGTTGAATGTGCTGACAACAAAATCACACAGAAATTATCAATGAAAATCAAATGTATCAACCCATGGAGGTCTGGATTTGGAGTCACCCTCAAAATTAAAGTGGAAAACCACACTACAGGCTGATCCAACTTTGATGTAATGTCCTTAAAACAAGTCAAAATGAGGCTCAGTAGTGTGTGTGGCCTCCACGTGCCTGTATGACCTCCCTACAACGCCTGGGCATGCTCCTGATGAGGTGGCGGATGGTCTCCTGAGGGATCTCCTCCCAGACCTGGACTAAAGCATCCGCCAACTCCTGGACAGTCTGTGGTGCAACGTGGCGTTGGTGGATGGAGCGAGACATGATGTCCCAGATGTGCTCAATTGGATTCAGGTCTGGGGAACGGGCGGGCCAGTCCATAGCATCAATGCCTTCCTCTTGCAGGAACTGCTGACACACTCCAGCCACATGAGGTCTAGCATTGTCTTGCATTAGGAGGAACCCAGGGCCAACCGCACCAGCATATGGTCTCACAAGGGGTCTGAGGATCTCATCTCGGTACCTAATGGCAGTCAGGCTACCTCTGACGAGCACATGGAGGGCTGTGCGGCCCCCCAAAGAAATGCCACCCCACACCATGACTGACCCACCGCCAAACCGGTCATGCTGGAGGATGTTGCAGGCAGCAGAACGTTCTCCACGGCGTCTCCAGACTCTGTCACGTCTGTCACGTGCTCAGTGTGAACCTGCTTTCATCTGTGAAGAGCACCGTGCGCCAATGGCGAATTTGCCAATCTTGGTGTTCTCTGGCAAATGCCAAACGTCCTGCACGGTGTTGGGCTGTAAGCACAACCCCCACCTGTGGACGTCGGGCCCTCATACCACCCTCATGGAGTCTGTTTCTGACCGTTTGAGCAGACACATGCACATTTGTGGCCTGCTAGAGGTCATTTTGCAGGGCTCTGGCAGTGCTCCTCCTGCTCCTCCTTGCACAAAGGCGGAGGTAGCAGTCCTGCTGCTGGGTTGTTGCCCTCCTACGGCCTCCTCCACGTCTCCTGATGTACTGGCCTGTCTCCTGGTAGCGCCTCCATGCTCTGGACACTACGCAAACCTTCTTGCCACAGCTCGCATTGATGTGCCATCCTGGATGAGCTGCACTATCTGAGCCACTTGTGTGGGTTGTAGACTCCGTCTCATGCTACCACTAGAGTGAAAGCACCGCCAGCATTCAAAAGTGACCAAAACATCAGCCAGGAAGCATAGGAACTGAGAAGTGGTCTGTGGTCACCAACTGCAAAACCAGTCCTTTATTGGGGGTGTCTTGCTAATTGCCTATAATTTCCACCTGTTGTCTATTCCATTTGCACAACAGCATGTGAAATGTATTGTCAATCAGTGTTGCTTCCTAAGTGGACAGTTTGATTTCACAGAAGTGTGATTGACTTGGAGTTACATTGTGTTGTTTAAGTGTTCCCTTTATTTTTTTGAGCAGTGTATGATGGTTTCGAGCCATTAATTGTGCATTGCCTCTTTAGTCAGGCTATTTTACAGAGAGTATATTCAAACAAAATGTTATACAAACTGAGAAACATGACTGGGATTATGTTTTTTACAACAGAACCTCAAAATAATGACCCACTTTTCTTTTCCTCTCATGACTCAATTTTTGTGAGACAGGCAACATTTATGGCACCTAAGAACAAAGGAACGGACCTTTTGAACATCCACCATGAATTATGAATATTCTAAGCTTCTAGATATGGACATGGCCTGCTTTTCATTCAATGCAGTCTTAACTCTTGTAAGAGGATACAAGAGTAGATCATCCATAATATATTCCTAATTATACAGAATATCATAAAAACGTAGGCATCTATTGGGACCGACATAATTTCTGTCTTCCCTTGTTTTTTGGGGTTGTTTTCATCATTTGCTGGGTATGAAGGAGGGGAGGGGGTATGGGTTCCTCCTGCCCTGATACAGCGAGACAAACCCTATTCCTATGGGAAGCTGCTTCGCTTCAGCAGGAGGTAGATTTGATATGTTTTACAGATGACAAGAGCAATAAATTATGGCGCCTTTACAAGCTGCAGTGAGAGAAGCACAGTCAGTCTGCATGCTGTTGGGGGGAAGAGAAGCGACATACAAAGGGCAGGGGAATTGCATTTATATGATAGAGATGTAGAAACAATCCTTGAGAATCCCTAATAATTCACTCTAATTCAGACTGCAGTAATATCCCATCTAATCCACATTTAATCTCACGTTTTACTATACTATTCTGGTAGTTATTGAGATTTGCTCCATTGCCTTCCAAGCATCACGATTCTAAAGGGGTATATGTGCAAATTCAGACCATCAGGTGGCACTATCTTCTCAGTGGTCAGGTCTGGTCCTGAAAAATGAATTCTAAATTGCTTTTTCAGTTTCATTTTCATTCTACTTAGTCGTATGAAACCCCTCACTTTTAAACTGAATCTGAATAAAAATGCTCAGCCTCAATCTATTTCAAAATACCAGCTATAAACTATGCATTAACGGGAAACGCCAGGTGGCAGTTCATCCATCATAGCTCATCATTTGGATGTTTCATACTCATTGCTCATCAATAATCCAACATATTCATCCAGACATTCTAACACACACAGAGTGGACTACCAGGTATTCTACAGCACCGACAATAGCTGTATCCATCCGTAGTGCATGATTCAATCATACACATAATGTCCTGGACGCAGAGAATTGAGCAGTCAGGTCATGATCTGTCCAGATTTGAGATCTTTAAAACAATTTCAGTTAGATTTATATGAATATTGTAAATTCTCCTAGTCACATGGGATTGTGAGGGAAGTGGGTTTTAAATATACTTTCCTGTAGCTTGTGAATGACAAACCTGCTCACTAGAGCGGAAAATGATACTCAAGGTGCTGTTGACAGTTTCAACTTTTGAAATATACACCTTGATTATGGAAGAATATGACTTCAAAACATGAAATAGCTGAATGGTGGCTTGACCTGACACACTGTATTCAAGCAGCTTTACAGCTTTAAATTGTAATCCTTTACAACTACAGATATACAGTTGAAGTCGGAAGTTTACATACACCTTAGCCAAATACATTTAAACTCAGTTTTTCACAATTCCTGACATTTAATCCTAGTAAAAATTCCCTGTCTTAGGTCAGTTAGGATCACCACTTTATTTTAAGAATGTGAAATGTCAGAATAATAGTAGAGAGAATGATTTATTTCAGATTTTATTTCTTTCATCACATTCCCAGTGGGTCAGAAGTTTACATACACTCAATTAGTATTTGGTAGCATTGTCTTTAAATTGTTTAACTTGGGTCAAACGTTTCGGGTAGCCTTCCACAAGCTTCCCACAATAAGTTGGGTGAATTTTGGCCCATTCCTCCTGACAGAGCTGGTGTAACTGAATCAGGTTTGTAGGCCTCCTTGCTCGCACACACTTTTTCAGTTCTGCCCACAAATTTTCTATAGGATTGAGGTCAGGGCTTTGTGATGGCCACTCCAATACCTTGACTTTGTTGTCCTTAAGCCATTTTGCCACAACTTTGGAAGTATGCTTGGGGTCATTGTCCATTTGGAAGACCCATTTGCGACCAAGCTTTAACTTCCTGACTGATGTCTTGAGATGTTGCTTCAATATATCCACATAATTTTCCTTCCTCATGATGCCATCTATTTTGTGAAGTGCACCAGTCCCTCCTGCAGCAAAGCACCCCCACAGCATGATGCTGTCACCCCCATGCTTCACGGTTGGGATGGTGTTCTTCGGCTTGCAAGCCTTCCCTTTTTTCCCTCCAAACATAACGATGGTCATTATGGCCAAACAGTTCTATTTTTGTTTCATCAGACCAGAGGACATTTCTCCAAAAAGTACGATCTTTGTCCCCATGTGCAGTTGCAAACCGTAGTCTGGCTTTTTTATGGCGGTTTTGGAGCAGTGGCTTCTTCCTTGCTGAGCGGCCTTTCAGGTTATGTCGATATAGGACTCGTTTTACTGTGGATATAGATACTTTTGTACCTGTTTCCTCCAGCATCTTCAGAAGGTCATTTGCTGTTGTTCTGGGATTGATTTGCACATTTCGCACCAAAGTACGTTCATCTCTAGGAGACAGAACGCGTCTCCTTCCTGAGCGGTATGACGGCTGCGTGGTCCCATGGTGTTTATTCTTGCGTACTATTGTTTGTACAGATGAACGTGGTACCTTCAGGCATTTGGAAGTTGCTCCCAAGGATGATCCAGACTTGTGGAGGTCTACAATTTTTTTTCTGAGGTCTTGGCTGATTTCTTTTGATTTTCCCATGATGTCAAGCAAAGAGGCACTGAGTTTGAAGGTAGGCCTTGAAATATATCCAGAGGTACACCTCCAGTTGACTCAAATGATGTCAATTAGCCTATCAGAAGCTTCTAAAGCCATGACATCATTTTCTGGAATTTTCCAAAATGTTTAAAGGCACAGTCAACTTAGTGTATGTAAACTTCTGACCCACTGGAATTGTGATACAGTGAATTATAAGTGAAATAATCTGTGTGTAAACAATTGTTGGAAAAAGCACTTGTGTCATGCACAAAGTAGATGTCTTAACCGACTTGCCAAAACTATAGTTTGTTAACAAGAAATTTGTGGAGTGGTTGAAAAACAAATTTTAATGACTCCAACCTAAGTGTATGTAAACTTCCGACTTAAACTGTATCATGGTCACTAAAGGCTACTTGCTTGAGGAGAGGTTTATGGAATCCAACTTCAACGATTTCCTGCCACCCAAATCCTCCAGAGCTGATCCTTTCCCCTCTGATGGCTCCAGGGGGAGCTCTTAACTTAGTGGTTGCAGTCAGATCAGCTTGGGGCTGAACCAGTGTCAAAACTTCCATCCAGCAGCTTTGGCTTCTGTAGGTATGTAGGCTATTTCACAGCTCTCCACAGTGCCAGCTGACATCAAAGGGTGAGAACTTAACACTAAAGTCAAAGTTAGCGCACCACACAACAATCACTGCACGGTGTCGCTACTCACTACGCAGCTTCATGCGAGTCATTGTAAATTAGAGACATAATTCAATGAATGTATAAAAACAATAGAAAAGCCACACCAATCATGTTTTCACAACAGTGGCACTATTGGTCATTGGGCAGGCATTTTGGGGGTTGTGAGACTCCCCTCTTCCTCTAAACCACCGGCATAGACGTGATAAAAAGTCTAATGGGTCTCCATTGAGGGGCAGTTGGAGGCTCTGAGAGGGTTTTACGGGCTGACGGCTGTTGTCCACACGGATGCCGATAAACCCACACTCAGACGTGTAGAGTTTCCCAACCAGTTTAGTATGTGTGTTTGTGTGTTTTTGTGTTTGCGTCTGTGGACATGCGTGCATGTGTGTCTGTGTGTGAAAGAGAGAGAGAGGTGGAGTGGTTGATGGTGGATGGAGATTGAGGAGATATGGTGAATAGGGGGGGTGACTTCCGATTCTGTTTTTCCGTGAGGAAGCAGTACGGAGATGGTTTTGTTTTTGGTGTTTTGGTGTCTTTATATGGTTATGTGGTGAAGTGTAGTGTTGTGTGGTGGCCTATGGGTGTGTGTGTGTGTTGGAGATGGGGGGCTGAGACAGCTGCAGCTAGGGGGACTTTTTCTGTAATCAGAAAGGGGGAGGTGGGGAGGTGGGGAGGTGGGTCTCACATTGGGCCAGGGTGTTGAGTTTCAATCAGGTCCACCCCGGTCACCACTCACATGGCAGGACAGACTGAGGCCAGAGGCTGGGAGGCCTGGAAACATGGGCCAAAACCCCTGTGTTTCCTACTGGACCTATACACACATGAAGGCTAAGCCAAGCTGCAAGACTGGAATACCAGACAGCTGACATCAGTGTGTGTGATTGAAAAAAAGGGGGAGAGAATTTTTTTTATTACCCGTCATAGCCAATAAAGGCGCAACCTTCAATTATGAGATGGCACACGACAGAACCATAAATATTTGAATTATTACCTATTGGGTTGGAATGGCAGCCTTATTTGGTTCTGGTTGAAACTAAAGCCTCCATTGGTTGAAATTGAAGTCTCCATTGGTACTTTCATGATGCCCACTATGGCTGTTTTAATTACAAATACAATACAGCCCATCCCTCATGAGCCCACATGACATCTGTACAATAAACAGAAAGCACGCGGCAATACGGTTGTGAGCTGTGTCCAATTTTGGCCAGAGAAGTTTGAGGCTCGTTCACTGTGATCACGCTGCTGCTGCAACCACGTGCACATGATTTCCATGACAATGCAGTGAACGGAGGATGAAAAACGACACGACACTGACCGTCCTGAGCAAAACAGTTGGGTAGTGAGGTAATCCGTTGGTGAGGTCAAAGGGCAGCCGTGCTTGAAGCATGGCACCTGAGCCCACAGCGCATATGGAGACAACAGAGGATGTTGGTAGGCGGAGCATAGGTATTGGTTGCTATTATGTTGTAACCAATGGCAGTGGGCATCGACTTATGACGCCATCTACGTTTTTTTAAATTCTCTAAAGCAAAAAATATAAAACAGTTTTAATATATCACAGAAAATAATGATTACACTTATCCATATCACAGTTTATAGAAGTAGTGCCAAGCAATTTGATCATGTGTACATTAATCATTTTTATTCCCTCTCAACAGCATAACCATCTCAACGTGTCATAAGCAATGTAAAACTACGTTTGGGATTTTGTCGGTGATGGAACTATACTGAACAAAAATATAAACGCATGTAAAGTGTTGGTCCCATGTTTCATGAGCTGAAATAAAATATCAGAGAAATGTTCGATATACACAAAAAGCTTATTTCTCTAAAATGTTGTGCACAAATTTGTTTACATCCCTGTTAGTGAGCCTTTTTCCTTTGCCAAGATAATCCATCCACCTGACAGGTGTGGAATATCAAGAAGCTGATTAAACAGCATGATCATTACACAGGTGCAGCTTGTGCTGGGGACAATAAAAGGCCACTCTAAAATGTGCAGTTTTGTCACACAACACAGATGTCTCAAGTTTTGAGGGAGCGTGCAATTGGCATGCTGACTGCAGGAATGTCCACCAGAGCTGTTGCCAGAGAATTTAATGTTAATTTCTCTACCATAAGCTGCCTCCAATGTTGTTTTAGAGAATTTGGCAGTACATCTAACTGGCCTCACAACCGCAGACCACGTGTAACACGCCAGCCCAGGACCTCCACATCTGGCTTCTTCACCTGCGGGATCATCTGAGACCAGCCACCCCGGACAGCTGATGAAACTGAGAAGTATTTCTATCTGTAATAAAGCCCTTTTGTGGGTAAAAACGAATTATGATTGGCTGGGCCTGGCTCTCCAGTGGGTGGGCCTATGCCCTCCCAGGCCCACCCATGGCTGAGCCCCTGCCCAGTCATGTGAAATCCATAGATTAGGGCCTAATGAATTTATTTAAATTGACTGATTTCCTTATATGAACTGTAACTCAGTAAAAAATAATTGAAATTGTCGCATGTTGCGTTTATATTTTTGTTCAGTATAATTTCCCCAAAATGGATTGGTTTCCCATAATTATTTTGAAGCCAATTCAACTGCCACTGTATATTGTTTCCTCCCATACCTCTACTCCAATTGAACCCTGTAATCCTCCATGAACTGACAGAGAATCTGCTAAGAGCCTCAGTAAACACTACAGGTTCTCTGAGGCCTGTAGCCACAGCCGTAGCAGTACAATGTGGCCTGAGGTATTGGAAAAAGTGGGCCTGGCTGTGAAAATTGTTTTCAGTTGCTTGTGTCAAAGGGCCTTCTGGGTTAGGGCTGAAGTTGCTAATAAATTGCAAGATGTTGGGAGGGAGTAGGGGAGTGGGCGGTGTACTGAATCACATGCAAGCTCTTTAAAGACCACAACAAGCTCCCTCCCTCCCTCCCTCCCTCCCTACCCCGAACACCTCCCCTCACCACCCCTACGCCACGCACCATCAACAATATGCCTTGACTGTGGCAAGTGTAAAATCAATACACTCTTAACAGGCGACTGAGGCTTATTTCTCTGGGCACGGGCTGTGACAAACGAGAGCATGCTAATTGATTAGTGCTCTAAAACAGGGCAATCTCTCAGCAGGCTGATATTAAAACGCAGTGTGGCCGACTGGCCCGCTGACCACCGGCTTTGTGTTTGTAGCACCACACAAACACAGAACAGGAACCCTGATCCCGACAGTGGACCATTCATCCACTGGGTGAATGAATGGATGCTTATTGTGCCCATTCACTGTGAATGAATCACCCTACAGACTACTCTGCCGATACTACAGAAGGGTTATGATCGTCATCAGGGGCGCAACTTTGGTTTTAGAATTGGGGGGGACATCATTTTATTATTATACTGTTTATCCAGTCGGATAAACTCTCCAAACAGCCTACCCGACCGCTTGGAATCGTCCGCATGGTCCTAAAGCACACCATTGCCTTGTTTTGTATCACATTCCAATGATAAAACTGGGGGGGACAAAAATGCAATTTCAGAATGTGTGGGGGACAGTTGCGTCCCTGATCGTCATTATGACTAAGTGCTAACTGCTGATGTGCCGCTGGTTTTATTATAATAATAATAATAATATGCCATTTAGCAGACGCTTTTATCCAAAGCGACTTACAGTCATGCATGCATACATTTTTTTGTGTATGGGTGGTCCCGGGGATCGAACCCACTACCTTGGCGTTACAAGCACCGTGCTCTACCAGCTGAGCTACAGAGGATCACATTATTAGCTGGCTGAGTGAGGAAATTATATTAGAACCAACTCTCTATGCTATGTTCTACACTATACCAAAGAGCATGAATCTGCTTCATCAGGCCATTATAGGAAAGGTTGTAAGATCTATAGGGGATTTTAGATCAAGGTTCTAAACACTGTCACAAAGTGTCACAACTTCAAAATATAGACTTTCAGGTATATCCATGATTGCTAGTGTTTTCATAAAATGGCTTTATAGTGAGTGGGGCTTGTCCAGACCTTGACGATGGGATGGACACTGACCAGCTTTGAAAGGTGCGATACGTGGAGGTTGCTGTGTGGATGAGGGGGAGGGGTCCAGGGTTCTCTCTTCCCCACTGACCATCTGCTGGTGACGTGGCTTTAGACGAGTAACCTGGAAGAAAGGTGGTGCCACAGCTGCCTCTGACAAAGACAGTCATTAAGTTATAATATTCACAAAATACACAATATATAACTGTCCAAAGACAAGCACTGAACTACCACAAAACAACTGGAGCAGTTTGTTACTCCATTTATTCAACGGAGGGAAGGGAGGGGAGCTTCTAGCAGACAATGGCAGGCACACGCGTTACTATGAGGCATGGGGGGGGGGGGGGGGTAGGTTACCATAGCTACAACCAAAGCGCCCCCCCCCCCCCCCCCCCCCCACACAAACACCTCCTCAGCATTCCTTCCAACAATAACACTGTGATAATGACCACCATCAGAGCGATCGATAGGTGCAGAGTCTGGAGACGGATGAGTCTTTTGAAATTCCCCCACCTCCTGACCACACCAATGTCTCCCAGTGTCAGTAGCATCACACTGGGCCCTGCATGGCGAGAGAGAGGAGAGGAGCGGCCCTATAGCTGCTAGCTGTTTTAATAGGATTAAAGGGACGTAATAGTAGTAGGGACCTGTCGCCTGAGCACATTATTACACATTCAGCCTTTTCTGTGCTGCCTGCTGGGCCGGTGTCGGACGGACGGAGAAAGATGGATGGCCCAACTCGCATGGCAATTAATAATGTTTTTACAAGAGCGATGGAGCTGTGTAGTTACAGCCACAGAGGCACTCGATGGATCTGCAGGGGTATTGAAATGTGCAGGTGAATTGATTGGTCCATCAGACTTCCTGTAGAAATCATTTGGATGAATTGAATGCGTGAAAGGGTGGGGGGAGGTGGAGGAGGGGACCACCTGATTTATAGGCCCTGTTCAGGGCGAGGAAGGACAATGGCCGCCCAACAGCTAGATATCTGACAGGATCAGTCGGAGGAGAGTAGTGATGTGGGGAGGAAGTAGACTGTAGTGGCTATGTCATGTAGGCTGATATAGAAGCCATCCCCATAGTTCAGATGATGGGTGTGCTGTAAACCCAACCAAGCAGTCAGTCACTCAAAGAGCACATGTGTGGCTGAAACAGCACTGACGCAAAGCAGTGCATTCATAGCAGGCCCACCCATTGAGCAGCCACCACCCACCATCCAATTATTCCTACTGGGGCCATGGCCAACTAACAGAAGAGTGCTGCTGTAGGCTACACTCACACCACTCTGCCCCCTTAGGGTGTTAATGTATTACTATGATACTGAACATGAAAAAGTGCACTCTCAAACCAAATCAAATCAAATTGTATTTGCCACATGTAGACATTACAGTGAAATGCTTACTTACAAGCCCTTAACCAACAATGCAAAGTAAAACAAATAAAAAAAAGTGTTAAGCAAAAAAAATAAAGAGCAGCAGTAAAATAAAATAACAGCAGGGAGGCTATATACAGAGGGGTACCGGTGCAGAGTCAATGTGCGGGGGCACCGGCTAGTCGAGGTAATTGAGGTAATATGTACATGTGGGTAGAGTTAAAGTGACTATGCATAAATAATAAACAGAGTAGCAGCAGAGTAAAAAAGGGGGACGGGGTGGGGGTGGGGGTGCAGTGCAAATTGTCCGGGTAGCCATGATTAGCTGTTCAGGAGTCTTATGGCTTGGGGGTAGAAGCTGTTGAGAAGCCTTTTGGACCTAGACTTGGCGCTCCGGTACCGCTTGCCATGCGGTAGCAGAGAGAACAGTCTATGACTAGGGTGGCTGGAGTCTTTCACAATTTTGAGGGCCTTCCTATGACACCGCCTGGTATAGAGGTCCTGGAGGGCAGGAAGCTTGGCCCCAGTGATGTACTGGGCCGTACGCACTACCCTCTGTAGCAGTTGCCATACCAGGCGGTGATGCAACCAGTCAGGATGCTCTCGATGGTGCAGCTGTAGAACTTTTTGAGGATCTGAGGACCCATACCATATGTTTTCAGTCTCCTCAGGGGGAATAGGCTTTGTCGTGCCCTCTTCACGACTGTCTTGGTGTGCTTGGACCATGATAGTTTGTTGGTGATGTGGACACCAAGGAACTTGAAGCTCTCAACCTGTTCCACTACAGCCCCGTCGATGAGAATGGGGGCGTGCTCAGTCCTCTTTTTTTTCCTGTAGTCCACAATCATCTCCTTTGTCTTGATCACGTTGAGGGAGAGGTTGTTATCCTGGAACCGCACTGCCAGGTCTCTGACCTCCTCCCTATAGGCTTTCTCATCGTTGTCGGTGATCAGGCCAACCACTGTTGTGTCGTTGGCAAACTTAATGATGGTGTTGGAGTCGTGCCTGGCCATGCAGTCATGGGTGAACAGGGAGTACAGGAGGGGACTGAGCACGCACCCCTGAGGGGCCCCCGTGTTGAGGATCAGCGTGGCAGATGTGTTGTTACCTACCCTTACCACCTGGGGGCGGCCCGTCAGGAAGTCCAGAATCCAGTTGCAGAGGGAGGTGTTTAGTCCCAGGATCCTTAGCTTAGTGATGAGCTTTGAGTGCACTATGGTGTTGAACGCTGAGCTGTAGTCAATGAATAGCATTCTCACGCAGGTGTTCCTCTTGTCCAGGTGGGAAAGGGCAGTGTGGAGTGCAATAGAGATCGCATCATCTGTGGATCTGTTGGGGCGGTATGCAAATTGGAGTGGGTCTAGGTTTTCTGGGATAATGGTGTTGATGTGAGCCATGACCAGCCTTTCAAAGCACTTCATGGCTACAGACGTGAGTGCTACGGGTCGGTAGTCATTTAGGCAGGTTATCTTAGTGTCCTTGGGCACAGGGACTATGGTGGTCTGCTTGAAACATGTTGGTATTACAGACTCAGTCAGGGACATGTTGAAAATGTCAGTGAAGACACTTGCAAGTTGGTCAGCACATGCTCGGAGTACACATCTGGTAATCCGTCTGGCCCTGCGGTCTTGTGAATGTTGACCTGCTTAAAAGTCTTACTCACATCGGCTACGGAGAGCGTGATCACATAGTCATCCGGAACAGCTGGTGCTCTCATGCATGCTTCAGTGTTGCTTGCCTCGAAGCGAGCATAGAAGTGATTTAGCTCGTCTGGTAGGCTCGGGTCACTGGGCAGCTAGCGGCTGTGCTTCCCTTTGTAGTCTGTAATAGTTTGCAAGCCCTGCCACATCTGACGAGCGTTGGAGCCGGTGTTGTATGATTCAGTCTTAGTCCTGTATTGATGCTTTGCCTGATGGTTCGTCTGAGGGCATAGCGGGATTTCTTATAAGCGTCCGGGTTAGAGTCCCGCTCCTTGAAAGCGGCAGCTCTAGCCTTTAGCTCAGTGCAGATGTTGCCTGTAATCCATGGCTTCTGGTTGGGGTATGTACGTACGGTCACTGTGGGGATGACGTCATCGATGCACTTATTGATGAAGCCAGTGACTGATGTGGCGTACTCCTCAATGCTATCTGAAAAATACTGGAACATATTCCAGTCTGTGCTAGCAAAACAGTCTTGTAGCTTAGCATCTGCGTCATCTGACCACTTTTTTATTAACCGAGTCACTGGTGCTTCCTGCTAGCTGTTGTGTCCAAACGTATCTCTCCAAGATTATGTCCAAACTACCATTAGTGCTCTATGGGGATATAGCAGGAGAGTGCCCATCCGCCCCTATTCTGAGATCAAATGTCACAACACACATCCACATAGAGTAAGTAGGCTTACTAGGTCTTAGGGAGGAAAAGGTGAGAATGATCCAGGGAGCATAATGTGCACGGTGGACTGATGATAGTGTTTATCTTGATTTTTGGGTTAATCATGGTCTTCAGTCTGGTCAACCAGGGCTGGGGTCAATTCAAATTGAAGGCAGTCAATTCAGGAAGTAAACTTGAATATCAATAAAAAATAAAAATAAACGGCATATATTGTCAATGACTTCTCAATAAACGTTTTAGAATTTTTTATTAAAATGACATCCGGAATTGACTGCATTCAATTCAAATTGACCCCAGCCCTCTGGTCAACAGTAAGATGATGAATAAGGTCTGGAACAAAAGCCTGCACATCCAGTAGGCCTATAGCTTTCCATGACCAGTTGAAAGATAGACATAGAGAATATAGAAATTGATCTGATGCATTAGGCTACAGCAACAGATTGTTAGACCGGATAATGTGATTTAACCAAAGATTTTTTGTTTCCATTATTGGGAGTTACAGGTTAGGTACTGGCTGCACAGAGAACATTCGACTAACCTTAACTTGGCGATACTATCTTCGTTCTCGATTCGGTCAAACATGTATAGTCTAAAATATCTGTGTCCAGTTGCAGGTGGTGTGTTTGAATTTAGAAAATGCTCCATAAATTAATCCAACAATGTGTACACCGCCATTTTATCTATTTCAAATCTTCTCTCGTTGATTGAGACAGGTGGGTCCACCCCAAAGGTCCGCATGTCATGATGACACTCACCTGTCTTGATCAATGAGAGAAGATTTGAAAGATGGCGGTGTACACATTGTTGAATTACTTAATTACTTCAAATTCAAACGCACCACCTGCAACTGGACACAGACATTTTAGAAGATATATGTTTGGCCGAATCGAGAACGAAGATAGTATCGCCAAGTTAAGGTTGGTTGAAAATTCTTTGTGCTACACCAAACAGTATCTAACCTGTAACTCCCAGTAATTGACACCAAAAATCTTAAATCACATTATCTGTTGTAACAATCTGTAGCTAGCTGCAGCTATAAATCCTGCCAATTTTGGAAATAAACATTATTTTGCATCTTTATAAATAAGATACGCGTATTGTGATGGCGACAGCCTGAAGGGCACACGTGCATATCACACAAGCCCTGCTCACCCTTCTGTGCTGGCACTAAATTATGATATTTTCCAACTTTGCTATGATTTTAAACATGTGTGTGAGTATAACATACTCCCCATATGGCTAGCAAGTTATGTGTCACTAATTAAGTTATTTCCTCCAGTTTATGCATTTATTCAGAGTTTTGACTTTGGGTTTGTTCTTGAATCTGTCCAATAGAAATGCTAGTTGTCATTGCAAAACGTTCAGTTTTGGAGTAATGATTCCTACACCCCAGGGGTATAATCATTAGCCTAGGTTTTGCAACTAACGTTAGTTTTTATTGGACAAATTCAGGTAGGTCCCTCCCCGTTTTGTTTGCTTCCGTTTAAGAAACTTTTTGCAAAAGAATGGGCCTAATAAATTCACTAGGAAGTAAAGAGAAACAAACAGAAGCAAACTGAATGAAACTTGATTTGGTGGCAAACGTTACTAATAGATCTTTTGACCAATCACATCAGATCAATGAGTGAAAAAATATCTGAATTGGGCTGCCTGTTTAAACACAGCCTAAACCCTTTTTTGCCGACATTGTTATTTACCTCTACCACTAGTTTACAGTTTTTTTCGATTGCTAACAAGCATTGTTCAATACTGCGGATACATGTGCAAAACTCTAAATACAGTTATTAAAACAACATGCAACTTGGCAATGCACATCCTACATGTCTCAAAAGCAAATATTTCTACCAAATGAAACAGTCTCTCACGACATCCACACATTGTCATTCATAGTATCATGACCTACAAAACTCTAAAAACAGCTACCACTTGAAAATGTGTCAATTTGTCTTTAATATAATTTTTTTTGAACCAACAGTCATTTTTACAAAAGAAGAGTGGCAAACCTGTACTGTATAGAATGTCCTGCAAGATATATAAAGAAATAAAGCAGAAAGGCTGCAATATGCTTCAATACAATTTACTGTCTTTTTGCAAATTACTGTATTTCAAAATACACAAAAATAAATAATTCCAGTACTGTTAAACAAACAAAAAGTGTATACACACTATGAATATGCATAGCATATTGTCCAAATGAAACAGATATATAACAATGCTAGTCAACCCTGTCTGCTGCATTGGGCCACAAGTTCTCATCCACATCACACCGTATGGCCTCTCGTGCAATACACCTGGGAAAGAATCTCTTTGCATGCCTGATCCATCCCTGGCAATCTTCTGCAGAGATATCCAGGCATCCTGCATTCATTGCATCCAAGAGTGACATTTGATCATGTGGATGGTGGTCATAAACTTTCCACCTCCATGAGGAAAATAATTATTCTATGGGGTTGAGGAAGGGAGAGTAAGGGGGGAGGAAAAGTGACACCATCCCGGGATGGGCTGCAAACCACTCTGTGACTGCATGGGAGTGGTGAAATGACACATTGTCCCATACCATCACCCAGGTTTCCATATTTCTTCTGACTTGCCCTCTTTCTTAACCTGGCTGTCACGATCGTCTAAGGAGGGAGAGGACCAAGGCGCAGCGTTGAAAGCAAACATATTTATTTTATCAAGATCACACGATCAAAACAACGAAACGTGACGTCCTTGGTTACAAAAACAAACCAACACGGAACAAGAAACCACAACACAAAGTGGAAAGACCGATAGTTAAATATGGCTCCCAATCAGAGACAACCAGCTGTCACTCGTTGCCTCTGATTGGGAGTCACTCAGCCCAACATAGAAAATCAAACATAGAATACACACCCTGGCTCAACATAACATTGTCCCCAGAGCCAGGGCGTGACAGTACCCCCCCCTAAAGGCGCGGACTCCGACCGCGCCAACTAAATCCCACAGGGGAGGGACCGGGTGGGCACTCCGCCTTGGCGGCGGATCCGGCTCCGGGCCTGATCCCCACTCCCTCTCCAACCCCCCAAAGTACCCCTGGTCCGGTCTGGCCCCGCTGGCCGGAGCCGGACTGACGATACGCACCCCTGGCTTGGTGCGTGGAGCAGGAATGGACCGGACTGGGCTGGCGACGCGCACCACAGACTTGGTGCGGAGAGCAGGAACGGGCCGGACAGGGCTGACGAAACGCACCACAGACTTGGTGCGGAGAGCAGGCACGGGCCGTGCCGGACTGATGACGCACACCACTGGCTTGGTGCGGAGAGCTTGGATGGGCCGGACTGGGCTGGCGACGCACCCCGTAGGCTTGGTGCGTGGAGCAGGGACAGGCCGGGCTGGGCTGGCGACGCGCACCGTACACTTGGTGCGAGGGGCTGGAACAGGCCGGACCGTACTGGGGACACACACCACTGGCTCTACCTCGGGATCTGGAACGGGCCGGACCGGACTGGTAACACACCCCAGTACCTCTCGCCGTGCCTCTACATCCTCCATCCCCTCTTCGACCAGTGGCCCCCGTAACCTGGCGGCCTCCTCTGGCAACCCGCTGGGCCGCTCTATCGCGGCCTCCTGCTGGTCCGACGTCGTGAGCCCCCCCCTAAAAAAATTCTGGGGGTCTCTCCTCCCCGTGGGCCAGGCCTCCATCGTTCTCGCCAGACTCTCACCCCACTGCTCCAAAGTCCAACCTCTCTCCTCTTCTCTTGGCTTGGCCCAGTCGAGACTCCTACTCAACTGCTCCCAAGTCCATCCTCTCTCTTCTTCACGCTGCTTGGTCCTGTTATGGTGGTTTCTTCTGTCACGATCGTCTAAGGAGGGAGAGGACCAAGGCGCAGCGTTGAAAGCAAACATATTTATTTTATCAAGATCACACGATCAAAACAACGAAACGTGACGTCCTTGGTTACAAAAACAAACCAACACGGAACAAGAAACCACAACACAAAGTGAAAAGACCGATAGTTAAATATGGCTCCCAATCAGAGACAACCAGCTGTCACTCGTTGCCTCTGATTGGGAGTCACTCAGCCCAACATAGAAAATCAAACATAGAATACACACCCTGGCTCAACATAACATTGTCCCCAGAGCCAGGGCGTGACACTGGCAAAAGCCTTCCATAGAGGTCATCCATTAATGAAATGAGGCGCTCTGTGTTGTATGGCCCAATTAGTGGTTTATGTAACAGCAATCCTTCAGAGGATATTGCGGCACACATTGTGATGTTGGCACCCCTCTGGCCTGGGACATTCACTGTTGCTCTTTTCCCAATCACATTCCTTCCACATCGGCGTGTTTTGGCCATGTTAAAACCAGCCTCATCCACAAAGACGAACATGTGTTGTGTTGGCCTGGCTTCAAGCTCCATGACACTCTAAAATACTGTAAATCCACAGGGCAACATAACAGTTATATAATATAATATGCCATTTAGCAGACGCTTTTATCCAAAGCGACTTACAGTCATGCGTGCATACATTTATTGTGTATGGGTGGTCCCGGGGATCAAACCCACTACCTTGGCATTACAAGCGCCGTGCTCTACCAGCTGAGCTACAGAGGACCACTATTCTATAACAGTAGATTACATTACAGTACATTGTAACTGAAATCACTGCTGAGTATGCAGTGCTCTGGTGGGTTTTGTTTACAGTAAAAACAGTACTATATTACAGGATATAGACATCTTACCTGGACATATTGGTACCGGAGTTCCGTGACACGATCAGAGTTCCTCTCAAAGGGAACAGTGTACACCTGCTTCATGCTGATATGATGCTTTGTCAAGACTCTAGCAATGGCTGTCATGCTTACACTTTCAACATTTTGAAATGTATTATTGTCTGCCAACACTCTCTCTTGAATTTCTCTGATTTGTATGTCATTGTTGCTAATGACCATGTCAACAATTACAGCTTTCTGCTGAGCAGAGAAAATCCTACCTCTCCCCCCTCCATTTGGTAACCGTTGGGTCCTAAAACAAAAATAAAATTACACACAAGTGGTTCGGAGAGCTTTTGGTCGATTTAATACTCTACAGTAATATTCAGTACAGTTACAGTGGGGAAAAAAAGTATTTAGTCAGCCACCAATTGTGCAAGTTCTCCCACTTAAAAAGATGAGAGAGGCCTGTAATTTTCATCATAGGTACACGTCAACTATGACAGACAAAATGAGAAAAAAAAATCCAGAAAATCACATTGTAGGATTTTTAATGAATTGATTTGCAAATTATGGTGGAAAATAAGTATTTGGTCAATAACAAAAGTTTCTCAATACTTTGTTATATACCCTTTGTTGGCAATGACACAGGTCAAACGTTTTCTGTAAATCTTCACAAGGTTTTCACACACTGTTGCTGGTATTTTGGCCCATTCCTCCATGCAGAGCAGTGATGTTTTGGGGCTGTCGCTGGGTAACACAGACTTTCAACTCCCACCAAAGATTTTCTATGGGGTTGAGATCTGGAGACTGGCTAGGCCACTCCAGGACCTTGAAATGCTTCTTACGAAGCCACTCTTTCGTTGCCCGGGCGGTGTGTTTGGGATCATTGTCATGCTGAAAGACCCAGCCACGTTTCATCTTCAATGCCCTTGCTGATGGAAGGAGGTTTTCACTCAAAATCTCACGATACATGGCCCCATTCATTCTTTCCTTTACACGGATCAGTCGTCCTGGTCCCTTTGCAGAAAAACAGCCCCAACGCATGATGTTTCCACCCCCATGCTTCACAGTAGGTATGGTGTTCTTTGGATGCAACTCAGCATTCTTTGTCCTCCAAACACAACGAGTTTAGTTTTTACCAAAAAGTTCTATTTTGGTTTCATCTGACCATATGACATTCTCCCAATCCTCTTCTGGATCATCCAAATGCACTCTAGCAAACTTCAGACGGGCCTGGACATGTACTGGCTTAAGCAGGGGTACACATCTGGCACTGCAGGATTTGAGTCCCTGGCGGTGTAGTGTGTTACTGATGGTAGGCTTTGTTACTTTGGTCCCAGCTCTCTGCAGGTCATTCACTAGGTCCCCCCGTGTGGTTCTGGGATTTTTGCTCACCGTTCTTGTGATCATTTTGACCCCACGGGGTGAGATCTTGCGTGGAGCCCCAGATCGAGGGAGATTATCAGTGGTCTTGTATGTCTTCCATTTCCTAATAATTGCTCCCACAGTTGATTTCTTCAAACCAAGCTGCTTACCTATTGCAGATTCAGTCTTCCCAGCCTGGTGCAGGTCTACAATTTTGTTTCTGGTGTCCTTTGACAGCTCTTTGGTCTTGGCCATAGTGGAGTTTGGAGTGTGACTGTTTGAGGTTGTGGACAGGTGTCTTTTATACTGATAACAAGTTCAAACAGGTGCCATTAATACGGGTAACGAGTGGAGGACAGAGGAGCCTCTTAAAGAAGAAGTTACAGGTCTGTGAGAGCCAGAAATCTTGCTTGTTTGTAGGTGACCAAATACTTATTTTCCACCATAATTTGCAAATAAATTCATAAAAAATCCAACAATGTGATTTTCTGGAGAAAAAAATTCTCAATTTGTCTGTCATAGTTGACGTGTACCTATGATGAAAATTACAGGCCTCTCTCATCTTTTTAAGTGGGAGACCTAGCACAATTGGTGGCTGACTAAATACTTTTTTTCCCCACTGTAGATGCCCATGCAGAATGCATATCTTACCTGTTAGTTTGCTGGAAGGTTCTTATAATAGATGACATAGTTGAGCGTTGCAAATTTGGCTGCACTCTGAGACCAGCATCTCTCATTGATAGACCATGATTGACAACATGATCAATGATTGTAGCCCTAATCTCATCTGACACTACAACTCTGGGTCTTCCCCTCAGTCGTCTTCCACCACGGATACGTAATCCTCTGCCTCTCCCGGCAACTCTTCCACCTCTGTAAGCCACTACACGATCTCTGGCTGGGTCCATGTTTATGTAAAATATATTCCAAAGATGTCCCCTTTTGTAGAGATGGTGATGACATAAAAATGGAAAACACCTGGGTAGGTCTTCAGTTATGTAATGTAGAATGAAAATCAGCTGTGAATAATTAAGTTATTATTATTATTTTATTTTTGTTTTAGAATTTCTATTTTGCTTTTACTGTAGCAATGTAAAAAAAAATTGCAGTCTAATTCAATTTTCAGTAGCTTTTGAACTTGAGTTTTACTGTTTTGATAAGGGTATCTTAACATTTGCAAAATGGTCTGTAGATACATAGAGTTTTGTTGGTAAATGGGTTATTGTGAGACAAGTATTTATGTAATTTGAAAGATGTTGTCATTGAATGTATTTTGTGTCAAAGCAATGACAAATGATCCACAGTGTTGTTGTGATAACTGTATTTACAGTTTTGCACATGTATCTGCAGTATTGAACAATGGTTGTTAGCAATCGAAAAAAACTGTAATAAAACCAAAGTTTGCAACTTATCCTTTGCCTCCTGCCCTTAACACCGTAAGACACGTCTACCTTTTCACACCTATAGGCCTACCTTATTACATTTTTACACAGTCGACATTGCCTTCTGCTGCCTACCTGCCAATATGAACGCTTCTCTACCCTCCTTTTTCACAATGAAATGTCATGTCACAGAGCCTGTAGGCTTAAATTCAAGTCTGCAACAATTGAATAGCCCCTACATCCAATCAGACTGTAGGAACATTGCCTACCTTTGTAAAATTAGGGTAATGCTCATTTTAGAACGCATTATGAACTGGTATGCTAACTGAAATAATTTAATAAACTTAAGCAGAAGGAGTTTGTAACAACTAGAGGTGAGCTGGCATCAGGCCCCCAGACAGTGTCGCCAACCACAGATACAGTTGCACCTGCTGAGTTAGTAATTTGATCAGTGATGCTGTGTAACCAAAGTCTCCGGTGTAATTTGTCTTCAGGATTCTAGAATGCCCATAGTAACCAATACTACGAGGTTTCTAGTTGGTTGATAGCGCGAGTAAAAAAAATGGTATTTGGCGCCTCGATCAAAAGCCTATTGGGTCATAAGAACAGTAAAGCTTAGCCAATCAAAAGACGATGTTCCTTCCGCCTGGAGGATCATACCTGCGGACATGTGATGAAGAATTATTCGGACCTGACATGATAAAGGTAAGAAAATATTTCATATTTAACGCTAACGACAGACAGTCAATAATGACTAGCTAGAATGGGTTGAAGTTGGTCCACAGTGGCATGGTTTGATGTACATCTTGAAATGAGAAACGTTTTTATGTATGCTGTCTACTGTTGGCTAGCTACAGAGTTGTGCCCTCATGTTTCCCTTCCATTTCCCCCATGCCAATTTGTCTGCAATGTATTTAGACATAATTTCAAAGATGAGCTAGCTATGTCATAAAGTTTATGGTTGTAGAGTAGCCTACTGATATGAGTAGGCTATGGTTCTGACTGAATCGTTCTGTCTTTTTGGGACAGAGTAGACCTACACTTGACCAATGTACAGTACAGCTGCACCATAATTGTGTTTTGCACCATAGCTGTTCCACGATGAGAGGGGAAGGATGGTAAGATAACAGTACCTGACCAGTGGTCACATTTGCACAGTGCTGTAAGGATTGCCAGGTAGGCTATTAGTTACACACACACAAACACATTTTTCTACATCTCAGCTTGTACTTTTAGTCTGAGGGCTGTTATCACCTTACCTGGGTTCAAACAGACCATCCATCGAACCAGATGAATAAGGACCAGACAACTCAGGTGGTTATGTTGCTATGGTAGCCAGCCAGGTTGGGTGTGTCCCAGTCTACCCATAGTGTCTCAGCTCCTACACCTGCATGGCGGCCATTTACCTACCTGGGACTTTTACAGTAACCCTCTTGGTTAACCTCAGTGCTTTGATGAGCCCACACTCATAATCTGAGCTATTTACTATCTGCCCTACTTAGCTCAGGTGTCCTTGTGGTTAGCCATGTGGGCACTCCTCACTGTTTACATTCATAGGGGTGTTGGTTAGTAGAATACATCATCATTACTGTTCTACTCCTGGAGGTGAATGTGTTTACTACTGCTATGCTGACATGTTGCCCAGAAGCGGACTCTGTTTCTGGAGCCAGTTGACACAGACACAGCAGTTAACACTGGTAGCAGAGACATGGTTATTCAGTGTTTTTTTTTGTCGTTTTTGTTAATGATTAATTCCCAGAACACACATACAATTAACTACTTTCTCAAATGGGGGCCAACTAAGATTTTATATGCCGAATTTTGATTAATATATATATATATATATGCCTATAGATTGATAATTCAATAATGTTTTGCTTCCTCTTGTTTTCAATAGGATGAGGCCTCCTGAGGATGTCCTAGACGAGGAGACGTCTCCATCATCATCGTGTGACTCCCCTGGGACCAACAAGGCACAGGGTGACCAGCAGCAACAAGAGCTCAACACTCCAAATGTTCCTCCACTAGTGGCACTCATCAGGAAGAGGAAGAGGTACCTGAAGGCTCCATTTTCTTCCTAATCCTATTGTGATTGGACGCACGTGGTCACACACGCACCCACACACACACACACACACACACATTACTTATGTCATAAATGTGGCAGTACTGGCAGCCCATTTGGATCCCAAGGGGCAGCCTGAGCCTGGGCTGAGGGGATGCTGGGATGCTGGGAGGAATGTATTAGGGGGTTTGAGGGGAGGGAGGGGAGGGAGGTGGCACAGGGGGGTGGTGCCTGGAGGCAGCGTCGGGCGGGTTATGAGCAGCTGCCTGTCTGTAAAGACAGTGGGCGATGCTGCAGCACCCAGGAGTACAGCTCTCCGGTTACAGTACCTGTCCATAAAACCAGGCCCGTCGTCCCCCTCTTTCCTCTCCAGAGGCCCCCCAAGTTCCCTCGGCACGCCCACAAACCGCACAGGCGACGAAAGCTGCGGCTATGGGGCCACAACCCCACAAACAAAGGGTAAAGAGGCACATTTCCAAGGATCTTTTTGATGTCTGCTCCCCGACATTGAGGGTCAGAGATCCAAATAGGATTGGGTGCTGCTGGGTGGTACGGGTGGGTGGGTAGGGGTGGCAAATAGAGAGACCCCAGAGTGAGCTGGACTCCTTAAAGCAATGACCAGGATGCAATGACCATCCCATTTATTGGTTTATGTTATTACTGCACACAAAATACGGTTATAAACATGTAGTATTTCTATATACGTTGATGATAATAATACTGATAAACATAGTATTTGGTAGTTAAAATAATATCATGTATATGCAGGCAATGTGTTTTTTGCCCAGACCCTGGTTGTCACCATTGTACGCACCTCGGCACACCACCCAGTTGATCTCCATGTTAAAGTATCTTGCATACCGTATGACATTCAGGAGCCGATGAAGGACTCTGGGAGAGTAGAGTTAAATCCAGATTCCTTGTGTAGTCCCTGTGAAGGACAGTTTATGGCAGATTTCTTTACTGCATGGTGTGGCACACCCCTTTTTTTTACTGTGAGAGGAGAAGGCTTAACAGTTCAGAAACTAGTAATAAGCGCCATGTGAACTATACAGGTCCTTAAAATGAGCTCTCAGATGCTGTTTACAAGACCAGTACCTTTTAAGAGTCTGTCTTTTCCAACAGTGGAAAGTCAAATTGCCCTCCTCTTAATTATTGTCAGGGTGCATGATTTTTATTAGGACCAGTCACAATGCGATACACCCAACAATTTTATTTTGACTCTTATTAAAAGAGAGCGGTTGGTTCTGTCCATTTATTTATTTATTTACGTTGTCATTTATGCATTTGTTTGTTTATTTGTTTATCTATATTTTTGTTGATGTATATGCATATGAGGATGACCTTTGGGCACGCTGAAAACATGAAAACATGAATGTGACTTTGGGGTTTAGCAGCCTCTAGCACTTCGTACTATGAGCTTTGGCAGTGTGGGTGAGCGTGGTGCTCCATAGACAAGTAGCCAGTAGGTGGCGGTAGTAACACTAGTATGAATCAGACTCCTGTATTGGCCAATGATGTGTATGTCTAGGATCTTGGCTCAGTAACCAGGGGAAGGGAGAGGGGGAGAAATGGAAGGAGGGGCCTTTGGTGCACTGTGCTTCCTGTTAGTAGGCACTGGGGAACTCAGGCCTTTACAGAAATGACATGCTGCTGACACAGAGCTTCCTGGGAGCAGCTCAGCATAGCCGGATAGAGAGACTGTTTTTTTTCCACTAATACTTCAGCGAGTCTTATTGTAAAAGCTTGGGTAACAATGTGTTTGACTTGAAGCACAATATACAATCAATTTAGAAAGCTGTCCCAATGAAACCATATGTTGATGGAACCATACCTTGTTATTACAAGGATTTATAGTCAGTGCAGTACATCCCACTCAAATCTTGATATATGGAGAAAACATTTCAATATTGTGAACGGAAATTCAGTTAAACTTGGTGCTAGCAGGGCACTGTTTAGTCAGGGATGGTCAGTGTTTAGTCAGGGATGGTCAGAAGGCAGCTATCTGTTCCTCTGTCTGTCTGTATCTTCTCTTTCAGATGACTGTGGATCAACCTGACCAACTGCAAGTTCGAGAGTGGTAAGTACCTCCCTCCCCGTCCTCTTAACGATCAATCCTGATGATTAGCAAAGAGATTTACACACTGAATAACTGAATACAGTAATGACTAATGATAATGGATCAGGCTTAATCCCGATAGAGCTGATCAATCAACGCAATTGTCTCCATGATGTATTGCCATTGATTGAGCGTCATTAAAATCTCATCAATTGAGCTCATTAACCTAGACCTATTTGGCTCTCAACACTCGTGGCCTTGAGCATCAGGTTTTTAGTAAGAAGCAAAAGTGATTGACAAGCAATTTTTTTCATATTCTGTATCGTGATAGTTATCAAATGCTGATCCAGTGTAATATTGTTATCCTGATCGGCAGTGGAATTAAGTGTAAATTTGTTTAGTACTTTCACAGTCAAATGTTGGTACGCTAGTGTGATGACAGATATATCCCTCCTTTGTCTATTTGACCCATGGTACAGTTTCAATAATACACACCGTTAGAAATTGGAAAGACTCAATGGTTCTGTCTTGTCAGATTGAAAGTAAAGGAATTATTCCGACACACCAAGTATTTACAGACTCCTCCAAAACGGTCTCGGCATAGCCAACTATTCATATTGGCCTAATTTAAATGTCCAAAGCAATATCTTTGAGTTGAATAGAAGCTCAGCCTCCAAACTTATGACATGGTGTGTTTAGTTGTAGGACTTTCTGTGGGAGAGAGAGAGACAGAGAGAGAGAGAAAAGGGAAAGGACTGTCTGGGCTGGGGAAGAGATGTTAAGAGACCGGCTTTAGGATCATGGGTGAACCGCACTTATATACAAGCCCATAAAATTGTGGCATGCCTTGTTGGCAGAGCCAGACGGGGTTCAGACTGCTCTACATTCAGGGCATGTGACGAGAGGGCAGCTGTGCTGTGCCTCCTTTCCCTTCGCATAGGGATTTCCTACACTCTGTGTCTCTGGGTACAAACAACATACTAGATGTGTGTAAAATACTGGCCTATGCACAACATGCACGCACATGCAAACACACACAGAGAGAGAGAGAGAGAGAGAGAGAGAGAGAGAGAGAGAGAGAGAGAGAGAGAGAGAGAGAGAGAGAGAGAGAGAGAGAGAGAGAGAGAGAGAGAGAGAGAGAGAGAGAGAGAGAGAGAGAGAGAGAGAGAGAGAGAGAGAGAGAGAGAGAGAGAGAGAGAGAGAGAGAGAGAGAGAGAGAGAGAGAGAGAGAGAGAGAGAGAGAGAGAGAGAGAGAGAGAGAGAGAGAGAGAGAGAGAGAAGATGAGCAACCATGTAAACAACCACAGAACTTAGCAGTAAGCATTGCGACCATATCCGATCCACAACCACAGAACTAAATACATTCGTATAGTCAAGTACACAGCCACAGATCTACACACTCACAAAACCCACACAAAACCCAACTACACAAGTCCTATCCATTATCACAACCTTTGATTATGTTATCCACAAACCCAGTACTACACTACGGCACACAATTCAACACAACGCCAAAGTAATACTTGCGATACGCAACCAAGATCACACTCACACTGCCCTTACATACACACTCATGAACCAAACCACACATTTCCTTCACTTCCTGCCAATGGCAAATAAAGATCCTTAGATCCTTTCTCTAGTTGAGTGTCAGATTTAGATTATTATTTCCACAAATCATTAAATGCATGTTCAGTATCTTCATGGCAAAATATTCTGAACGCCAAGAAAATATGATATTTCTAATTTAGCTGGAGCTGAGGGCAATCTATGTCGGTTGAAATATGTTAGTTTCTGAAATCGTTATGGACAACATATGGACAGTTTGTCATGGCAACAAGAACAGCAAGTTGATGTACTATAATACAAAACCATATCAGTAATATGACTTTAGACGTTATGCTGTATATGTCTCTCATTTGGTGTAGGTATGGACCACATATGGACAGTCTGTCAATCGTATCAAGACCAGTAAGTTGATACATACCATAATATGAACACATACTAATAATATGATGTACAGTGCCTTCAGAAAGTATTCACACCCCTTGACTTTTTCCACATTTTGTTGTGTTACAAAGTGGGATTAAAATTGATTTAATTGTCATTTTTTGTCAACGGTCTAGACAAAATACTCTGTCAAAGTGGAAGAAAAATTCTACCTTTTCTTTTTTGTTAATGGAAAATAAAACACTAATATACACTACATGACCAAAAGTATGTGGACACCTGCTTGTCGACCATCTCATTCCAAAATCATGTGCATTAATATGGAGTTGGTTCCCCCCTTTGCTGCTATAACAGCCTCCACTCTTCTGTGAAGGCTTTCCACTAGATGTTGGAACATTGCTGCAGGGACGTGCTTCCATTCAGCCACAAGTGCATTAGTGAGGTTGGGCACTGATGTTGGGCAATTAGGCCTGGCTCGCAGTCAGCATTCCAATTAATCCCCAAGGAGTTCGATGGGGTTGAGGTCAGGGCTCTGTGCAGGCCAGTCAAGTTCTTCCACAAACGATTTCTGTCTGGACCTTGCTTTGTGCACAGGGGCATTGTCATGCTGAAACAGGAAAGGGCCTTCCCTAAACTGCTGCCACAAAGTTGGAAGCACATCTAGAATGTCATTGTATGCTATTGAGTTAAGATTTCCCTTCACTGGAACTAAGGGGCCTAGCCCAAACCATGAAAAAAAGCCCCAGACCAGTATTCCTCCTCCACCAAACTTTACAGTTGGCAATATGCATTTTGGCAGGTAGTGTTCTCCTGGCATCCGCAAAACCCAGATTCGTCCGTCGGACTGCCAGATGGTGATGCGTGATTCATCACCCCGGAGAAAGCGTTTCCACTGCTCCAGAGTCCAATGGCGGCGAGTTTTACACCACTCCAGCCGATGCTTGGCATTGCACATGGTGATCTTAGGCTTGTGTGCAGCTGCTCGGCCATGGAAACCCATTTCATGAAGCTCCTGACAAACAGTTATTGTGCTGACGTTGCTTCCAGAGGCAGTTTGGAACTAGGAAGTGAGTGTTGAAACTGTGGACAGACGATTTTTACGCGCTACGCACTTCAGCACTCAGTGGTCCCGTTCTGTGAGCTTGTGTGGTCTACCACTTCGCAGCTGAGCCGTTGTTGCTCCTAGATGTTTCCACTTCACAATAATAGCACTTACAGTTGCCCGGGGTAGCTCTAGCAGCGCAGAAATTTGACAAACTTAATTGTTGGAAAGGTGGCATCCTATGACGGTGCCACGTTGAAAGTCACTGAGCTCTTCAGTAAAGCCATTCTACTGCAAATGTTTGTCTATGGAGATTGCATGGCTGTGTGCTCGATTTTATACACCTGTCAGCAACAGGTGTGGCTGAAATAGCCGAATCCACTAATTTGAAGGGGTGTCCACATACTTTTGTGTATATATTGTGTATCTTGTTTAGATGAGTATTCAACCAACTGAGTCAATACATGTTAGAATCACCTTTGGCAGCGATTACAGCTATGAGTCTTTCTGGGTAAGTCTGTAAGAGCTTTGCACACCTGGATTGTACAATATTTGCCCATTATTCTTTGTAAAATTCTTCAGGCTCTGTCAAGTTGGCTTTTGATCATTGCTAGACAGCCATTTTTTAAGTCTTGCCATAGCTTTTCAAGCTGATTTAAGTAAAAACTGTAACTAGACCACTTAGGAACATTCAATGTCATCTTGGTAAGCAACTCCAGTGCATTTTTGGCCTTGTGCGTTAGGTAATTGTCCTGCTGAAAGGTGAATTTGTCTCCCAGTGTCTGTGGGAAAGCAGACTGAACCAGGTTTTCCTCTAGGATTTTGCCTGTGCTTAGCGTTATTCCGTTTATTTTTATCCTAAAAAACTCCCCAGTCCAGCGTTTTCCAAACTCAGTCCTCGGGACCCCAAGGGGTGCACGTTTTGGTTTTTGCCCTAGCACTACACAGCTGATTCAAATAATCAACTAATCTTCAAGCTTTTATTATTTGAATCAGCTGTGTACTGTAGTGCTAGGGCAAAAAACAAAACGTGCACCACTTGGGGTCCCCAGGACCGAGTTTGGGAAACGCTGCCCTAGTCCTTGCCGATGACAAGCATACCCAAAACATGATGCAGCCACCACCATGCTTGAATTTATGAAGAGTGTTAGTCAGTGATGTGTTGTGTTGGATTTGCCCCAAACATAACGCTTTGTATTCAGGACAAAAAGTTAATTTATTAGCGAAATTTTTTATTGCAAACAGGATGCATGTTTTTGAATATGTTTTATTCTGTACAGGCTTCCTTCTTTTCACTCTGTCATTTATGTTTGTATTGTTGAGTAACTACAATGTTGTTGATCCATCCTCAATCATCTCCTATCACAGCCATTAAACTCTTTAACTGTTTTAAAATCACCATTGACCTCATGGTGAAATCCCTGAGCAGTTTCCTTCCAGTCCGGCAACTAAGTTAGGAAGGGCGCCTGTATCTTTGTAGTGACTGGGTGTATTTATACACCATCCAAAGTGTAATTAATAATTTCACCATGCTCAAAGGGATATTCAATGTCTGCTTTAAAAAAAAAATACATCTACCAATAGGTGCCCTTCTTTGCGAGACATTGGAAAACCTCCCTGGTCTTTGTGCTTGAATCTCTGCTTGAAATCCACTGCTCGACTGAAGGACCTTACAGATAACTGTATGTATGGGGTATAGAGATGGGGTAGTCATTTAAAAATCATGTTAAACACTATTATTGCACACAGTCCAGGCAACTTGTGACTTGTTAAGCACATTTTTAGTCCTAAACCTATTTAGGCTTGCCATAACAAAAGGGTTCAATACTTATTGACTCAAGAAATTTCAGCTTTTTATTTTGAATTTGTAAACATTTCTAAAAACATCATTTATCTTTGCCATTATGGAGTTTTGTATGTAGATCAGTGACACAAAATCTAAATTTAATCAATTTTAAATGAATGCTGTAATAAAACAAAATGTGGAAAAAGTCAAGGGGTGTGAATACTTTCTGAAGGCACTGTATGTTCCTCTTTTGTGGTGCCAGTGCAGCACGCAGGTTTGGTTTGAAGGAGGCACTAGAGGGGGAGGACTGGTCAGTCTACTGGGCTGACAGCACAGTCTCTCTGGACCGCTGCATGGACATGAAATGCTACCAGGTATCATCATAATCCATTTCTAAAGATTTACGCTACATAGCCTACCATGTTTGAAGATGACCTCTAAAAACCTTGTTCATAGGTTTTTGGCTCCAAGTTTTTCCTAACATCCGGACCTGACCAGGAAAAACTTTGAGCCATACCCATTACTACTAGCTCACAATGACAATCTTCAAGTTTAATTTTAAGTGCATACGTTTTCCTTGCAAATGACTGTATAGGATTTACACTCTCCCCTCCACATGAAAAAATACTACAGTTTATGATAGAATACTACAGTACTTACTATAGAATTATGTAGTAAACTGTAGTATACTGTAGAATACTATACTACACACTGTATTATCTCTCATGTGTAGTACTTACTATAGCATGTTGTAGTATACTGTAGAACACTATACTAAATACTACAGTATACTACCATCAGCAAAAACACTACAGTCCTCAAAAACACTACAGTTTAACTATAGTAATATTACAGCATTTAATTTGCATATACCCTGCCCATTCCCCTTCCCCATATCCCAATTTGTGCCTCCCATAAGTGAGAAACCTACATGCCAAGTATAGACCATTTATTGTGGTCCCTATGGTTATAGAAAAGAGCAGAAGTTCTGAACTGTCTGTTCAGACCCCAGTCCTACCTACCTACAGGTTATAGAAAAGCCCCCACTTCTATGTCAAATATAATCAAACAAAAACACTATAGTAAATGCTACAGTAATGTCTGCAAAAACACTACAGTAAATACTACAGTATACTACAGTCTGCATAAAGACTCAAGTCCTCTGTAGCTCAGCTGGTAGAGCACGGCGCTTGCAACGCCAAGGTAGTGGGTTCGATCCCCGGGACCACCCATACATAAAAAAAATTATGCACGCATGACTGTAAGTCGCTTTGGATAAAAGCGTCTGCTACATGGCATATTATTATTATTATTATTATTATTATAATTACTGTAGTATATACTACAGTATTTATACTATAGTAAACTGTAAATACTATAGTATACTATGGTAATATCTGCAAAAACACTAGTAAATACTACAGTATACTACGGTCTGCAAAAACACTATAGTCTGCAAAAACACTACAGTTTTTGATATGTGGGCCTGACAGAAAAAACACTTCCCTGGCATGATGGAGCAGTGCAGGAAGAACATGCTGGCTCGCAACATGAACCACATGCTGAAGAGTTTCCCCAAGGAGTACAACATCTTCCCCTGCACCTGGTGCCTCTCGGCAGAGTGAGTCATGACGCTCCCATTAGTCGATTGGCACTAGCATGGTTAAACCAAACTGAATGCTGCGCTCACCATCAGGGCATAAAATATACTTTTTGGTCCACTAGCCACTGTGGCAGGTAGATTTAAAAATCTAGCCACTCTGAATTTTTACCAGGCAAAATATTTTTGGGCCGCTAAAATTACACCAACAAAACACAAAGAAACAGATGAGCATGCTTTGTAATGTTTCTTAAACAATAAATGTATTACTAGTAAGAAGTAACTAATGTGGTATATTGAATTTAAAGTATTTTAACCAAAATATCACAAATGCCAGAAAATAAAAGTTAACCTGCCCCTTTAAGGGCGGGAGGTTACCGTGGTAGTGAGACTCAAGTCATGTTTGTGCCTGTAAGATTAAGTCTGATTAGTGGAAGTGGTCTTCTCTTCCCTAGCAGTTGAAACTCAAACATAGAAAAACAACCTAGCATGTGAACATAACAATGTAAATTAGCCAAGAAACACAAGGACAAAGTCTCACTTCAGTAGACTTTCATTTGATGTAAATTAGACCAATTTCTATGTGCGCATTGCTTCTAAAAAGGTATATTTCACTCAGCTTTTCACGTGCGCACAGCCCCATTCGTATTTCTTTGACTTTGTGCGATTAATTTACCAGCTACGAAACAAAACGACGGAAATAGTTTGAAAACAGCTGCTGCAGCATTTTATTTTAATATAAATGTGATCATACTCAACTATTTTTATTCACAAGTGAAATGCTCGCACTGTGGAGCCCTGACCAACCGCCAACGTGGCTGGTGAAATATACATTTTACCCGACAATGCCTAAATCTACCCGCAGGTGGCGGGTGTAAATTCTATGCCCTGCTCACCATTCAATCTGGTTTAACCAGGCTAGATTGATACACCTGTTACATTAGATAATACACCCTTCTACTTTGATTGCATGATGTCTGTCAATGGAAATCCCAAACTCTTTCTTAAGAGGACAGAGGGGAGACGGACACTATTGGCCCTGTACCCTGCGGTGGACTTTGGAAGTCTATTTATTATCTAAATCAAGGGTTCCCAACCTAGGGGGCTCACCCCCCATATGGGATGCGACCGTTTCGTGGGGGGTTGCGGGACCTTCCTTGATTTAAAAGTAAATAAAACAAATACAATTCTCGGTTGTTTATACCGATCTAAAATTACGCAAAAATCCGCAATGCTTTAGGCTAGAAACAAGGTGTCAAATGCCAGAGGATGATGCGGCTCAGATGCCCATGGGAATATCTGTGGTTTGTTTGTATGACATTCAGAAGCTATGACATTCTTCTAAAGTCAAGAAGTCAAAGAAATTGGACTTTGCTTGGGATGTAATCTTATACAATGTGTGACTGTGTCGCTATCAATTGATCGAATCACTTTCTGTAAAAGAGAATATGTATAATTAAATTGAGGGTTCATATAAATTATCCTAATAAAACATATTTGGTAGCAGAATAACATTTGGGGATATCGGGTCTAGACTTTATTTTCCGTATGATGATGATGATTATTATTATTATTATTATTACTACCATTATTGTTATCATTAAATAGCCTACCTAAAAGATGTAATGAGTCTTGTTAAACTATGTAGAATTGCAGTAAATGAGCTTCAAAACAAACATTTTTAAATGACATTTTTAAAATGTGAAAAAGGGGGCCCTGAGGAAAAATGGTTGGGAACCCGTGATCTAAATCATCTATGAAAGTACAAAAGGAACAGGATGAACTTTGGCTGTTTTGACCTGTTTTTATTTTTTATTGTACTGCATTTACAAGAAGATGTGAAGAAGACGATGCAGCTGTGTTGGAAATGGATCAACTGAAGCCTGGTCTTTTATAAAACTGCCTCTTGTATTTAAACGTCTTTGTTGTGTTCCTCCCACCACCACTCCACAGTTACAGCGACTTCCAGGCCTACACCCGGGCCAAGAAGCACAAGGCGTAAATCTGCAAGCCGGACACGGGCAGCCAGGGCCGTGGCATCTACCTCACCAAGTCCACCAAAGACATCCCACACGGAGAGCACATGATCTGCCAGGTCTACATCGCCAGGATATGACTGTAGTCCCATATACTGCAAAAATAATAACATACTGCATAGATCCGTGGTTTTCAAACTGTGGTCCGCAGGGGTACCGCAGGTGGTCTGCGGTTGTAAAAATATTTTTTCTTCAAAATATAAGAACAGTCGGGATTATTAATGGTATAATAAGCAATTTTACATAACTTTTCACAATGCAGATTGTTTATTGTAATTATAATAATAGGCCTTTAAACTGTTACATTCACTGATAACATTGACTCTAAATTGTATTTATTTTTAATTCTGCACCTCCGCGAATGGTGGTCTTTAAGAGCTTTTGACTGTGATTTGGTGGTCCCGGGAACGGAAAACTTTGGAAACCGCTGAGATGTATGTGGCTCCTGTTCTCATTGTATTCAATGTTATTGGATGTAATCCATCATATCCAGTAACTAGGAGTTGTCAGGGTAAGGCGAAACAGCCATTTTCTCAGCCTGTCTTGTCATAGGCTCCCGAGTGGCGCAGCGGTCTAAGGCACTGCATCTCAGTGCTATAGGTGTCACTACAGACCCTGGTTCAATTCCAGGCTGTATCACAATCTGTCTGTGATTGGGAGTCCCATAGGGTGGTGCACTGTGTTGGCCGGGGTAGGCTGTCATTGTGAATGAGAATTTGTTCTTAACTGACTTGCCTAGTTAAATAAAAGATATCTCCAGATATTCTACTTTGTCTTAGCCATTCTTTTTTGTTGTTCTTCTTCCTCTCTGCCACCACAAACAGCCATTGGTCATTGACGGCTTCAAGTTTGACCTGCGTATCTACGTTGACATCCTGCGACCCCTCCGTATCTTCCTGTATAAGGAGCGGCTGGCCCGCTACAACTACCCCACCTGCAACAACGTGGTGCGGCATGGCACAATGGGGGGAACATGTGGATTTCATTGTCATTGGTCTTTCATGTTCATGTACTGTGTCGTTTCGTTCGGGACCATATTTAAAGTTACGTTTTTAATGTCACGTGCACAAGTACATTGAAATGCCTTTCTTGCAAGCTCCAAACCCAACGATGCAGTATTCAATATCAATGTAGTACTACAAATAACACAAGGTAGAACAAAACCACACAAGAAATAAGAACACGAGAAGTAAGCTATATACAGGGTCAGTTCCAATACCATATTTACAATGTGCAGGGATACTGGAGTGATAGAGGTAGATATGTATAGGGGTAAGGTGACTAGGCATCAGGATACAGTATATGATAAACAGAGTAGCAGCAGCGTATATGATGATTGTACTGTATGTGAGTGTGTGTAGATGTGTCAGTATAAATGTGTGTGCATGTTACATGTGTGTGAGCAAATGAAAGTGTGTGTGTGTTGGAGTGTCAGTGTGTGAGTGTGCATAGAGACAGTGCAAAATTTAAAAAAAAATACAATTCATGGATAGTACAATGTAGGATAGAAATGGTAACTTTTATTTTCTGTCGGTATTGATATGTTGTATATCATCAGTATGTTGTAAACGTGTTCAAGGGGACAGAGACGGACAGAAACACAATCAAACACAGACACGCAGGCAGACAGACTTAGATAAGATAGAAGTCTGTCCTTGAACTCAGACCTACAATGGGTGTGTTCAATCTTGTTCCTCTCAAACCGTATTTGTTTACCAGTGATATGGCCCCATTGATGACTCAAGCTAACGTTTTACTAGTTCTGTCATAAAAGACTTAGCAACAATGCCAAACATGCAAACACTGTGAAAGTACTCCTGTTCTCTAGTTCCTCTTCGACACAGTCTCTATCTCACTCACTGTCCTCTTTCAGGAAGATGTCTGCATGCACTTGACCAACTATGCCATTAACAAACACAGTGAGAACTTTGGTTCTTAGGTGATCTATTGACACGGGTCTTCCTGGGCTTTCTCTCCCACGCTGTATTTGACTTTACAAAGATATGGTATTTCACCAAGGTGTTCCTCTAGCGTGGATACAGTGCATTCGGAAAGTATTCAGACCCCTTCCCTTTATCCACATTTTGTTATGTTACAGCCTTATTCTAAAATTGATTAAATTAAACATTTTCCTCAATCTACACACAATAGCCCATAATAACAAGGTGAAAACAGGTTTTAGAAATGTTTGCAAATTTATTACAATTAAATACAAAAATACCTTATTTACATAAGTATTCAGACCCTTTGCTATGACACTCGAAATTGAGCACAGGTGCATCCTGTTTCCATTGATCATTCTTCAGATGTTTCTACAACTTGATTGGAGTCCACCTGTGGTAAATTAAATTGATTGGACATGATTTGGAAAACCACACACCTGTCTATATAAGGTCCCAGAGTTGACAGTGCATGTCAAAGCAACACCCAAGCTATGAGGTCCAAGTAATTGTCCGCAGAGCTCCGAGACAGGATTGTGTCGAGGCACAGATCTGGGGAAGGGTACAAAAACAATTGCAGCATTGAAGGTCCCCAAGAATACAGTGGCCTCCATCATTCTTAAATGGAAGAAGTTTGGAACCACCAAGACTCTTCCTAGAGCTGGCTATCCGGCCAAACTGAGCAATTGGGGGAGAAGGGCCTTGGTCAGGGAGGTGACCAAGAACCCGATGGTCACTCTGACAGAGCTCCAGAGTTCCTCTATGGAGATGGGAGAACCTTCCAGAAGGACAACCATCTCTGCAGCACTCTACCAATCAGGCCTTTATGGTACAGTGGCCAGATGGAAGCCACTCCTCAGTAAAAGGCACATGACCGCCCGCTTGGAGTTTGCCAAAACCCAACCTGACAGAGCTTGAGAGGATCTGCAGAGAATAATGGGAGAAACTCCCCAAATGTGTGCCAAGCTTGTAGCGTCATACCCAAGAAGACTCGAGGCTGTAGTCGCTGCCAAAGGTGCTTCAACAAAGTACTGAGTAAAAGGTCTAAATACTTATGTAAATGTGATATTTCTGTTTTTTGTTTTTTATTAATTTGAACACATTTCTAAAAACCTGTTTTTGCTTTGTCACTATGGGGTATTGTGTGTAGACTGATGAGAATAAAAAATGTTTAATCCATTTTAGAATAGGGCTGTAACGTAACAAAATGTAGAAAAAGTCAAGCGGTCTGAATACTTTTCCAAATGCACTGTATGTACTAGTACTTGGTTCCAGGAGGGGAAAGGCAAGCACAACACCTATTCTTTTAGGTATCTATATGTTTCCCTCTCATTAGGATAACATTTCAATACACTTGAGAAAACCCTGACTGTCACAAAACAGAGACCATGCCAACACAACCGCTGTCGGAATGAAGCAGCTAGAACAATTCATGTCAGTCTAAAAGCAATGACTCAGAGCTGTCAGTCATGTCCCACTCTGAGACTTACGGCCGTCTCCGGCCCCGGTCCCCCATACCATAATCATATCAGTATTCAAGAGCCACAGCCAGGCTTGTCAGCAGGCCAAGCAGCCAATCTTATTTGAAGCATGTGTCACGACTCAGGAGGCTGATATACTGCCACTCATATTTCATCCCTGCCTTGGTATGTCAAGCTTATTATAGCCCCCCAGACAAAACTAACTTCTAGAACATTAACAGTGTGGATAAAGTGAAAATGAAGTTGTGTCTACAGTGTACACACGGACAACATTGTGACAGTTAGAACTGCTCGCAAGAAGAGGCAGGGGCATTGGAACAGGTCTATGAGACGACGCACAACCGATATTGTATGTGTCGACATTCCTGTCTGGCTGTTTGAATGGTCTTCTCTCGCTGTCTCGCTCTCTCTCTCTCCCACTACCCACAGGCAGTTGTCGACGCTGACCCAATGCACTGTGACACGGGGAAGCTGTGGGTCGACATCTAGGATGTGGTGATCGAGGCTCTGGTCTCAGCCCACTCGGTGCAACGCCACAGCTACCACACCTGCTTCCCACACTACGCCGCTTCCAACCCCGCCACCGGGGCCTGCTTCGAGATCCTGGGCTTCGATGTGCTCATCGACCATCGCCTCAAGCCTTGGCCGATCGAGGTGAGACCACACACAGTCACTTGCTCATGTATTTGTACAGTGTGATGTAGTTGTGAATTTGTGTGTGGAGATCAACCACTCCCCCAGCTTCACCACAAACTCCAGGCTGGACAGGCTGCTGTATGACACGCTGGTGCTGATTAACCTGGGGGCCTGTGACCGACGCAAAGCCACCGAGGAAGAGAGGCGCAGGATCAGAGACCGGCTGCAGAACGTCCGCTCCAAGGAGACAATGTGTGACTGTAGACTAATGGCAGACTGTAGACTAATGGCGCCGGAGGAGATGGCTGCTTTTTTACGGGATCCTAACCAATATTGCTATTTTGTATGTTTTTTCGCGTTATTTGTAACTTATTTTGTAGATAATGTTTCTGCCACCGTTACTTATGACTGAAAAGAGCTTCTGGATATTACTCACCTCGTACTGGGCAAAGTTTATTTCTTTAACGAGTCGGACGTGAAGGATTTTCTTCAGACACCCGACAAGGCCCAAATCCCCGTCATTCGCATGAGAAAAAGACGGAGATATCAGGGATGTAGGTCGGGGTGCCTTGTAAGGATCCGACGGCGAGTGCGTAATCTGCCTCTACCATCAGTCCTATTAGCCAACGTACAATCATTCGATAACAAAATAGACAAACTAAGATCACGGATATCCTACCAACGGGACATTGGTATTACAAACCTGTAATATATTATGTTTCATCGAGTCGAGGCTGAACGACGACATGGATAACATACAGCTGGCGGGATATACGCTGCATCGGCAAGATAGAACAGCTGCCTCCGGTAAGACAAGGGGTGGCGGTCTGTGTATATTTGCAAACAACAGCTGGTGCACGAAATCTAATATTAAGGAAGTCTCAAGGTTTTGCTCGCCTGAGGTAGAGTATCTCATGATAAGCTGTAGACCACACTATTTACCAAGAGAGTTTTCATCTATATTTTTCGTAGCTGTCTATTGACCACCACAAACCGATGCTGGCACAAAGACCGCACTCAATGAGCTGTATAAGGCCATAAGCAAACAGGAAAATGCTCATCCAGAGGCGGTGCTCCTAATGGCCAGGGACTTTAATGCAGGGAAACTTAAATCTGTTTTACCTAATTTCTCCCAGCATGTTAAATGTGCAACCAGAGGAAAATAAACTCTAGACCACCTTTACTCCACACACAGAGACGCATACAAAGCTCTCCCTCACCCTCCATTTGGCAAATCTGACCATAACTCTATCCTCCGGATTCCTGCTTACAAGCAAAAACTAATGCAGGAAGCACCAGTGACTCGGTCAATAAAGAAGTGGTCAGATGACGCAGATGCTAAGCTACAGGACTGTTTTGCTAGCACAGACTGGAATTTGTTCCGGGATTCTTCCGATGGCATTTAGGAGTACACCACATCAGTCACTGGCTTCATCAATAAGTGCATCGATGACGTCGTCCCCACAGTGACCGTACGTACATACCCCAACCAGAAGCCATGGATTACAGGCAACATTCGCACTGAGCCAAAGGGTAGAGCTGCCGCTTTCAAGGAGCGTGACTCTAACCCGGACACTTATAAGAAATCCCGCTATGCCCTCAGACGAACCATCAGGCAAAGCATCAATACAGGACTAAGACTGAATCGTACAACACCGGCTCCGACGCTCGTCGGATGTGGCAGGGCTTGCAAACTATTACAGACTACAAAGGGAAGCACAGCCGCTAGCTGCCCAGTGACCCGAGCCTACCAGACGAGCTAAATCACTTCTATGCTCGCTTCGATGCAAGCAACACTGAAGCATGCATGTGAGCATCAGCTGTTCCGGACGACCGTGTGATCACGCTCTCCGTAGCCGATGTGAGTAAGACCTTTAAACAGGTCAATATTTACAAGGCTGCAGGGCCAGACGGATTACCAGGACGTGTACTCCGAGCATGCGCTGACAAACTGGCAAGTGTCTTCACTGACATTTTCAACCTGTCCCTGACTGAGTCTGTAATACCAACATGTTTCAAGCAGACCACCATAGTCCCTGTGCCGAAGAACACTAATGTAACCTGCCTAAATGACTACCGACCCGTAGCACTCACGTCTGTAGCCATGAAGTGCTTTGAAAGGCTGGTCATGGCTCACATAAACACCATTATCCCAGAAACCCTAGACCCACTCCAATTTGCATACCGCCCCAACAGATCCACAGATGATGCAATCTCTATTGCACTCCACACTGCCCTTTCCCACCTGGACAAAAGGAACACCTGCGTGAGAATGCTATTCATTGACTACAGCGCAGCGTTCAACACCGTAGTGCCCTCAAAGCTCATCACTAAGCTAAGGATCCTGGGACTAAACACCTCCCTCTGCAACTGGATCCTGGACTTCCTGACGGGCCGCCCCAGGTGGTAAGGGTAGGTAACAACACATCTTCCATGCTGATCCTCAACACGGGGTCCCCTCAGGGGTGCGTGCTCAGTCCCCTCCTGTACTCCCTGTTCACCCATGACTGCATGGCCAGGCACGACTCCAACACCATCATTAAGTTTGCTGACGACAGAACAGTGGTAGGCCTGATCACCGACAACGATGAGACAGCCTATAGAGAGGAGGTCAGAGACCTGGTTGTGTGGTGCCAGGATACAACCTCTCCCTCAACGTGATCAAGATAAAGGAGATGATTGTGGACTACAGGAAAAAGAAGTGGACCGAGCACGCCCCCATTCTCATCGACGGGGCTGTAGCGGAGCAGGTTTAGAGCTTCAAGTTCCTTGCTGTCCACATCACCAACAAACTATCATGGTCCAAACACACCAAGACAGTCGTGAAGAGGGCACGACAAAGCCTATTCCCCCTCAGGAGACTGAAAACATTTGGCATGGGTCCTCAGATCCACAAAAAGTTATACAGCTGCACCATTGAGAGCATCGTAACTGTTTGCATCACTGCCTGGTATGGCAACTGCTACAGAGGGTAGTGCGGACGGCCCAGTACATCACTGTGGCCAAGCTTCCTGCCATCCAGGACCTCTATACCAGGCGGTGTCAGAGGAAGGCCCTAAAAATTGTCAAAAACTCCAGCCACCCTAGTCATAAACTGTTCACTCTGCTACCGCACGGCAAGCGGTACCGGAGCACCAAGTGTAGGTCCAAAAGGCTTCTTAACAGCTTCTACCCCCAAGCCATAAGACTCCTGAACAGCTTATCAAATGGTTACCCGGACTACCCCCCCCCCCCCCCCCCCCCCATCCCCTCTTTTACGCTGCTGATACTCTCTGTTTATTATCAATGCATAGTCACTTTAACTCTACCTTCATGTACAGTACCAGTCAAAAGTTTGGATACACCTACTCATTCAAGGGTTTTTCTTGATTTTTAAAATTTTTTTGGAGGTGTGAATGAAGGAGACAGGCACAGGAGGTAAAACACCGAAGTCCAGAGTTTATTCCGTTTACATAAATAAAATGCACCCAGCGTCAAAACGAAACGATCACAAGGGAAAGATTCCACCTTGGCAATAATAACAGGAAGAGTAGCTCAACCGAGCTACTCGCTGTCACAATGAAACAATCACTCACAAAGACAAGGGGAACAGAGGGAACACTTATACACATACTAATTAGGGGAATGAGCACCAGGTGTGTGTGAATGACAAGACAAGACATGACAAGTGGAGTGATGAGAATGGGATCGCCAGTAGCTAGTAAGCCGGTGACGACGAATGCCGAAACCTGCCCGAACAAGGAGGGGAGGCAGCCTCTGCGGAAGTCGTGACATTAGAGTAATAGTGAAGACATCAAAACTATGAAATAACACATATGGAATCACGTAGTAACCAAAAAAGTGTTAAACAAATCAAAATATATTTTATATTTGAGGTTCTTCAAATAGCCACCCTATGCCTTGATGACAGATTTGCACACTCTTGTCATTCTCTCAACCAGCTTCGCCGTCCGACTCATCCCAAACCATCTCAATTTGGTTGAGGTCGGGGATTGTGGAGGCCAGGTCATCTGATGCAGCACTCCATGACTATCCTTCTTGGTAAAATAGCCCTTATACAGCCTGGAGGTTTGTTGGGTCATTGACCTGTTGAAAAACAAATGATAGTCCCACTAAGCCCAAACCAGATGGGATGGCGTATCGCTGCAGAATGCTGTGGTAGCCATGCTGGTTAAGTGTGCCTTGAATTCTAAATAAATCACAGACAGTGTCACCAGCAAAGCACCCCCACAACATAACACCTCCTCCTCCATGCTTTACGGTAGAAACTACTCATGCGGAGATCATCCGTTCACCCACACCGCGTCTCACAAAGACACGGGGGTTGGAACCAAAAATCTCAAATTTGGACTCCAGACCAAAGGACACATTTCCACCGGTCTAATGTAAATTTCTCGTGTTTCTTGGCCCAAGCAGGTCTCTTCTTATTATTGGTGTCCTTTAGTAATGTTTCTTTGCAGCAATTCGACCATGAAGGCCTGATTCACACAGTCCCCTCTGAACAGTTGATGTTGAGATGTGTCTGTTACTTGAACTCTGTGAAGCATTTATTTGGGCTGAAATTTCTGAGGCTGGTAACTCTAATGAACTTACCCTCTGCAGCAGAGGTAACTCTGGGTCTTCCATTCCTGTGGCGGTCCTCATGAGAGACAGTTTCATCATAGCGCTTGATGGTTTTTGCGACTGCACTTAAAAAAACTTTCAAAGTTCTTGAAATTTTCCGTATTGACTGAACTTCATGTCTTAAAGTAATGATGGACTGTCGTTTCTCTTTGCTTATTTGAGCTGTTCTTGCCATAATATGGACTTGGTCTTTTACCAAATAGGGCTATCTTCTGTATACCCCCCTACCACACAACTGATTGTCTCAAACGCATTAAGAAGGAAAGAAATTCCACAAATTAACTTTTAAGAAGGCACAGCTGTTAATTGAAATGCATTCCAGGTGACTACCTAATTTTTTCAACATTGAAACTATTAATATGAATATGTCAAAAGGACCCTTTTTGAGATTCATATATTTTTGTTTTATGTTTAATAAATTAATGTGAAGCATTGTATTTTAGAATGCAGACATACTCCATATTTTACAGCACACTATCAGGTCTATAATGACACCAAGATGTTGTCTGTATCATGTGCTGTTCACGGATCATAGGGTCTTACAAGAGGCATATATATGTCTAAAAAGGGCCTAAAATCTCCACTTTAATCATGACTTTCTCAAAAATGGTTTGTGATACAAATGTAAAATGTATATCAAACATCCTTCCTCCCAATTATGTTTCTATGTGAGAATTGCCAGAACAATCTGAGATACCAAAAATATTTTTGGGCCTTCTGTTAGGCCTACTGCTGCTAGGTAGCTCTCTCTCTGCTCTCTCCCTCCCCTCTGTCTGTCCTTGATTGTAGGAGTGAAGTCTGGTGTGCGGGAGTCAGGGTTCCAGCTGCAGCTCATTCACCATAATCACCTCAGCCTTTAAGACCCGGTCAAACTTGCCACTCATCGTCAGATCATAGTCAAGACTACCATGTCAGTTTCGCTGTTGACTCAACCTGCTTGTTTTCGCCCTTTGTGTTTTTGGCCTGTTCTAGTTACTTTTCTCCTGTGCCACAGATTATTGGAACCTGACTCCTGCCTCCGCTTCACTCCTGCCACCACCATCCTGCTTACCACTACCGGACCTTCCTTTTGGACTCACCACGGACACTAGGACGTTACGGTACCACTCCTGCTCTGAACCTGGATCTGTTACCCTCCCTGTTAACCTGGACTTGCTCTATTGGAAACCTGGACAAATTGAACTTTTGTAAATAAACCTGTTAAACCTTCTCTGGCTCGGTGTAGTTGTCTGCATTTGGGTTCATATCTAGTTAAATCGCGACACCTTCCTGGCGTGGAATCGCCCAATTGAGCCATAATACAGTCTGCTGCTCTGAGTCATAATAGTCTACTGCTCTAAGTCGTAATAGTCTGCTGCTCTTGAGTCATAATAGTCTGCTGCTCTTGAGTCATAATAGTCTGCTGCTCTTGAGTCATAATAGTCTGCTGCTCTGAGTCATAATAGTCTGCCTTGGCTGAGTCATAATAGAGTATGCTGCTATGAGTTATAATTTTAAATTTTTTAAATTTTAGTCATTTAGCAGACGCTCTTATCCAGAGCGACTTACAGTTTAGTGAGTGCATATATGGAGTCAGTCTGCTCTGAGTCATAATAGTCTGCACAGACTCATAATAGTCTGCACTGAGTCATACGTCATTAACCAAACACAATTTGAAAAAGAGAAAATATAATTTTACCAAGCACATTTCAATGTCCTCTGTGCTCCAGGAGCAAGGAGCAGAGCCAGCAGCAGGCCTCCAGTGTGGAGCGAGCCCTGAGCTACGAGGACCAGCACCTGGGCGGCTTCCGCAGGATCTTCCCCAGCCAGGGAGGGGAGGAGTATGACAAGTACCTCAAACACAGCAGCTCCCTCTTCCAGGAGCCTGCTGCCACTAAGGCCAGAGACAGGTGCACCAGGTAGACACACACACATCACCAACACGTTACCAAGTGCCCATCCACACCTGCATCCAACCTCAGTGCCATACATAATGTGTGCATGTAGGTTTACTGGATAGGCTATACACATAGCAGGGATGTTTGTGTCCATGTGTGGCGCAGACAGCAGCGCTTGTATACAGGTTTACATAAAGTATACTCAGGAACGTTTATTTGTGCAGAGAGCAGTTGCAGGAGCTGCATGAGAAACAGAGCCAGAGGAGGTGTCAGAGACTTGACCTGCAGGGGGAGTCTGCAGGAGAGAAGGGTCAAATTCATAAAGTGCCCCTCTGCCCCGTCCATCCCAATGTGAGTACTATCTGCTGCCTGCTGCTGTGTCCTATGGTCACCTCAACCCCCCCCCCCCCCCCCCCCCCCCCGAATGAGGAAGAGGAGGAGGAGGAAGAGCGTCTCAGGGGGCTGCAGTGGAGGGCCAGCCTGCTCAGAGACCTGGGCATCGTAGACATTTACATTAACATTTGAGTCATTTAGCAGACGCTCTTATCCAGAGCGACTTACAGTTGGTGAGTGCATACATTTTACATAGACCAGGTGTACCAGCTTCTCAAGGGAACGCCCTCCTATAAAGACGTCACAGTGCCACCTGTTGTCAAGACTGACTCACGGCAATACTTAAGCAACATGTCAGCCAAGGTGAGCACTTTTCCAAATGTGCACTTATCAGGAGTCAACTGTGTACGGTACTATGCGTATATGCTGTACACAGACAGGCACATATACATTCCTGAGCAGCTATTTGAAAGATGTCAGATTATACAGGGTCAAAGGATAGTACTTATTATTATTTAACAACAGTAAAATAACATGTTTCTTTAATAAAAGGCCCAACAACATTTCCTTCAAACATCCCATTATTGTAAACGTACAAATACCATGTTTTCTACTAAAGGTTGAACCACGCCTTATATATGCCTACCCATAAATCCAAACACACATGCTATTTTAATAGCCCATAAATGCAAACACATATGTTTGGTCACTTAAAAGTCATTAAATGCACATTCATATTCCCAGAGGTGCATACTTATAATCTCAGAAATCATAACTTTTGGAGAGCCCCCAGAAATCATTAGTCCAGATATACTAACTGTCCAGATATACTAATCTATAAGTGTAGAGGAACATAGACAACAACACACATGGGGCAGCACATAGGGCCAGATATGTCTACACACTAGACTAACAATGCTAACACCTGTTAGCCACCCAAAACCCCCATTAGAAAAGTGAAGAGATGCTTGAGATCTCTACCACAGGGTCAAACTCAATTCATGGAGGGCCGATTGTCTGCAGGTTTTCACTCCCTTGTACTTGATTTGATCAATTAAGGTAATTGACTAGTTAGGATGTCTTCATTAGACACATTGAAAGGACACATCCAAAACCAGGAGACACATGGCCCTCCAGGAATTGAGTTTGACCCCCTTGCTCTACCACATGCTGATGTTTAACTATGCTGTCTGTGTAGCTGGAGTCATTAGGTGACCGCTGCAGTGCGACCAAAGGTAAGGAGCCCTCAGTACTGTCTGAGTGTCACCCTCCCAGTACTGTTCTGTCTCAGCCCTACGGGCCCTGGCGAGACCAAGACTGGCACCCCCAGGGGCTGGGCCACAGTGTCTCCACCATGCCTCTCCAGGGCATGTGTCCAAAGTGGGAGTCAAGTGCACCCATTCAGAGTGAACGACGTTTCCTCTTACCCAGTAAGTGGACCACTACCTATTTCACTTCTTTATTTTTCTATGATGCCTGCTTGCCCCACATTGATGGCGATCCGCTTAGCTACTCCATCCTTTGTTCCTTACTGTTTTTCACATTTTGACTAGGTCTATATGTCACTCAGTACTTAAAGCGTACATAAATGTTTCAACATCAAATAGTTAATACTCACCTTTTGTTTTAATTTGAGATAACCTCTCTCCCTATCGTTTGTCATACATACTCCTCACCTAACCTTTCTCCTCCCTCCCTCCCTCCCACCCTCCCCAGGCTGCCCCTCCCTCAGGTATGTGAAGGACCCAGCGCTCCCCCAGGCCTTTACACTATCTCTAGACTAGCCCCTATGACCAAGCGGCCAACACCCATCCGACCTGACCACACTGACCCCTCCATGGCCCTGTCACAGAACAGCAGGTAGGAGATCAGCTAATGACATACAAGATTGTTTGTTGTAACACGTCACCTCTCATGAGGTTTGGGGCAAATAGGTAATACAAGGTAGGTGAAATAAGATTTTCCCACACCTGTTGGGGAAACCACAGCAGCTGTCTTCGGCTGTGACCTAATGTGAACGAAGCGCAGGGCTCTCACTCCAGCAGCCCACTTCCGGCTGCCGCAGCTCTCCAGCGGAAACTTTATAGTGTCGTACTGAGTGATGGAGATATACCAGGCTACAGACCAGACTGTGATCAACCCCTGTGATAAGGCAGAACACCAGACCAGGAAGCACCTTGTAGACAAGAAGGCCATCGACCACGATCACTCAAGGGACCTGCTTAAAGAAGAAGCTATGGATGTAGATACCGGCAAGGCTGCTGACCATTCCATGAACTAGCCAAACCAGCCGACCTGAGACTCGTTTTTTAAACATTGGTGCTGTCTTGGTAGACTATATGTTGTACAAGTCAACATAACTACAGGCATGCTTGTGGATTACATGCTGACACTTTTTTACTCAAGATGATTTTGTCCAGATGAGAATGTGGATGGAGCTTTGGTTCATCTATCAATCTATCAATTCCACCAAGAGACTCAGCACTTTACTCTCTGTGACATTTTCCTCAAACAAACAAAAATGTCTGAACGTCTAAATCAATATCTGTGACTACTCATTCATGTTTTACAGAGCAGTGTTTTGAAATGTGCAGGTGGGTACATCATTTCAACTTGAACTAGCAGGTGCTTATGCTCAGGCTGTAACTTGTCCTGTAGTCTGAAGCGCTGATGGTTATCCACCGCAGTATTTATATCCCATTTGTGGAACTGGCTGGCTGGCTGGCTGTGAGGATTAGTGGGAAACACAAGGGGAAGCATTTTAAAATAAGATACCTGGTAGCTGAGAGTAAAAAAGGTAGGCCTGCATTTGGAAACATTACATTGAACGTAGTTATCGTTAGGGGTAAACACAATCCAGCACATTAGCAGCTTTTTGTGAATATATCTCTGTCAAGTCACATAGTTGTCGTTAATGTCATATTTACAGTATTAAGTATATTTGAAAGTACTTATAAATTATTCATTTGGAGGGTGGTTTGCAAAGTATACCGTATTAACTTGATGCCATTTCAAGGCCTAGGCTGTGAACCAATCCAGACCTTAAACAATCTCTTACTATTAGGTTGCATGTGGAAATAAAGATATAGAAGTGTGGTTGCAGAGCATTGTGGCTGTTGATGCCATTAAGACAAGACAAAGAGAAAGGGGCTACGTTAGCATGTCGTTAGCATGTCCAGCAGCAGGATGTTGTAAATATCACACAGTGGCGTTCCCCAGACACAGGCAGAAACGCTGGGCGGGAAGCAGAGATTTTACTGCCTGCTCTGCTTGCCTTGCCCATAGTTCTCTAGTTAGAGAGCTTTTCATTTCACTGTCTGATCTTATTACCCATGCAGACTTCAAGAGGGAAAGAGATTCCCCTCTGTCTGTTCCCATCTAGTGTTTCCATGGCATTTACAGAGGCCGTTACCTGTCGCTCCATTCCTCAGTCACTGTTCATATGAAAGACAAAAGACTTTGAGCTCAGAACTCGGAGATTGTTCTTTGAATTGGAGATTGTGCTTTGAATCCTGAGGGATTGTGCTGGTCTGGAGTAGCATTGGTCAAGAAGATGGTAGGGGATTGTGATTCAGACAACAGGGCTTTAGGAGGGTTTTTACTTGTATCTTATACCAGCCACGTTGCAGAGGACAGACTGGCCATAATGCAGAGGGGCGGTGATTGAGAGACCTTTTACATCATTGCTACTGTGACCGACATTGATACAACCGCAAGGTCTCCTCCAGAAATGGAATTCTCCATCCCCTTTCGTCCCTATAAAAGCTGACACCATTCCTGCAAGTTTCGCCTCTCACAAGCCATTTTAATTCAGGTAAATTGCTAACTAATTTCTGCAACAATAAATTGCTTACAAATGTATTCCATCATTTCATCCAAGGGCACGATGACCACTCATGACTACTCATGATTTACCATGCTAATACAATGTTGCATCAACTTTATTTTAGTTCCTTTCCCAATGCTGATACTATTGTTTTACATAATCTGTCCTCGACGGTCTCGTAGCCAGTTATATTTAGTCAGGCAAACACGTGATCACAACAGAGCTATATAGATGAACCCTAGACAGAAGAGCCTCCACAAATGGCTGCTCTTCCCCTTGGTGTCCCGCCAACATAAGCTGTATTCAGACAGACTAATCTCTCCCTATACTTTGTTAAGCACCTGTGCAGGTGTGGAGACCGCAAGATAATCTAAGCCACTGCTGGCACTTAGAAATCATCTGCCCAGTCATTATGAGCGCTTAGTTAAAAGCAATCAATCTAGACTGATTTAATTTGAAGCGAACGTAGGTTAAAAACTTCCATTGAACTTCATTCGGTTGCCTTAATGCACCCCAAAATGTACCATACAGTAGCAAGCACTTATAGTGTGGCAGTTATTGGTTTGTTTTTGTTCTTTAAGTGCCATATTGATTTTTCAGTGAACTGTATCCATATCACTGTAAAAGTTCTTACTTCCAAAAAGACGTGCAGTAAAACATTCTTACACATACTGTAATATATTCTAGACCGCTCCTGTAGGTAAATCATTAAAGTAGTGTTTGATCTACATTTGAGAAGGGTGACCTTGCCAAGTTTTAAGACTTGCAAAGTAGGATTATCCTCTGTTTTCCAGTAGCCCAGTTTATCACCTTTTCAAGAGATGACAAACTTGTAAAGAAACGGTTGTATGGATACTCAGTGTTTGGGACTACAGTATAGAAAAAAGGCAGTATGTTGTTCTGTTCTTCTTGATAACAGCACAGGAGTTGGAGGAGAGTGTGTTGTCCTGATTGTCAACTTGGTAAACCAGACCTCCAGTCTGATTATCAGTTGGTTTTGTGTCTATCTCAGAGGAGGGCAAACTCTTCCATCCATGTTTCTGTTTTACAACGTTAACAGAGCTTCATTACAAACATTGTTTTGGGGATTTCTGTCCAAAACATTTTATGACCACTCCACTAACCATTTACAAGATGTGGAGCGTTGTTCTGCTTTGCAGTTTTACATAATGGCACACAGCTGAAACCGTGTCCAGCAGTAGGCTAATCATTTGTTTTCAGCATCAATGAGTGTTGGATATTTTGATATTGTTTTATTCCCGGACATACAGTATAATATTACTTTGATTATGGCATACATCAGTTAGGGCTTCTATTAGTAATTTTAACCATTCTGTCCATTGCTCGGCCCTTTTTTAATCTGTCCATCATTGACCTCCCATCTCCTATCTGTTGATATTTTGGCCTGTGCTATAATTGCTCTATTTTTAGCCTGGTATGAACATCCAGCCTCTGTAGGTGTAATACAATCTATAATAACAGGGCACCTGAATGTCAATAAATAGCAATAATGTAATTGATAGCCTCTGTGTCTACAGTCTGTCTGGGATTACTGCTGAATCAGACAAAGAACCACTTACAGTAATCTAAACAAGTCTAACAGGTATTGCTGCCTTAGACCAAGGAACTGTTATCAGATAAGACACAGTTATATGATTATAATGTAGGTTCTATGTGTGCAGTTGAACCATTCAAAAGTACATTGAAAATGTAGATTGATTTGAGTAGTGTTGAGTTTATTTATTTCATTTACTTTGTAAAAGTATGCTTGACAGAGTAATATATGTAATTGTTGATACAATGAGTGTAATCAATCACAATTTGTTATTTAGAATATTGAACCAGAGATTTCTCATAAATATTTATTAACTAAAACATTTCATCACATATTCCAAAAGATGGAAAAGAAAATCTTATGTACACTTTGCGCCTTCACATATTCCGGTACTGAATGCATTCTCTTCAATCCTAGACAAGATAATAGAATAGTGCAAACATTAGACAAACACATGAGAAACAGTAGTTTCTGCAAAGCCATTTCTCATGTGTTACGATTCATACTTGATTATCAGAGCAAACAGTGAAATATGTGAATTTCTATGACTGAAACATTTCATTATTTAAAAAAATATATTGTTTTACCTGCAATGTCTAATTGGACATTCTACTAACGGAACTCCTCTGCCTTTTAGTGAATCAGCAGTTAGAATGAAGCTTCTCGTTCTTGCACTAAAGAAAATGCAGTTACAACAAAAGTAAAGTTTCTTATTGCCTCGACGTCATCCACAGTATTAGCTACCATATGTGTGAAGACTGGAATGTTTCAAGATCATCAATCTGGAAAGTTGTTGCATTTCACACTTACAGTAGTACGAATAAATAAAACAGTATTAACAACCCCAGCCGTGTTATTACAGACAGACACATGTAAATCTATAGCTCCAACAACATGGGAAACTGGATCAAATTACACTCCTCCAGGGAGGGCAGTTTATCTGATCAATTGTGCTCAATGTGCCATATCAGAATTTCCTGATAGCTACTGCAGCAGACTTCATCTGGGCAAAGGCACCTCTTCCCTCCTTTCCAGACTGGCAGCCATAGTTTTGGGACTGCATGGTTGACTCAGGCCAATAGCAGTCAGCCCTCTGGCTTTGAACAGTTGGTCTGATCCCCAGTGGAGGCAGAGGGGGCAGGGGCATGTGGTGGGATGGTGCATCACATTGGAATGGGGGTAGAGGGCCGTTGGGGGTAGACCACCTGGCCTGGAGTAGGGGGAGTGAGAGAGGCGCAGGGGATCCAGTGGCCTGAGGGGAGCAGCGAAGTGGCTGGGAACAGAGGGGGCACCTGTCCCCACCCCGAGGTGAGAGTAGAGGTGCAGGGGGAGGTGGGGGAGAAAGGGGTAAGGTAGGCCTGCTGCAGCCTGGCTCACCATGAGGGCACACAGGTTGGGGTCCAGGGGGTGTGGCCAGCTGAGAGAGTGACGCTGCCTCTTGTCCTTCATTCGCCTGTTTTGGAACCATACCTGGGGTTGGGGAGGAGAGACAGGAGGATGAGAGGGGAAGGAAGGAGGGACCAACCGAGATGCCCACTTAACCTGGGCTGCTTCACATTTCTCTGATAAATTACAGTAGACCCACACTATAATACATCACAAATGTGCTTTGTATAGGTTACATTCAGTTAAGGTTGGACCATCACTGTTAAACTGGTAGTTCGGAAGCCTGAGCTGACACTCCCTACCTATGGAAAAAGTAGATGCCAGAAGCTGTTGCTAAACTCCCTCATTTATGAAGTCATGCCTTGCATTCCTTGTCATTCATAAAAGATCCTCAAATAGTTTAGATAAAGGTAAAGTCGTTTATATGCATATTAAAGTGACTAAGTTGGTCAGGGCCCCTGCATAAGGCAGGCTGCTTGGCTGTCAGTATGCCAAGTGTAGGCTTAGCTCTCAAAATGAACAAGAATGAGAGGTAAAAACTAATTTGAATATGTCATTACTCATTTGTCAAAACTCATTTGACATTTAAATATAATTTCCATGTGTGTAGTAGGGTAAGCTACCTTAATTGTAGTCTCGGGGAGGTTCAGGGCTGTCGCCATTTCGCATCTCCTCGGTCGAGAAACGTAGCTCTCCTTGAGGTATTCTTGCTCCAGGCGGGACAGTTGTTCCCGGGTAAAGGCAGTTCGGTGTCGCCGACTGTGGTCAATCAAATTGACTGAGCTGCGCGGGCATGGCTCATCTCCATGTCCACTGTTTGTATCAACCACTGTGGCGACCGGCGTTTCTCTGCCCTCTGCAACTGAAAATACAAACATTTAAAATAAAGTTAAATGAAAAAGAAACGTTTTTATTTCATTTTACAAATGATAGTGCATGTCTGTTGCAAACGGGTTGGATCCAAACTTCTCAATAGAATAGTATCGGCCTACTATTTGAAAGGAATACCAAACAGAAGTCTATCATGGTCGTTGTTGTCTAGTCGAGATGTAACTCCCTTAGCATAATATTTGGCAATGTATTGTCCATGCGTAATTGCGCGTACGTTACTAAAGTAGCACGGGCCTAAAAGTGAATAGCCTAAGAGCACTTTATCGGTTGCAACATAATGAAAACAGAGTTCACGGCATGTGGAAGCCAAGGCTACAGACTTCTAAGAGATTTGAGAATACTTGAGGGCTACTTACGCATAATGTCGTTTTTTTTTTAGGCTATATGTGTCCTGGCTTCAAGTTTAAACCAAGTTTATTCCTTTAGAAATGTTCGCCTAAAATTCAAGTTATTCCAAATGCGTGCGCCACTGTATCATCCAAAGTTGATAACGCCAAAGTTGGTGTCTCTCTCCTTGCCTTGTTGGCGCACTGTATGCCGACTCGAGCCAAGTTCGTTTACAGAGAGGAGATGAGTTGTTTTTGTCGCCCCGTTTGAACCCCCTCCTTCTCTCCTTCTTTCTGTCTTTTATATCTCCCTGGTCGAGCCATCTTTTGCTAATGAGAGACACGGTCTATCCGCCAAGGCGCCGCCTGGGCGCAAGGAGGGAAGGAGGTGTTCAATTGTCTTTGGTCTCCGACCAGTCTTTGTACTTTTGTTATGGAGAATTAAGATCGACCTCCCTTTCCTTACTGTCATAGAAGCTTCCCTGTCGGAATAGACCAACCCTAATTGTTCTGTGGCGTTTGATGTTTGTATTTTTGGAAGTCAATCATTAGAACCCTAATGTTCGTAAATTGCCTAAAGGTGAGGTACAACCTGCACAAAGGCAGAAAACTGGGCATTTTACATTTTCTCAGATATTGTAGACCGACTTAATAGATTTTAGACGTATAGTTTGGCATAAATAGTTTTTAAAACACCAACTCATACACTGATATAATTAGGCCTATGTAAACACATTTGGCGATAATGATGTGAATGATTTATTGAAACAGAGACATGCTTTAAAACATTGTAAAACATATTATTGATAGGCTACAGAGTCAAACAGAAATGTTAAGGTAGCTACATGCATATAACACATTGGAAATTAAATATGGTTCCAAAATGTTTGAGTTTCCTGTTGAAATACGAGTTGGTACCTATAAAATCAGAGCAAACAGCCTACCTCAAGTACTTACTAATGTGTCAATACAGTTGCGCCTAGTGCACACTTGTAAATGGGGTGCTTGTTGACTGATCAGTGGGATCATTGGATTAATCCAGTCCTGATCCCATCGATTATTAAAGAGTGTTAACTCCACTGGCTAGGCCAAGCGTCAAACACTGAGGGGATCGATTATTCATTATATTGAGCAGATTTGTTCATCATAGACCTAAACGAAATCTGATGCATAGCCGCCTAACTCTCATCAATTTGTCACTGTGAAAAGTGAATTGCAGTGATGGCTGAATCGATGCGTCGCCCTCATTCTACATTTTATATTTTATTCATTTAGCAGACGCTCTTATCCAGAGCGACTTACAGTTAGTGTGTGCATACATTTTCATAGATGGGCTATCTAAAATGGAAACGTAATTTTTGTATAATTTGTGAATAGGAAGTGTTAGTTGTCACAGGCACGCTCGGCAAATTGGGTAGGCTTATTTAAAATAAAATAAAAATACAAAGTGTGGCCTCCGGGTAGGCTATAAGACTGGTGGTAGAGCCTCTGCGTCTCTTTGTCCCGCTCCCCAACGTATAAACCTTTCTTTGCCCCAATAAACGTTGCCTTCCCCCAGAAGAGTGGTCATGGAAATGGGGACCAGCGGGAGAGGGGAAAGGGTTGCAGCCTGGCTGCGCAGTGGTCCACCTTACTATCCTATTCCAGACGTAGACAGACAGAGCACGCACGTGGTTGGATCCGCGGACATGGCGCTGAAGGATGGCTTGGGCTACTGATATCACCCAAGCTGATGTTTTGTATTGTTATACATAGACTCTTTGATCACAAAGGGCCGAGTGGCTCCATGTTGACTGACTGCTGTTTTCTGTCTGGGGGCAAAACGGGTCAAACCAGGTCAAATGGCGCTTGCAATACAGGGTTAGCCTGTTAGTAGGCCTATATATTGTTGTATAGGCCTATTTGTTATTTGACGTGTTATTATGAGGAATCATCGAAATGATTATCAGCCACTAAACGTCTGAAATTTGCACACTCTCTTTACTCAAAAATATATATCATTAACTGCCAATCATCCTACAAAGTCAAACAGAAGTGTTAAGGTAGCTACATACGTTTAACACATTTTAAATTAAATATGGTTCCAACATGTATCAGAATCCCCCGTTGAAATAGGAGTTGGTACCCATAAAATCAGAGGAAATAGCCTACCTCATGTGCTTACTAATGTGTCAATAAAATTTCGCCTAGTGCGCACTTGTAAATGGGGTGCTGGTTGACCGATCATTGGGATCATTGGATTATGTTCCATCAGAACACTGTCTATATTGGTACAATGCTTGATTATCAGCCGCTAAACGTCTGAAGTTTTCACATTCTCTCTTTACTTTAAAAAATATATGTAATGAACTGCCAATCATTCTGGACTTTCAGACCGATCGAATTAGGCCTATCTTAAATGACCATAATTTTGAATAACCAGAAAGTCATATTTGGCCGCTATTCAATCAGAATTGGTCTACAAAATACTTTACCAATGCGAATACATTTACATTTTAGTCATTTAGCAGACGCTCTTATCCAGAGCGACTTACAGTTAGTGAATACATATTTTTTTATACTGGCCCCCCGTGGGAATCGAACCCACAACCCTGGCGTTGCAAACGCCATGCTCTATCAACTGAGCTACATCCCTGCCGGCCATTCCCTCCCCTACCCAGGACGACGCTGGGCCAATTGTGCGCCGCCCATGAGTCTCCCGGTCGCGGCCGGCTGCGACAGAGCCTGGATTCGAACCAGGATCTCTAGTGGCACAGTTAGCACTGCGATGCAGTGCCTTAGACCACTGCGCCACTCAGGAGCACCCGAATAGAACTTGGATGTGATTCGATGTGTGAAACATCGATGTTCTGGACATCTGGATCATCCTCTCTACCCCAATATAGACGTTAACCACACACGTCTATCGAGTATTATACAGAGAGACTAACAAATTAAAAACAAAACAGTTTACGCTTAAATTACCTATATCTGATTCCAGTTCAAATTACCTATATCTGATTCCAGTTCAATAGGTCACATGAATGCATTCTGCTATTAGGCTATATTGGTAAAATATAGGCCTACCCTCTGAGCTTCCCATAGTGTATACCCTCCCAGTGGTCCTCTGTAGCTCAGCTGGTAGAGCACGGCGCTTGTAACGCCATGGTAGTGGGTTCGATCCCCGGGACCACCCATACACAAAAAAAATGTATGCACGCATGACTGTAAGTCGCTTTGGATAAAAGCGTCTGCTAAATGGCATATTATTATTATTTTATATTATTATTATTATTATTATATGTTTTGGGGGCAGAAAAGGGGATCAGACCACTAACTGCCCACGTTCGGAATGCTGTCATTGAAGGAAGGTGCAGAGTACCACCTGAGGGCGCGTCACCAAGTTGAAGATGAACATTTGGATGGAGGAGCATATAGATAGAAATCTATAGAGGATGGAGCAATAAGCTAATTAATAAGGAGGACTGATAAGCTTGCTTGAAATATTCATTTTCCATTCCCAGTTTAAACAATTACCCTCGTTTCCCAGAGTCTTCGTAGCGTTCCGATCATCGTTAGAACCTTCTATCTTTAGTAGCGGATGTGTTTCCCAGAGCCTTCGTTAGTAACGTGGCTCTTAAAAACCTTCGCACATCTACGAGTGATCCAGACCACTGGTATCCTGTAGCTCAGTTGGTAGAGCATGGCGTTTGAGACGCCATGGTTGTGGGTTCGTTTCCCACGGGGGGGGCAGTATGAAAATGTATGCACTCACTAACTGTAAGTCGCTCTGGAAAAGAGCGTCTGCTAAATGACTAAAATGTAAATGTATCAGCCAAAGTGCACACAAAGCGCTCTTCCGCGGCAAAAAAAAAGTATGTCGGTGACTGCGGATAACTTCAAAACGAAGTTGACTACAAATACAAAGTTGCCATAGTATTTGCATTTGTTACAAACAAGTGAAGGATTGAATGATGCTTCAAATGAAAAAGCCGCCTCAATAGCATAATGCAGCCATAAGTGGTAATATCTCTCTGGGATCTGATCCGTCTTCAGTATTGTGGAATAATTTGAATGGAGAAAGCTGATCCGAGCGCAGCGCTGCTTTTATTTCCATCCTACACATGGTCTAATGACGCACTTAGCGAACGTTCTCTCTACTTGCTTGTTTGGGAAACACTTAAAAAGTTGAACATGAATAAAGATGCATCTGGTACGATCATCGTAATGCTTAAGGTACAAACCAACTGGGAAATGAGGTCCTGGCCGATATTCGTTTTAGGAATTATCCTTAAATTAATATAACGCAGACCTTTATTGTCAATTTTAGTTTCAGGTCAGAGGATCAAAATCACAATTTAATTGCTGTCCATGAACGACAAGGCTACATCAAATATCTATTTGTCATTTGTTCTGATTTTTTTCATTCTAGTTCTCCTTCTCAGAATGTTTTCCACCCATGATGGCTTATGCCACAGTTTTCGTTAGTTTTAGCAATCAAAACATATCCTAAATATATAAATAATCGGAATGCGTTGCAGAAATTAATATTAGCCTACATATTAGTGACAAAGATGCATGACTGTCTGTCATCATACAGTTGTTTGGAATTCGTCACATGGCATAGGTAGCCTATAGCTGATTCGTTTTTGCACCATTTGATGGAAGTTTTAGATAATAGATTTCCCCTACCAAACTAATTCCAATAGCATTTATTTAATTTCATAATTAGGCCAATTTACAAAATAATTTGATTTCATTCTTTGTAGCCGCCTCCCTTGCTGTCCTAAATGTAGGCCTGAATATTGTGTGTAGGCCAATTTCACGAAATGTCGTGATATTATGGAACAAGTGGTTATGATTCAACGTATATTCTTTCAGTTCACCAATCAATTGAGTTATGCTAGAATTATGAATTTGCAATTTTTCTGTCTAGGCAAAAACGGCTATTAGCACAAGTGCTAGGCCTATTGTGTTCATTTAAGATTTTAGAACATTTGTCAGCCTATATTTTTCAAGTCTAATTTATTAAAGTGCACCAACCAGCCATGTCCCCAACCAAGAATAAAAAATTAAAATAAACGTTCGTGCATGTTGAGCAATCCCATGATGGTATTGATGATGTCATGTTCTTACATATTGCAGTGTCGTTAACATTCAGTTTGCGATATTGGACCAGAGAGCGAACCACTATGCCATTTGAAGCTATTCTGTGCGTTTCATTATGCCTCAGCGCGACGCTTATTCAGTTTTGAGACCAAAATATACCATCCACCCCTGTAGAGATCGTTGGGAGTCGAACAAAATTCTTGAGCCGATGCCAATCCTTCTCCCTTGACTGAAACTGGAGTTTGTTCATTTAACGACGTTTGGCAAAGGCCCGTGCCCTCTTTGTCAAGACGGAAGCAGATGTTGTCTGTGTACAGTACAAGAGGGACCTACACTGGCACTGTTTATGTCGGGCAAACAAAGGCTATAGGCTTCGGTGGTTCCATTTGTCTGCCACTGCTTCATCGGTTATTTGTATTGATTTATTTTTGCTTAATCTCTGACAGGTCGTTTTAGCGTCTGTGTCATCAAGAGTCGATATGTCAACCGAATTTCACTGTTACTAATGAAGGTGCTGCTCATAGGGACAAACATTGAATCACCTGACATTTTTAGGCCTGAAGTTAGAAGCACTATAATGCAATGTTGTTTGTACTACTTTCCAGTTCCAGTCCTATTCTTTTTAATGTGACACTGTATTCCTTCTGCAAGGGTCGTGCGTATTTATTCAGTTGTGAAAAACAATTTAAACATATACGTAAGGGAGCCTATACTGCAATTGTCAAATTGTAAATTTTTCAGTCAATGACATACAGTGCGCTTTGCGTCCAAATGGGCGTAAATCTTTTATCGACGTTAATGCATTTGCGCAAAGGTTTATTTCCCTCTGCCTTATGTAGTATAGTGAACTTGAAATGAAGTTGGGTAAATCAATTAACGAGTGCATACTTGTCAAAATATTCAATAACAGGTGTGTGTGTGTGTGTGTGTGTGTGTGTGTGTGTGTGTGTGTGTGTGTGTGAGTGTATGTGTCCCCCTCCTCTGGTGTGACGCTTACCTACAGTGCAGTTGAGGTGCGGATCCGCTAATCGTGATGAAACCATGCGTGACGCACACACATCACAAGAAGTGCACACTGCCTCTATTAACACAATCATGTTTACAGGTTATTACAATACATGCCTAATGATAGAAATTTCAATATTTATTAGTAAGTTTAGGCCTATAATTTGACCAAACATTTGTTTCTTGTGAGGGGACAAAAGAACCGTGCGTAAATGTTGCCTATGATGTTTCTTATGGATAGTGTACTTGTCATCTGAAACGTTCACCTCATTTTTGATTTATCGAATACATTGTTCCAGAAATGTTTCCTGTTATATATATACATATATACTGTACATTAGCCTTCATTGTAACAACCGCTTCGGATTTGAATTTTTGGTTATTTGTGTAATTGCCTATCACCATATCGTTGTCAAACCAACCCAGCGCAATCAAACAAATATAGGCTCCTTAGCCTCACTGCTGTTAGACAAAGCAGAAGCATAATCTTTTATTATTAAAAGTAGAGTATACATCATTATTATTAAAACATGACGAATGGTGCATTTATATGCAGTATTCGTTTTCATTGATGGACATTATTGAAGTTCACAAAACTATTAAAAATAGGCCTACTTCGAAATGCATTCTCTTCATAATAGGAAAACGATTGCTTTTCCCTCTCCAAGATGTTGCGTCAGAACACCATTATTATTCTACCAAACCCAAAACGTATTTTCTGTGTCATGACCATAGATGTTTGGTTATAGTAAAGTTTGGATTTAGGCACTTTTCGTAAGAAATTGTCCAGATGTTCTAGCAACTGAATTTGAGTCATCCAACTGATAACGAGAACATGTAGGCTACGCCTACGATAAATACCTTCAGCTCAGTGTAGACCGAATGGCTGGTGCGTAAACTGTGCGTAATGGCTCTCATGTAGGCCTATACAGTTTTCAGGTAAGGATCTTGTTACCTGCCTTGGCTCTCGTCTCTGCATCTATTAACTCAGGTTGGTTGAACGACTGCACAGACTGCCATTATAAAACGAAGATGAAAGTGTGTAATGGTTCGAGCCGGGGTATTTACAGTGCCCAAGCTGAAACAGAGCGCAAGGCTCTGCCTGGAACTGCGTGGGAATTCTCCGCCATAAACGCTTTTTTTCCTCTAAGTTTATTATCTGGACTGAAATCTAAACGCCAGTCATAATTATCCGACAGGCCGCCAGTGTCTCTTGCAGCTCGGTCATAATGGTTGCGGTCATATTACAGATATATTTCTGTCCGTTACTCAAAACAAAATTGAGTTGATTAGTCTGCACATTTACAGTTCAAGCTTAACCTTGGGTTGTGTCGATGATTAATTTATTAGACATGAACCATTGAAACGTGCACCTCAGTCATGATTGATTTTCTAAATAACATCTTATACAGCCTATCCTAATTTTGAACAGCCACACAAGTTTTGGTTTAGTGTTAAGAGAAATTAGCTCTGTAGAGTCCTTAGACTCCTGGAATATAACGGCGCAGGGAGATGCATGCATTTTTAAAATGTATTTGGCCATTATGTTGTAGATGACCGAGTAAACGAAGTTACTCACTCATTGCCAAGTAATAACATTCCATGGGCCGCTATTCATATTTGTGTCAGTTTCCAGTATCATCCTTGAAATTATAAATGCATAGGCCTATACGCAGGTCTACAAAATGGAGGTCAGGTGCATGTAGGTCTATTACATATATTTGTTATTTCGATAGATTGCAGAATACTAGTAGGCCATTGTTGAGAATGTGTCCTGTAACTTTCATTTCGGATCGTTTCTTTTTACATTTTCCTCCTCTCAAAATAAATAAAAAATACGTGATTTAAATAGGCAAAAGTGATGGTCTACATGCGATTGTGTCTTATTTTGGCCAATTTCATCGGTTCGGGTGGGGGATTTACTTTCTAATGCACTACACCGGCTCAACTCTACTTTTCTGTCTGCAATATCGATTTGTTTTTTAATGATTTACTCGATGAAGTAATATTTTCAGTCTCACTTGATCTGTTTTATGCTATTCACAATCTAATTATGTAGGTTGCTATCTGTAATGGTCCATATTTGCCAATATTTTAGAGAAAGAGCTTCCACATGAGGGATATTCATGATACAGAAAATGTGAATTCCTTTTTGTATTTTTCTGAGGTAGCCTAAATTGCCTTCTGTCTTAAACGATGTACTTAAATATGTTTTATTTCAGTCATGGCTCAACTAGCCTGCCTAGTTGCTAGTTGGCTGCATAATGCCATTATGGTGTCTCATAATTCGTGATTGTATCATGTTAGAACAATAATTGACAGAAATGCGGGCAAACAGTAAATCCATCAACTTTGTCAATAACTACAGAAGCAGATGGTAATTTTGACCAAATACATATCCTGTTTGCATGTTATCATCCTACCTATATGTCCAATTTGATGAGGCATCATCACACACACATGGTTAGGGTACATTATTGTTCCCTGGGGTACAAAATGATCAAAATACACATAATACCTTCAGATAGCTATTTTTGGACACCCGTGATTGGAAGTGTTGCACCAGTTTAAGTGGTCTACGCTTATGTTAATTAAAGTTTGTCCACTGCAAGTTCTGAAGTCTTTACAAAGGCTTACATAAGGTACTTTTTTTTCTGAGCATGTAGGGCTCTAATAAATCTGACCCAAATCAGTGAATCCCAATGCCAGCCTCTGATGGAGTACCTATTGTATTTGCCTATAGAGGTACAGTAACTGTCCCTATAAGCACCCTAACCAGTCTGGTGCTATGCCCTTCACTTAGGTGTTAAGTCCTTTGCTAAGTCTGCATGTTGGTGCCAAGACCGCAAAGGGGCTAATGGACGGATCACTCACTATGCTTGTGAACCATGTCTTATATCCTCAACATAGTTTATTAGGTAAACCACCCCGTTCAAAAACATTGTTCGCTCCTACAGACAGTGAGTCACGTGGCCGTGGCTTACTATATAAAGCAGGCATTCATCGAGGCATTCAGTTACTGTTCGATTTAATGTTAGAATGGGAAACATGAGTAACCTAAGTGACTTTGAGCATGGTATGATTGTCAGTGCCAGACGCGCTGGTTACAGTATCTCAGAAACAGCTGGCCTCCTGGGCTTTTCACGCATGACAGTGTCTAGGGATTACAGAGAATGGTGCGACAAGCAAAAAACATCCAGTCAGCGGCAGTCCTGTGGGAGAAAACAGCTTGTTGATGAGAGAAGTTGAAGAAGAATGGGAAGAATCATGCAAGCTAACAGGTGGACCACAAACTGGCAAATAACAGCGCATTAAAACAGTAGTGTGCAGAACAGCATCTCGGAATGCACAACTCGTCGGTCTTTGTCACGGATGGGCTATTGCAGCAGACGACCACACCGTGTTCCACTCCTATCAGCTAAAAACAAGAAGAAGCGGCTCCAGTGGGCACACGATCACCAACACTGGACAATTGAGTAGTGGAAAAACATTGTCTGGTCCGACGAATCCCGGTTGCTGTTGCGTCACGCTGATGGCAGAGTCAGGATTTGGCGTAAGCAGTATGAGTCCATTGTCCCATCCTGCCTGGTGTCAACAGTACAGGCTGGTGTCGGTGGTGTAATGGTGTGGGCAATGTTTTCCCGACACGACGTTAGGTCCCTTGATACCAACTGAGCAACGTTTGAACGCCACACCTTGTAGAATCCATGGCCCAAAGAATTCAGGCTGTTTTGGAGGCAATGGGGGGTCCAACCCGGTACTAGATGGGTGTACCTAATCACCTGTGGCCCTTGTTGGGCACCTTCCTATGTCATTAAGGCTCTAAACCATGGCAAGGAAGGTGCCCAACAAGGCCAATGCAGGCATGCCAGTAAAAACAGTGAATGGTGAACAGTAGAGTAGGGTAGGCTATATTCAGAGACTGGTACTAAAGATCACGTGAGAAGGCAACAAACCTTGTCAACATTATGGCCTGTCTCCATGACAATCGGTGGGACCCAAGTTATGAATCACAGGGCAGCCTGGTTTTGTGGTTAAGAGAATTGACTTTTGTAATTATTCAAGTATTATGTGAAATGTGCTGAGAACTAAAGCATTGGGTGTAACTTACCCAGATAATACTGTACAGTACATAGATTGTTGAAATGAGCCCCAGCCTCCTGAAATAAGCCAGATTGCCAGGTATGTTTTTTGTACGTTGTGCTTCATGGGCCCACATGGTTTTAGATAATGCCTTGCATGGACACACACACGTGTATGCACACACACACAAACACACACACACACACACACACACACACACACACACACACACTATCTACACACACACACACTCTCCTTTTCTCCCTATACACCAAGTCACTTGGCTCTGTCATATCCTCACATGGCCTCTCCTATCATTGCTACGCTGACGATACACAACTAATCTTCTCCTTTCCCCCTTCTGATAACCAGGTGGCGAATCGCATCTCTGCATGTCTGGCAGACATATCAGTATGGATGACGGATCACCACCTCAAGCTGAACCCTGGCAAGACGGAGCTGCTCTTCCTCCCGGGGAAGGACTGCCCGTTCCATGATCTCGCCATCACGGTTGACAACTCCGTTGTGTCCTCCTCCCAGAGTGCGAAGAGCCTTGGCGTGACCCTGGACAACACCCTGTCGTTCTCCGCTAACATCAAGGCGGTGACCCGATCCTGCAGGTTCATGCTCTACAACATTCGGAGAGTACGACCCTGCCTTACACAGGAAGCGGCACAGGTCCTAATCCAGGCACTTGTCATCTCCCGTCTGGATTACTGCAACTCGCTGTTGGCTGGGCTCCCTGCCTGTGCCATTAAACCCCTACAACTCATCCAGAATGCCGCAGCCCGTCTGGTGTTCAACCTTCCCAAGTTCTCTCACGTCACCCCCCTCCTCCGCACACTCCACTGGCTTCCAGTTGAAGCTCGCATCCGTTACAAGACCATGGTGCTTGCCTATGGAGCAGTGAGGGGAACGGCACCTCCGTACCTTCAGGCTCTGATCAGTCCCTACACCCAAACGAGGGCATTGCGTTCATCCACCTCTGGCCTGCTGGCTCCCCTTCCTCTGCGGAAGCATAGTTCCCGCTCAGCCCAGTCAAAACTGTTCGCTGCTCTGGCACCCCAATGGTGGAACAAGCTCCCTCACGACGCCAGGACAGCGGAGTCACTCACCACCTTCCGGAGACATTTGAAACCCCACCTCTTTAAGGAATACCTGGGATAGGATAAAGTAATCCTTCTACCCCCCACCCAAAAAAAAAAATAATAATAATAATAATAATAATTAAAAAAAAAAAATAAAAAATTGTAAAGTGGTTAACCCACTGGCTATAGGGTGAATGCACCAATTTGTAAGTCGCTCTGGATAAGAGCGTCTGCTAAATGACGTAAATGTAAATGTAAATCTAAGGTCTGAGTCCTAACTTCAGATGTGTAACTCAAATTTCCTTGCAACTCTCCCACAGATATCACTGCTGTATAATTTGCATGAAAGACCTAGTTACACATGCATATTTTTTGGTTTAGGATTCCCTGACAAAGTAAAAGACATCCACTAATAATGAGGGGTCTATGCCTTATCTTAATTCTAAACAATGCAAATAGTCTGGGTAGCCATGATTAGCCGTTCAGGAGTCTTATGGCTTGGGGGTAGAAGCTGTTAAGAAGCCTTTTGGCCCTAGACTTGGTGCTCCGGTACCGTTTGCTGTGCGGTAGCAGAGAGAACAGTCTATGACTAGGGTGTCTGGAGTCTTTGACAATTTTTAGGGCCTTCCTCTGACACTGCCTGGTATAGAGGTCCTGGATGGCAGGAAGCTTGGCCCCAGTGATGTACTAGGCCGTACGCACTACCCTCTGTAGTGCCTTGCGGTCGGAGGCAGAGCAATTGCCATACCAGGCAGTGATGCAACCAGTCAGGATGCTCTCTGGTGCAGCTGTATAACTTTTTGAGGAGCTGAGGATCCATGCCAAATCTTTTCAGTCTCCTGAGTGGGAATAGCCCCGTCGATGTTCCACTACAGCCCCGTCGATGAGAATGGGTGCGTGCTCAGTCCTCTTTTATTTCCTGTAGTCCACAATCATCTCCTTTGTCTTGATCACGTTGAGGGAGAGGTTGTTATCCTGGCACCACATGGCCAGATCTCTGACCTCCTCCCTATAGGCTGTTTCATCGTTGTCGGGGATCAGGCCTACCACTGTTGTGTCGTCGGCAAACTTAATGATGGTGTTGGAGTCGTGCCTGGCCATGCAGTCATGGGTGAACAGGGAGTAAAGGAGGTGACTGAGCACGCACCCCTGAGGGGCCCCCGTGTTGAGGATCAGCGTGGCAGATGTGTTGTTACCTACCCTTACCCCCTGGGGGCGGCCCGTCAGGAAGTCCAGGATCCAGTTGCAGAGGGAGGTGTTTAGTCCCAGGGTCCTTAGCTTCGTGATGAGCACTATGGTGTTGAACGCTGAGCTGTAGGCATTCTCACGTAGGTGTTCCTCTTGTCCAGGTGGGAAAGGGCAGTGTGGAGTGCAATAGAGATTGCCTCATCTGTGGATCTGTTGGGGGGGGGGGGGGGGGGGGGGGTATGCAAATTGGAGTGGGTCTAGAGTTTCTGGAATAATGGTGTTGATGTGAGCCATGACCAGCCTTTCAAAGCATTTCATGGCTAGAGGACAGTGACAACTGGACATTGAAATGATCTCTATTGTGGCTTTATGATTGTCAGAGTTATAAGATTGGTGCTAATGATCCGTTATGATTCCCTTCCGAAGGAGTAGGGTCATTTTCATAACATCTTTATGTGCATACGATGACAGGCTGCGTGTGTGATGCATCATACCCCCCTTGTTGTTTTCATAATTGTCGATTATGTCTCTGAGACAGGGAACATAATTTAGAATATATTTGTGCCTCTGTAACTATTGTGAAAGTTCTTCAAATAGTTCCAAATGGTAAAACAATTAGTAAGGAATCTGAGGATTTTTCAAACTTTGTATCTAGGCTATAGATCAAGAAAGCATGCACTCGTTTACGATTATACCAATCATTTAATGGTGGTGCATTTGGAAGCAGTTAGAGGCATTTATGTAACCACATAATAGCCACTCTATCTTACTAAAGGGGTTTAACACTCAATACTATTTTCTTTGCTGCTGGCGGACATAAAGGACATTTGGAATAAATAGCCATCAGGCTACTTCAATTTCTTATATTTCACGACTTGATTTCATGTTAAATACTGGGAATGTTTACTCACCCAGTTTAACAAGCTCAATAATAGTAATTAAGTCATTTAGATGTTGTCTTTTGTGTTATCATTGTTGTGATGATGATTAGGGTGATGATGATTATGTAGGGATACTAGTTATCAAGGCTATTCGTAAGCAGCACCAATAACCTTTTTACTTCAGTGCTGATGCATGGATTTGTTTCTTCAAACTTTTCCCACAATTTATTCTAGCTACACTTAGTTGACTATAGGGTTGATGCTGGGGTTGATGATGGTACTAGGTTAATACCTTTAGTGGTTTAATTAACAACCTCATCTAGCTACATTAATTACCACAAGAGGCTGCAGTTATAATATTGCATTATTCTGAGCCTGAAATATAGCCTGACTTCATGTTCATTGAAATGTCCTTGATCTGGTCTGTCAATTTGACCTTTTGACAACTGTTGTAAATTATTAACCACATGCTGCTTAACATTGTGTCAGAAAGTATTGCAAAATGGTTGAAAGGTGTTGATTCCTATTAATAGCAAGTGTCAAATTTGATAATATTTTCGATAGCGCAGTGTAGTTAATTATGCTGCAGATCAAATAAGATAAAACATGCGTTTTTTCCCTTGCGTAAAACTCAAGATTAGAACTTAAGCCTTAAGTATTTATGTTAATTAATGGCATTGAAGCGTGAAAATGGAAGTTACATGCCTGTAGCTCAAGTGAGGATTATGCCCAATCTCACGTTTTTTAGTACAAACAAATAAAAACATATATTTTTTTCACGCACGTCAGCCTGTCAAACCAGCTCTTTGAAAATGTCATTTAAAAACTCAACCAAAATCTGCTTTCAAAAATATAGATTATTCTACTAATTTACTATACAGACAAATGTATTTTTGCCTCCTTATTATACTCGCTTCTCTATAATGGCGACTCAGCATGCAAGGTCCATATAAGGACAATGTTTCATGGGCAGAAAAATTATCAAAATAATACAACTATAGGCTAGTCTATACAGCTATGTCTGTGTTTCCTCAGTCGCCCAGATCTTTTTATTTAGGGTTTAAATTGGATAGACAGGCCCTCCATACTTTAAAATGGTGCATAACATTATGACGTTCGATTTAGTGCAACGTTTAATCGTCCGTGCGCGGTAGATCAATATGGTGAAGATATATTTACACGGAAAATAGAAAACAACGTGAAAATGCCTAGTGTCCAAGAAGTGTAGGCTATTACAATACTACAACCATGTCTGCTGTAAATGAAAGCATGTTGCTTGCATTTGCATTTTTGCAATTATTCAGTTCACAAAATGTAGGCCTAGAACACCTTTACAACAATGGACTAGGTTACTTTGATTAGCATGTATTGTGCACGAATCCTCTTTAGAAAACACAAATAGACTACTATTAGGTCTTTGAGTTGTTTTTCATAAGAAAAATGTATCCGAAAGCCTCATTGAGGACTTAGACCTCATTGCGAAAGAGTGGCCCCTCTAATAAAACTGTTCAGCCGCAGACTTGAGGTGAAACGCCCAACCTGTCCCTGCACCAAATGGTGGTGCTTTAGAGATTGCAAATACTGTACAGGGCTGTTTTGACGTCTGGTTCATATTTGAAGAAACTGTTACTATATGGAAAGTATTCATCGATAATTCACCCAATGGTTCGTTGTTAGTGTCTTGTTTTCAGAATACTGATGCCATATTTATGTCCATTATTCACATAAATTAAATCTAAAGTGTAGGGATCCAGCATTTTCATCAGGAAGAAAAGCTATAGGCTAACTATCTTCTCAGTACTGAGGGTTGGGAATATTTTAGAATTAAGCCAAATGGGTCAGGCGCACAAACACACAAGGGGCTAAATGGGAGGCCATGGCAACACGCCATCTCTGCCAAGTGCTCAGGGATGCAATGGGAAATTACATGACATTTGCAAAGGGTTAGTATGCTGAATAATTGTCATTTATTTGTGTATTAGGAATTATTTGTTGTTTTTAAACATTTGTATCATACATGATCAGACAGTTCTTGGATGTAAATAATGAATTGCCATAATAAATAAATAGCGGCATGTCTACGCACACAACCATATTGTGTTGGGCTGTTGGTTACTACTTATCACACTTTTAAGGCCTTATCATTCTCAAATATTCAATACAGAACTCTTAAATTCCAGAGAGCACTTAAATTCCAAGATATGGTTTTGGTTAAAAAAATACAAATTTGGTACACATTTCAAAACGTCCAGGGTTGTTACCCTAATAGTCATATGCATGTCTAGTATCTCTGTTTCTAATCCACACACACAAGTCTGCCTGGCTACATGCACCTTTTTTTTGTATAAAACATTTTGGTGAGGCCTATTCATGTTTGTTGATGCATTATAATTACGCACGACAAGTTCTCCTCAATAGCTTTAGTACCTGCATGATATCATACTTATTCCACGATGTAGCCTAATAGTCTAAATTATTATTTCCCAATTGTATAGCCTACTGTATTCGCAAGTAACTCATACCAAATAAAGCTCGTTATTGTATAGATTTTTGGTTTGAGTATGTTTTATGGACAAGTCGTTTGAAATTGAATATATTACAGTTTTCAAAGCATTGGTAATACATTTATTTTTCCCCCTAGGAAATATTTCACATGAGTTTATTTGCACGTGTACACCACTCTTTCTATTGTTGTCTGTCCTGCGAGTCACTCCCCTTGTTAGTTGCACAATTACGCATAGTTTAGAAACTTACCATTCCTTATTCCTGGATTTGGGTATAGGAAAATGCCTTTTATTTTCGTGGAGAGCCAGAGAACCGTGAAATGCACCGACCCCTTTGTGAAGTCATTATGAGCCTCGACAACTGGGCAGGAAGTTTGACAATAAGGGTTATTAAGGCATTTCCTGCGAATAGTAGCTGCTGTGCGCAAGTACAGTATGTGCCATTAGGCGGAGGCTTTGCACCTCTAGGAGCCAAGGCGCATGGCATCGACGCGGTACGCATGAGACATGACATTGCAGACAAACAGCATAACATATTGCAATCTCATCCTGCACTATTGCACAATTATTCAAGAGTAGTCTCAATATACGTTTGGAAACCGTAGAGCCACGATTTAATTATTAATAAATGATTCTATAAATCATGTATTAATTGAGCATCTAAGGATAGCCTAGTCACTTGCCCTGTGGTCTGTAGGTCTATCTTTGATTGAAATGGAAGAAAGGTGCTGGTTACAAACGTTATATGGTATATGTGTGCCTTGTGTGTTTGTGATGATGACACAGACAGAGGCAACCTTGAATTTGAGCATTTGCTCAGGGATGGGCGGGTCTGGTATGATCGGTGGCGGCCTAAACGGAGCCTTCAGGGAGGGCCAGACTCTTCACTTTAAACTTGGCCTTGACCTTGAGGGCCTATTCTGATCCCTATGTAAAGACTACTGTCTGGGGGTTGTGTGCGCGTGTGTGTTTGTGTGTGTGGTGAGGGTTGGAATGAGTGAGGTGAGGGGGCTGTTGTTGCACTTAAATAATCTGGGTAGAGGCTAAAGATGATGGAGAGAGTCTTTCTGCCTATCCCATTTTTATTTTTTATTTTATTTTATTTCACCTTTATTTAACCAGGCAAACCAGTTGAGAACAAGTTCTCATTTACAACTGCGACCTGGCCAAGATAAAGCAAAGCAGTGCGATAAAAACAACAACACAGAGTTACATAAACACAATGCACAAATCCTGACTAATGAGAAGAATCAGACACTAGTTTAACCTATTTTTATTGTTTGAAACATTTTCATTATAGTTATATTGTTTGAAACATTGTCCATATCGCTGGAACTTGTGCGTCTCTCGCTGACGCAGATCAACCATTAGATGCATAACTGCGCCTTTGAGCTAAAATGTACATTTCGTTACCTGATAGCAATTCCAGAAGCAGATTGACATATGTTTTCATAAAACTAGATAACATCAGGCCTACCTTCAAAATGGCAGAGTCGGACGGGTAAATGACTTTTCATTGCAGCATATAGGCTACTTTTCAGATAAAACACCACTTTTACGCACACGAGCATTTGTACATTTGTGAACATGAGATAGCTTTGAAAAAGCTAGACGAGTAACCAGTAACAATTTACTTATTCATTGTGTTTGCCATGTCGTCCTCTAAAAACTATGTGTAGCGTTTCACGTATGGGCATAGCCTACACAGATTTTCCAAACCATGAGCCACTTCATGGCAGAATGAAAGCGTACTTTGCTTTTTTGAACCACTTCATGTCAGGTTTGTCATATAACACACATTAAACATTTACTTTAGACACATTTAGCTATATCTCGAATAATGGCAATAGGCCTATGCATTTCAGTATAAAATACTCAAATTCATAACTACAGTCATAACCACAGAAATAATGATTACACAAAAAATATTACTCTGAAGTGCCTCAAAACCCCACTAAATCTATTTGAACTTCAGCCGTATTTTAGAAATCTTAAGACCTCCAATCCCGTCCATAAATTATCTTTACGCTTCCTTCAGTAATGTGTTTTTAGCCATGAACATTGAGCATTATATTCTTAAAGCGCACATAAATTACTATTAAACGTCCAAAGCACAGTTATTTTATTAAAAGGTATGCAATCTCATGTTATGCTTAAAGAATACTTTTATGACAACGATAAACTTTCTTCATGCATTTGGCAAGGACGATTATAAGTCTTTAAATATGTCCATAACCATTGGGAAATATTCAGCATTTTACATTAAGGCAAACGGTGTAACATAATCTTTTGGGTTTTGTGGTAAAATCTACATTAATAGTCATTTTGTGTGAAAGTAAAAAAAAATCTGTCTTAACAGTCTCCATTTTGAATGACCATTTCCCTTTGTGAAGCCTATATTATTTTTATGCAATCATTTAACAAAACAAGCAAACACTATTTTTCAAAGTAGGTTACATTATTATTAGACTTTTGTTGGAGTGATTGCCAAAGTGATTCATTCCCAGATTTTCTGCGCATTCAATAGATGTCATAGATAAATAGTCCTCATGCCATCATTGTATGACGTGACTTAACATAGGTTGTCCTTTTCAAGGTATTTGATTTAGATATCAATAATTTTAGGGGCTACATGCTCGTTGGTCTGCTACCATTGGCCTTTGGAGAGCTAGGCGCATGGAGCTTTGGGAAGCTTTATTCACCCTACAAATCCAGTACGAAATGCAAGTAGAAAGGCTTTTGTACACCGTTTCTATTGTTATGCTGTGCTTCAGAATTGTAGTCAGAGGTTGAATTTTATTATTTATTCGAGACGGTGTGTGTGTATGGAAACCGCAGAAAACACAATCATTGGTGAAAAGAAAATGGCAAAACAATACGCTGAAGAGCATCTCGTGCCATTTTTCCAAAGCAATAAAAATAATGTATTTGACTGACATCCGCAACAAGGGCTTGTTTTACTTATCACGTGGTAAGCTTTTCATCCAATGGAGATGCGCCATTCCATGTCTTGGTCCGTTGCGTCAATGCAGCTGTGGATGTAACCTGGTGTCCTACTCTGGACTTGGGTCTTTGAAACAGAATTCTCCGTCCGAATGGTGAGCGTGATATGACCACCTCCTTGGTCTTGAATCCTCGCTGGGCGGACACGGTTATGTTTGTGTATGAAAACAACTTGGATGAGCTGAACAAGAACATGGAGGGTCTGGTTGGTAGCGGAAATTTCGCGGCCAACCAGTGCAGGAATCTGATGGCCCACTCCGCTCTGGGGGGTCACCCCTCTAGCCTGGTGCACAGCTCCGGCTACTCCGCGGTGGATGTATCGGGCTCAAGCTCCGGGGAACCAGGCAAACAGTGCACACCATGCCCCGCGGTCCCTCAAGGCTCCTCCACAGGTCCATTACCCTATGGGTACTTTGGCAACGGCTATTATCCCTGCAGAATGGGGCGGGGTTCGCTCAAGTCCTGCACCCAGCCCAGCGCGCTCAGCTACTCTGCGGAAAAATACATGGACACCCCGGTCACGTCTGAAGAATACCCGAGCCGGGCTAAAGAATTCGCGTTTTACCACGGATACCCAAGTCCCTACCAGTCCATGGCAAGCTACCTGGACGTGTCGGTGGTGCAGACTCTCGGGACAGGAGAGCCCCGTCACGACACGCTGCTTCCAATGGACAGCTATCAGCCGTGGGCACTGACGAATGGCTGGGGCGGCCAGATGTACTGCTCCAAGGACCAGAGTCAAGCCGGACACCTTTGGAAATCTGCGTTGGCAGGTAAAAACATATGTTCTGCACACTGTCTTAGTACATTATTAGACTACTGTAATGGGACACATTGTGACACGGGTTGGATAACCTATATGAGGCTAAATTAATTCAGGGGTTTTCTAATGCATGATTACGCAATTTAATTACCCTTCATTTTGTGCATTAATCGCAAGCCATCGAATAAATTACGATTTTCAATCCCTTATTCTATCGAATGTTTGGGCTGAATATTGGATTTTAATATGTGTCTCGGTATAGGCACGCACGTTCATATGAGCGACCATTTTGGTCGTTGTAGTCTTCACCGTTTTCTGAGTTTATGAATACCTCATTGTAGTGTTAATGCTTCAATATGTAGGCAGATATACACTGCCGTTTCTCAAAAACTTAGCATGGGTTATCCCTTGCAATGAGAAAGACTGAATTATATAATTAAATGCAAATTTTTTAGACTCCAGTTTCTCTTTGTTGTCCATTACAGATGTAGTGGCCCACCAACACGATGGCAACTCCTTTCGTCGCGGTAGAAAGAAAAGGATACCGTACACCAAGGTGCAGCTAAAGGAACTGGAAAAAGAGTATGCCGCCAACAAATTCATCACGAAAGATAAGAGGAGAAAGATTTCAGCAGGAACCAACTTGTCGGAAAGGCAGATTACGATCTGGTTTCAAAACAGGAGAGTTAAAGAGAAGAAGTTCGTGGCCAAAGTCAAGACCAGTGCGCCGTAGACAGCCAGGCTTGAGCAAGACGATTTGGACGAGGGACATTGTTTTTGGTGTATGAACAAAAAATGAAGGAAAGAAAACGTCGACGTGGTACCTTTTTTGGATTGGGATTTGGTGTGCTATTTTGCCTGCGCAATTGCATCGCCGATTCGTCTTTTGAAAAGAAGAAATAAAACAAGAACCAAGCCCTCTAAAGACAATGTTTTAGGGGCCTGTAAATACAGCACTTGCCTGCTTTAATGTAACACTTACGTCTGCTTAACTGTTTAACTCGTGCTATACATGGAGGTATATATAGGCTATATGTTAGGTATGTCAATGTTGTTACTGCAGTAGAATAGGAAACGTATTATGCAATCATATTCCCAATCTATACTGTTTATAACGCTTGTAAAACAGTACTTATAAAAATATAGCGTAATGCTTAATAAATTGTTTTAATCCCAGTATGTTGTATAAATTAAATTTTACTTCGTGGAATATATGTGTTATATATGTGATTCTGTTTGCAAACCCTGTTAATATAGAGATAGTTAAAGATAAAATAGAATGACGATTGGAAAAAGTACATAACAGGGAAGGTCTAAGACCCAGAAATGGAGTTCAGAAATTCTAGTGCAATGGAAAGTTGCATTCAAACGGTTTATAGTATATTTGAAATATGAATTTTATGCATTAAGTTGCTGATGCATTTGACATATTATGCTCCATCATGAAAGCTGCATCAAAACGTTTATAAATACAACTTTTAAAGTGTCCATACCCTTAACAAATAATCTCATGCTTTTCCTGCCAAATAACAGTCTTTTCGGGGCTCATGATTTTGGTGATGGGTAAAAGCTGCTTTGCCAATTGTGCCAAATATATTATTTAATATACTTTGAAAGTTGAAGGCCTGCAAACACAGCCATATTTGAAATGGCGAGCTATATAATGTGTTGTGTGTTATTACTTAGCCTTTCTTGTACCACCTACTGATGCTCTTTTTACTGCGTTATTCATATTCTTGGAACCGTTGGAAGTTTACGCAGGCCTAGTCCTATAGGCTACTTCAAAATATATATGAATGGCTTAGACAATATTTTGTTCATTGGTAGGCTTATTTAATTTTTAAATTAACACAATTACTAGCCTATTCAAAACGTAATCAGTCAAATACGGCTACAAAGGTTAAACTGACTTCAGATATAGGCCTTTATATGTAAACTAAAACAAATGAAATTCACTTAAAGCGTCAATAAATTAGTTGCATATTCAATATTGGTTGTTAGTCTATATATCCTGTTCTAGGTGGATACGAGGAATGTGTTGATGTTCTAGAAGCAAAAAGAGCATGAGGCAACTGTAGACTTCCTTAATCCGTCCTTGACCTTGACCTTGAGTGTCACGTGCTCAAAATATCAGCAATAACTTTTGTTTCACGCTAATCATGAATATTTATACGGAGAACGGGGTGTTTCTATGTCCCTATGAATAGCCTATAGACACCGTTAGGCTAGATCTGATTATCTTTAGATGTCCATATCTCGGATGTACAGTAAATCTCAAAACGTAAACAATATTTTGTGTCATTCTTGTTATGGAAAAGGCTCTCAAAGTAGCTTCTAGCTTTGGTGCCCCCACACATGCTTCTCTTCGTGTTGAGAGGACCTCATAGAGGCTATCCTCCTGCGTAACTGTATGAAATATTATTCTCCAAATGTTCGCTCGTTTGGATAAGCAGATTTACGCACTATAATCTTTTTTACAGTCTTTTGAGACGTGATTTATGTATCTGTCCGGTTCCGAACAGTTTAATTGTTGGATAGTGAGCAGAGCTAAGGCGCGCTCCGGCTGCATACTGCACTTAACGCCGGTCTAGATTAGTCAGGGTGTAAAAGGTGCGTCGTTATTCAAAGGCTTTACATCATCACCTTTGCATCGTCCTGTTGCTTTCTTTTTGCTGTGCTCTGTTTTAAAGTCATTCAACACACCACATAGGCATGTATTTCTCTCCTTGGTGAAATATAGACACTTTTGGGGAATGTTGCCAATGGAAAAATTTTGCACAGCGACATTTCTGATGAAAACATACACTACCGACGCATTGATGAAGACGTAGGCGTACCATAATAAGTGCCATATGTAGCCTAAGCAACGCTCAGACAGCCAGCATAGTCATGTAATAATAATAAACTACTACTAGCCACATAGTCAGAACAGTGTTCATATTCAGAATGTAGGTTATTTCACTTTACCATTGATAAATTACGCTCTAACCTGGATTGGAGAAGTTTGCGCTAGGTATGGATTCTGACAGAATTTGAGAGGAATGATATCAAAGCCCATTCAACACTGTAGCTCATGATGCCAACGCTTCAGGTCATACATTTCTTCTGCAGCTTTATGCATAGAGAGAGAGACGTTTGGAAACCCGTCTGAGTTTTTTAGTATTCCAACCCAAACCCATATATTTTATGATATTATCCTGGTGCTACTCTCAGACCAGACATAATTTGACATACGAGACCAAAATGAGACGATAAAAACATGTGGAGCTATTAGATCTCACAGGCCTATTTCAACACAGCCTAAGGCGCTTGTATCACTTTTTTGCTGGTATAGAAACACATGGGCCTGAGTGTGCAGCTTTATGTGCCCCATAGCATTTCTATTCAGGTAAGGCTCAGTAAATAGCAATGCCTGTCATTTGAAACCTAATTTGTAATGTTGTTATTTCAGTTCCATTGTTTCAAGTACAATTGCATGATGTATTTTCCCTCAGTATATCTTATTACGTTTGGGCATTAGACTAAATGATTATAAACATGGCCTATAGCCAATTCATGGAGATTTTGAATGGGCTAGTCATTTCTCAGTCCAGATTTCACGGCATGTGCAGTGCTGCTTTTCAGACCAGGCTAGACGTGTCTTTCACCTAACTGTGCTAGGCAATAAATGCTGAATACCCTTCCTTCCACCGCTGGTTAACATTGAACTTGACAAAAGCATTCTAACAAACGGCGCGTCTGCTTTGTGTTTACGTTGTGTTTTAATGGTAGTTCCTTCTCCCCCTTTAGAAAACGCACAATGTGAGCATCAAGCACGGAAGTAGCTTTCCACCAGCAATACAATAAAGCTGCAAGTTTCCCTTATTTGAAATACCAGACCCTATCATTAATTGTTTTACTCTTGACTAGTCAATTGTAATTGGTCGATATTTTATCAGTGTATAGGACATTTAGCCATTTCCCATTTCATATGGCCCACAGTCACTTCAAGGCCTTTAACGTGCATCTGGGCCTATCCCATTCTGGAGTGACGGATGATTGATGCTGTAGCCTATAGTGCTGCAGTCTTCACTGTGATCGTAATTTTGCTTTTGTCAATTTAAGATATTCTCACAACTCAAACGCTCAGGGACTTGAGTGTGCTTGATACCCAACTGCCAATTCAATATTAGGGTTAGGAGTATAGCCTATAGCTTTGCTCACTATTCACGGAGGTGTAACTTTAAATGTAACCACAAAGAACAGCATGTCGTTGCTTTTTGAAGTAGGCCTACACATCTAACAACCGATCTTATCATCATCACACAACATTCCAACTCTGAAGAAAGAAAGTGCCATCAGGCTATGCCAGATATTGGCTATACATTTGCTTTAATATCATAGTTAGGCCTACTTTACTTTATTAGATTTATTTGACAGGGACAATGTTTATGTCTGTGAAACTTGACGGGTATATGGAAGAAACATTTTAAAAATATATATTTTCCATTTTAGTATTTTCTCAGAAAATGAAAATATGAATTACTGCGATAGGAAAGTTACACAAAGTTAAATGGGGTAAAGCAGTTTAATAATTGTTAACCTATTGAATAAGCTTAATTCTATTAAATGTTTTTGGACATGGTAACATTAGGCTTATTCTAGATTTGAGACATTCGGCCACTCAGGCTAATCTTTGAACCACATCAGTGTGCTTTCAAATACGTTTTTTTTTTTTTTTTTATCATGGTAGATTGCTAATCTGTCAATCTGTTGATGTTAAAATATGAATATTTAGACATTGCTTTTGGTGGCTTGCTTGAAGACAAGAAGGAGAGTCGAAGCTCTGTCAGGCGATGACTTCCATGTCAATATGCCTCCAACTGGCCGTCCCAAGAGCATGCTTAATTTCAAGAATGCCAGACTCTTCTCTCTCAAGTTCACGTCCAGCCCCCCCACCTTTTACTACACTCTTTCCCTTTGCAGACTCCCCCTCCCCCTAGTCTGCATCGCGGACAGTCTTTTGTTACACGGTGGACTTTGCAGTTGAACTTGAGACATCTTGTAAACAATATGTAGTCTGGCCCTTGTCTGGACAGAGGTGGTCAATGGACCTGAGGCTCAAAACTTATCCGCTGCATGCAGGAGGAAGAGGAAGTGACTCTACACACCAGGCCTCCAACGATGCACCTAGAGATAGTGGTCAGCTTAGTCTGAGCTGTCTGAGCTGCAAGGTGACACATAGGCCTACATGAATGAATGAATTGAGAATAAGACCTGCATCCCCATATAAGCATTGACGATATCTATTTACAATATTTTCAAAGATAAACAATAGATACATGTAAGAAGATATTATGGGTAAAGCTCATGGATAAAAATCACCACCTAAGGACACATTTAAAAAGGCACAACACTAATAGCCTAGCAAACTGTAGCTGAGTTAGAATTTCCCCAAATGTGTGCTTTTATAAAGAGCCTATAGATTGTATAAACAAATTATGTTTCTTACAACCACATCAGCTGGTGCCAACACTATTCCAATAGGTTATGAACTTTTGGCGGTACACGTGCTAAAGCTTACTGCCCATACAAGTGGTCAAATGTGTTATTTTGAACGGCTCACTATAATATGGCTACACCAAATTTTAGGACTGAAAACTCGGAGGAAATAACTGACATTTATTTTTTTGATGAGCAAAACAAATTGTTGGCCTAGCTCTGTATTACTAAAATGTAAATGTAAAAATGTATATATGCTCAAAAGTCACATAGGCCTATCGTTTTCAACAACTTTATATGTTTACCCTATGTGTATCCAACAGACTAGTAATATTAGTATTAAGCATGTTAGCTCTGTAATAACTATTTAAAATTAAAAAGCTAACAAGTTTAGGGCTATTCTATTGTTTATTTTAGGTCTGAATCTTGAATTAATTATCTGCAATTAACAGTGATAAATGCAACCAATAACTCTGTTTAAAAGTATATATAGCCACAACACTGCACAGTTAGGTGTCCAATATAAATGCAACCAATATCTCTGTTTTAAAACGTTTTATTTTATTTATTATTTTATGTTGCAGGTGTCCAATATTTATGGCTACAAACTTTTTGAATGTACATTTTACCATTAAGCTACCAAACTCCTAGCCAATAGCTGGATATAATAGCTGGATACTTACTGACATTACACTGAGAAAGAAGAGTCATTAAGATTAATTGATAAGGCCCTCATCATGTTAGGTATGTATTCGTATGCTATCATGTACCTTGGACTTGGCCTGCCTTTTGGCCATGCGCTAGGCTACTCAGTGTAGATCTTGAATCAGTTTATGTTTGTGCTTTATTTTATTTTTTTCGCCAGGGGAACTGAGAGCAGCGGGAGAGGTGTTGGTGTTGACAAACAGAAACACAAGTTGGAACTCTCGAGCGCGCTAATGAGCACCAGCCCACCCGCGCGCAATGGAACCACATCATAGCATCGTTCTGATTGAGAGGAAAAGCCGCCTACTTAAACCGAGATCAACATAACTTTAAGACTACGCAGTAAAATCACAAAATGTATTGGCATGCAACACACAACTCATCTGTGAAATTTTACGGGGCACTACAATTATGTTAACCTTATAAATCGGAGTTGTTTTTGGAAGAAAGTGATGGAATGTTCTGCATTGTGCTGGGCTAACTGGTTCCATTATTTCCCCTGTCATTTAAATCATTTACGCACTGACCTCCAGTTGTAGAGTCTAGTTATTATGTTATAACTGTTAGCTACATTTTGATTTATTTAGCCCACGAATAATTAATTTCAATAACATTATGCTGAATGTATGGTCAATAATCATATATGGCTTTACAGGTTAACTCATGGCCTACAATTACAAAAATCATTTTAGGCTATAAGATAGACTATTAATAGGCCTGTAGGCTTGATAAACATTTCCCAAGTCCTCAGTGTCCTTCGTGTATAGGACCAAATAACACAAACATTGTTATATCTACCATGTTTAATTAGGTAATTGTAAGCAACAACCTCCATATTTCACCTTGACCTATTGTGTGGAGATCTCCTTAAAGGAATAGTTCACCCAAATTACAAAATGACATATTGGTTTTCCTTACATATGACAGCAATCCATGCTTTGGTTTAGTTTCCCTGGCCTGTTTCCACATGCAAATGTTTTAGCATTTGTGGCACAAATGCCATTCAAGTCATGGGACAGATATTAGCATTTTGTTCAAAACATCTAAAAGTGACTTTGTTGAGCTTCACAATCAATTTGAGATACTTTCGGATGATTTGGACATGATGCGCGAGAAATGCTAATATCGGTTCCATGATATCCAAGTATATCTGACCAAATTATGAAAGACAAACGTTGCAATTTTGAATTCCGTAAAGTGATTGTGGAAGAGGTGAAAAAAGTATTGTTGTCTATCAACAATGACAAGCCACCGGGGTCTGACAACTTGGACGGAAAATTACCAATTTACTACTTAACAGCACTATCAACAAGGCAGGTCCTACAGGCTCTAGTTTTATCACACCTGGACTACTGTTCAGTCGTGTGGTCAGGTGCCACAAAGAGGGACTTTTGAAAATTGCAATTGGCTCAAAACAGGGCAGCACGAGCTGTCTGTTTGAACGACTGGCACACAGCTCGGACACACATGCATACCCCACAAGACATGCCACCAGAGGTCTCTTCACTGTCCCCAAGTCCAGAACAGACTATGGGAGGCACACAGTACTACATAGAGCCATGACTACATGGAACTCTATTCCACATCAGGTAACTGATGCAAGCAGTAGAATCAGATTTTTAAAAACAGATAAAAATACACCTTATGGAACAGCGGGGACTGTGAAGCAACACAAACACATGCATACACACACATGATAACATACGATCTATACACACGTACACATGGATTTTGTGTTGTAGATATGTGGTAGTGGAGTAGGGGCCTGAGGGCACACACTAATGTTTTTTAAAATGTATAACTGCCTTAATTTTGCTGGACCCCGGGAAGAGTAATGGGGATCCATAATAAATACAAATACAAATACTAATTTGTGCCACAAATGCAAAAACATTAGCATGTGGAAACAGTGCCAGTGAAACTAAACCGAAGCATGGATTGCCATACCTTGGCCATTGAAACCAATGTGTCATTTTGTAATTTGGGTAAACTATCCCTTGCCTTGCACACGCATTAAAATCTGACTCAGTACATACTGGATGAGAGGTGTAGCTAGAATCGTAATGAAAGGCGTGGATGTTTTTAGCAGCCCAGTGCACTAGCCCGCTGGCATCGCGTGGATGTGGTCCAGATGTGCTGGGCGGCGCCAGAGTGCAGAGGTGCCCTATACGAATCAGCAGCGTGTTAGAAGCCGAGGCCCAATTGACCTCACTCGCATTTTCTGCTCGCCGATTCCATATTTTGAGGGCCAGTAAAAAGGGAATTTTGTATCATGAGGTGTGTGGTTTGTCAACGCCTCACGCCAGACATTGCTCTCGGGGGCAGTGGTGTAGGCATAGCCTATAATGGACAAGTGTTGATGCCAGGTGTTGGAGTGTATCAGAGAAACCGCAGTTCACAAAATAGCCTGATATATTTTTCGTGGTTTTTGCATGCCGTTGTATATTTGAATGTTTTTCCAAAACAATAACACACAAAATCGTTAATAACCTATAGATTCGGTTAATTCATTCTCTACAGCCGTAATTGATCACATTTTTTTCGGTAGACAACAGCTTCCCTGGTTATAAGCCCTTAAATTAGCCTAAATTGGGATACAAATTGTTGTAGGACTTCAGAATTGTGCAGGACTAAGAAATATATAATGTTGTGACCTGTATTGTACCATATAGCCTAAGTAACATCTGGTGAACAAAGTAAACGAATGCAATTTTTTAAATCCGAATTTTTAAATCCGAATTGTGTTACATGTTTGATCGACATGTTAGTCTATTGCATTCCCATTTGGAGATATGAATCAGGCTTGCTGTGTTTGACCACTGATACTATTCAAAACGTTTAGTGGTTCTGTGATATAAATTCTAAACGTAATATGCTACCAATTTCTTTATTTCGATAAGTGCGTAAACAAAGGCTAATTTAGCCCTATTCGTTCTAGAGAGAGAGAGAGACTGCAATGCAAGCTTCAATATAACCAATCGATTAGAATTGAAAGTTGATGAACTGTTAATACATTTAGCCTGAATGTAGAAAACGATAGACTACAGTGAGCAATAAAATGATAAATTATCAATAACGACTGCACACACACTTCTTATAATGAAAAAGCTAGGCTACTGAAAGAGCTACTGCCTAAATACTGCAATGCCGGTTCTTATGCATCCATCGAAATGTGCTATTTATGTTCATGTCAAATACCTTAGATTTCGTTAGAAACATGTAAATACTGGGTTGTAATTTTGCGTTATAAAACATATTTGATCTTATTGTCGCATTAAGTCTTTTCTATCTCTAGAGGCTTTGATAGCCGATCAAAGACAATAGGTGTTTGTTTATCCTGTTGCTTTTTATACAATTCCGATATTGATTTTTGCTATTCATCTATGCCTTATCTTTTCAAATCTTGATTAAAATGTTGGATTTTATTTGGTCCTACGTAATCTATTCGGAACAATACAAGAGGATCAGATGAGAATGGTAAAAACGTATTTATGTATGGTCTAAGTTGTTCTTGAGTCGACCTACCTCGAGCTGAATTTCTCTTTTGTTCACCTTGTAAGAAGTACTCTACAACAATAATATATATCGAAAAAAGTATATAGCAGAAGCTTTCTTATTTTATGGATGTTTAATTGTCCTTTTTTAAAATAGGATTTTGCAATTGAATACTCAAATCATATGGGCATATTTCGTGCTCCCAGACACAGAGTTTAGGCCTATATTTTCTGACCCCCAACAAGTTATCATATGCTTCACGTACGTACGGATTGATCTTCATGAATCATTAATACTTTTTTTGGACATGAAGAACTTCAGGCGGTTTCTCTTTTTTTTCTGTATGTAAATTGCAATTTTGTGCTAGCCTTGTTATGAGTCAGCCTACTCATGATGTTGTGCAATGTGATGCTTGATGATTGACATGACAAAGTGACTGCTTGTTGGGGTAGCCTAAGTATTTAAAATGGCTTATGCACTTCTAGGCTGCACTATAAACTTGTAAAATATAGTTGTGTTCAAATATGATTGATACATTTGACATGAATTCACATGCATAGTCAAAGAGACAGGCACATTTGTGCAACATCCTTCTCTTCAGTAGGTCGGCTCTCTTCTGCCATCTAGCGTCGTTTTGAGTGACATGCAAGCAGATAGTTGCATTAAACTTCCACTAGTAGGCTACCAATGAGGTCGGTGGAAAGATTTTCATTCAAGGTGATTGTGAATAGACCGCACTCACAAACCAAATTACAAATCTTTAGATCGGGATTTGACATCAAATAGAATAAGGAGAGTTATAGAAACTATACTTTACACAGATAAAAGCAAATTTCTTGGGTTTGTCCTCTTTCATGGTCACTCAAGGTCAAACGAGATCTTGAAGCGAGAGCCTCTGATTAGAGAACGGCCTAGTGTTTTACGATTCCGAAAAACCCGGCGGTCCTTCCCAGTGACGACATAGGCTGCTCGTTTTACAGGAAGGCTCTTTATTGAATTGTTCTCGCTCTGATAGGCACCCGGGACATTGAGCGTGTGTTCCCCATCTTAATTGTGTGTCGGAGGCAATAGAGTCACTGAAATACACATCTATAAAATACTTCACCCTTGTCCAATGATCTAGATTGGCTGTCACCAAATATATATGAATAAAAAATAAACTCAGGAGGTATTGGAAAATACTTTGCATTGTGCAGTTTTGGTTCCATTTTGAGAAGTAGGTCTATATGCCTACATGTGTTTTTCATTATTTTTAATTAATTAACTGGCTTAGTGGCTTCGTTATAAATATCAACGTTAGTCAGTCCTAGTAGTATGTAATTCATCCATCATGAGATCACGGGTTGCCTATCGATTATCTTTACTTGTCGATGCATGATTGCTTAACACAGGTGCTGGTAGGGCCTACTGTAGGTCATGTACATTAACACAGTGTTTAATTCTTCATAATTCTTCATTGATGTTTAAGTGTGATGTGCATTTGATGCACAGAGACAACACTCTGCCCAACAGGCTAAACATGACTAAAACACAGTTTCCATTCAGAATGCAGTTTATTAGATATTGGGCCTTTGATTAAATGAATAACATGTACATGTAATATACTGCATGCATGATGAGTAGGCAGAGTGGAAACCAAGGGAAATACTTTATGAATATGCTTATCTCAGCATGTTTGTTCCATCACTGGCTTTTTCAGGCTGAAGTAATAACCAATCAATGTCTCCGTCTCCTGGATTCCAGAGGGATTGTGAATAATGGTTCATAGTGGACCCATCATTGCATCTTTCTCTCCCACTGCAGAGGGGCACACCAGAACAATACATCTAACGGCTGTGGACTGATAGAGAGAATGGAACAATGATGGAAAGAAGAATATTTTTGGTTGTAATTGTGGGTTGAATTGAAAACCATCTCTATTGTGGTCTGATATATCTACATGTTGGAAGAGAGACTCTGCACAGGGTGTCATTGCAAGATTTTGACCATATTAATTGGATTAACATGCTAATTGCAAGCAGACCATCCAAATCATCAATGTTTGGGCCAAAAGTGTGTAAGCTAGTCAGGCCCTGGATGGAGTAGACAAACACATTCTGTGATGAGTCTGCTTTTCACATTTGTTCTTGTGTAAAACAATGTTTGGTTGTTAATCTCCATGGACAGTCTGTATACTGTGTCCATCATAGGCTCCATTTATAGCCAGGTGCTTGCATTTTTGTATTTAAACTCAGCATATAATTAAACATCCTCTCACTGTCAACTGCTTTTATTTTCAGCAAACTTAACATGTGTAAATATTTGTATGAACATAACAAGATTCAACAACTGAGACATAAACTGAACAAGTTCCACAGACATGTGACTAACAGAAATTGAATAATGTGTCCCTGAACAAAAGGGGGGGGGGTCAAATCAAAAGTAACAGTCAGTATCTGTTGTGGCTACCAGCTGCATTAAGTACTGGAGTGCATCTCCTCCTCATGGACTGCACCAGATTTGCCAGTTCTTGCTGTGAGATGTTACCCCACTCTTCCACCAAGGCACCTGCAAGTTCCCAGACATTTATGGGGGGAATGGCCCTAGCCCTCACCCTCCAATCCAACAGGTCCCAGACGTGCTCAATAGGATTGAGATCTGGGCTCTTCGCTGGCCATGGCAGAACATTGACATTCCTGTCTTGCAGGAAATCATGCACAGAACGAGCAGTATGCCTTGTGGCATTGTCATGCTGGAGGGTCATGTCAGGATGAGCCTGCAGGAAGGGTACCACATGAGGGAGGAGGATGTCTTCCCTGTAACGCACAGTGTTGAGATTGCCTGCAATGACAACAAGCTCAGTCCGATGATGCTGTGACACACCGCCCCAGACCATGACGGACCCTCCACCTCCAAATTGATCCTGCTCCAGAGTACAGGCCTCTGTGTAATGCTCATTCCTTCGACGATAAACGCGAATTCGACCATCACCCCTGGTGAGACAAAACCGCGACTCGTCAGTAAAGAGCACTTTTTGCCAGTCCTGTCTGGTCCAGCGACAGTGGGTTTGTGCTCATTGGCAATGTTGTTGCTGGTGATGACTTACAACAGGCCTACAAGCCCTCAGTCCAGCCTCTCAGCCTATTGCGGACAGTCTGAGCACTGATGGAGGGATTGTGCGTTCCTGGTGTAACTCGGGCAGTTGTTGTTGCCATCCTGTACCTGTCCTGCAGGTGTGATGTTCGGATGTACCGATCCTGTGCAGGTGTTGTTACACGTGGTCTGCCACTGTGAGGACGATCAGCTGTCCGTCCTGTCTCCCTGTAGCGCTGTCTTACGCGTCTCACAGTACGGACATTGCAATTTATTGCCCTGGCCACATCTCAGTCCTCATGCCTCCTTGCAGCATGCCTAAGGCACGTTCACGCAGATGAGCAGGGACCCTGGGCATCTTTATTTTGGTGTTTTTCAGAGTCAGTAGAAAGGCCTCTTTAGTGTCCTAAGTTTTCATAACTGTGACCTTAATTGCCTAATGTCTGTAAGCTGTTAGTGTCTTAACGACCGTTCCACAGGTGCATGTTCATTAATTGTTTATGGTTCATTGAACAAGCATGGGAAACAGTGTTTAAACCCTTTACAATGAAGATCTGTGATGTTATTTGGAATTCTACGAATTATCTTTGAAAGACAGGGCCCTGAAAAAGGGACATTTCTTTTTTTGCTGAGTTTATATCGATGTGTGCATTTTCTGTAATGTATGTAATTCAGGGCTCATCTGTAAAAGAGACATTGGTCTCAGTATGACACCCTGATAAAATGAAGGTTTAAATTAAAATAAATACAGGAGTCAAAATTAGGCAACACTGTCACCTTCTGGTCATAGTATAGTATTGCACACCGAAGGCAGACGTATTCGCCAACAGTCGAGACTCTTTCAGGGGGCGTGGTAAACAGTATTTAATTTTACATTACATTTACGTCATTTAGCAGACGCTCTTATCCAGAGCGACTTACAGTTAGTGAATACATTTTTTTTTTTTTTATACTGGCCCCCCGTGGGAATCAAACCCACAACCCTGGCGTTGCAAACGCCATGCTCTATCAACTGAGCTACATCCCTGCCGGCCATTCCCTCCCCTACCCTGGACGACGCTGGGCCAATTGTGCGCCGCCCATGAGTCTCCCGGTCGCGGCCGGCTGCGACAGAGCCTGGATTCGAACCAGGATCTCTAGTGGCACAGTTAGCACTGCGATGCAGTGCCTTAGACCACTGCGCCATTTCAACTCAAAGTATTAATGCAAAAGCATAGCTCTTTGCTGATTTTTGTCCATATATTCATGGGATAAATAAGATGGTTTCAACAAAATATAAAATAGGGAGTAATTTTGAAATACACAGCATATTAATAGGAAATACTTTTAGATTGAGAGCATCTATTTTTGATGTGCTAATGGTGTCTTCAATGCAAATGATATAGAATTAATCCATTTACCTTTGAAAGGATAACGCATCATGCAATACAAATTATTTAAAGCATCCAGTTCTGAAATCTATGTATAAACATGCAATTAAAATAAACAAAAGCAGTCTTCTACACAATCCTCTGTAGCTCAGCTGGTAGAGCACGGCGCTTGTAACGCCAAGGTAGTGGGTTCGATCCCCGGGACCACCCATACACAAAAAATTTATGCACGCATGACTGTAAATCGCTTTGGATAAAAGCGTCTGCTAAATGGCATATTATATTATTATTACAATGAACACCCCACTACCAAGAAGCAAGCACCTTGATAATAAATCAATAACAAATAATAATCAATTGACCTGTCTTCTTCTCTCGCCTCTCCTCGTTTTCGAGTTATGACAATAGTAATAATAATAGTAATAATAATAATAATAATAATAATAATAATAATAATAATAATAATAATAGTAATAGTAATAATAATGATGGTAACAATAATAACGATTATCCTTAAAATAACAGACAACAATACTACTAACAACAACAACAATACTGTTATTGTTGTTTTTAAATTGTAATATTTATCACAACAATATAAGTATGAACAATACTAATGGGTATGTATTTGTAAAAATAGGCCAAATGTAAAGGTTGTCTACACGCCTGAATCATGCTCTAAAACCTATTGGTGAGTAGATGCAGGATATTGAAATATCTCGGTCCTTGCAGAATGTTGCTACTTTGTTTAAGTTCCGTTAGAAAATGATGAAATACATAGCACTATAGTATATAATATAATGTTCTTAATGGGTGAAACGCCCTGCATTACGCACAAGACAATCCGTGTTGTTTAGTTTTCCCCCTCCTATTTCAGCTTTTTAAATATAAAATGAGGATTTCATATTGAACGACTACTCTGCACTTCCATTCATGCGTTAGATGCCAAAATGGTCATCTGCCAGAAAAGGCTGGTTAAAGTTAAAATGTGCCATTTCTGGTTTACGGCACAGGAAACGTGTAATTGTTAGCAGAACTTGCATGTGGGTTTGTCCATGTCCGTATGTCCAAAAGTCAACCACATACTGTAGTTCCCACTGGGGACAGACGTCAGTTTAACGTGTAATTTTCATTTACATTTGGTTGAGTTGTCAACCAACTTGAATTTAACGTGAAATCAACAAAACATGTCACCATGTCATTGGATTTATGTTAAAAGTTGGGTGAAAAAAATATGAAATTCCCTTACATTGATGACTTTTTGCAAATCCAATCAGTTTTCCACGTTGATTCAGCGTCATCACATTTTTTTTTTTTTTTAATGACGTGAAACAACGTTGATTCTACCAGTTTTTGCCTAGTGGGTTATTTCTCTTGTCTTTTGCACAGAGGATGCTAGATCTATTTCTAGATAGTCTTTCAAAAGTGTGCACCGCTGAAGATTTTGACAGTATTGAACGTGAGGTAGGTAAGCACACTGGAAAATATTTTAAACTCCTATTGTCATTATTTGCCATAGCCTGGCCATGGGCCTAGCCTACTATGCTATAGGAATTTGTTCAACCCTTTACCTACGAATAGGCTACTGATTTCGTCTATACCCGACAAACAGGTATACCAATACATGTGTTGGTAATATGGCAAAGGCCCCTGCTGGAAAATATTGACTCGTTTTCTGTTGAAGAATTTAGATAAAGCCAAGTGAGTAGCACATAGCCTATGAATAGCCATTTCCAGTAATGTAGCCCATGCACTCAACTCTTTAGTGCACGTGCTCGACCTTCCAACCTCAAGGTTAGACTTTTGCATTGTGCTGATTATAACATAAGCAAAACAGCTCGTTATAATATGGTTTAATTCTACTAATGCACTATTCTACTATTCTTAGCAAGCAATGCACTCACAATTCTATTTTCATAAAAACCAGTCGTTTTTTATGTAGATAACGACTGATGCATGCATGGACAGCCAGGTGGATTTGTATTTTTTATTTTTTTTTAACCCAGCATTCCAGCGTTGAGAGGAAATATCTGTATAAAATCGATTCCATTACCTTCCAGAGCAGCGGCATAGTATTTAGAGCCTTTCTCAGTTGTAAAACTTTACAGCAATCTGGGGTCTCCGTAGTCATTGATACAGTTATACGAGTTTGACCGATGTTGCTCTCACCATTTGGAGAGCAATTCTTTGTGATTATGAAAAAGGAATGTTAGGAATATGTAAATTGTCGTTCCTTAGTTGCACAAAAAAAGTTGGGGCTAGAATCGGGCTTTGCCTGTAGGATAGTTTTCTATCTGGTACATGGCGGTCATTCCAAGTTTCCCCACAAATGTTTAATTGCTTTAGTGCAGCCCGCCAGACAAAAAGTAAACAGCCGCGTGAGACTGGTGTTGTCAACCTCAAAACTGCAGTGTCTGGAATAAAAACGAGGCCAAAGGCCAGTCGGAAACTAATGGATTAGCTTTTGCAAAGGAAGATACAAATTCGTTTGTTTTTGGATCAAGAGGCCTATAGCTTTAATCCAATGATGTTTGTCATACGTCAACATCCTCGAAGTCTGGTAATCTTTGGTTACTTTTTTGAGTGTAGTTTTACTGTAGGCTAATACATCTTCCCATAGCTTATTGTTGTTATTGACTACATACTTGCACCATAAATATGCATCAACGTGATTATTCTTTATCATCCCATGGGGCAGGCTTTACAGAAAAATATGGAAACACAGTTCATCCCACGAGGCTACGTGTGCAGATCAAGGTAAAGCTGCATTGAATGATGTAGCATAGGCCTACTGTAGAATAGTTAAATTATATAGAATATAAACAATTTAAATATAGGTGATGTTTTTAAAATTGTATAGACAGACCTATGTTAACGCCAATTTTGCAGGCATATGCAATACTAACTCAGTAGCAGTAGCAATGGTCGTTCTGCGCCCATGCAAACGTTCTATACAACCTTTTACATCTTTCTCAGTTTTAAAGTAGTTTTTCTTCTAATATAGGCCATATTTTCCCTCAGACACGGTGCTTATGTATTCTTCTGTCGAAGTCTGACCTTAACATGTGTAAGCTAATAGCCTAATATTTTATGATAAAGTCTATCAGTTTGCAATAGTGCTTCTGTTGACAATTACCTGCAACAAATCTGTCATTTCTATCGGAGGGACAGCCGGAAGGGCCTATTTGTTAACGAGAAAGAAAATTATGTGTTACTCTTTTGGAATGTAGGCTATTTATGTTTCTTAGCTATGTGTTATAGCATACGGACCTTTTAGTTTAGATCAGTTGGCTAGTCTATACATTTTAGTGAACTGTAAGCATTAGGCTACATTATTTTGTATTTGTTGCAGGCAGTCTTTGTTGTCTGTCCAAAGCCAACATATGGTATTAGTTAGCCTGTAAATGCAGTCCATCAAGAAAGGTGTATAAACCTCTAGGCCCTACATATTCACAATATTATATCTGTACCCAATATTCAACGTGGCATGAGCTCTTCGATTGATTCAACTGTACAGCGACATCTGGAGGCCACAAAGGATGTTTGCTCGGGGAGATTTCCAAACCTTTCTAATTTCCCTTTGTTTTAGTAACCTCGGTTTTAACTATAACCTTTACATGCATTGAGCAGTATCTGTATTCTCTGTCAGTTTTCAACATGCACAGTGTCCCTTAAATCTTTTTTTTTTTCATCAAACCTTTCACCTCAATGCTGTAGACTACTCCATTGAGTGGACCTTGTTGAATGAACACTAGGCCTGCCTATTTAGGATGCATACTTGGGCAACAAAGAGTACTTATAGTTCTATCGTGGAGACATACAGATGTTTTCACTTATTTCTAAATTCAGAATTTACGCACGTGTTTCGAAATTAAACCTACCTGCTATGCCAGCAATTTTCTTTGGCCATATTGCCTAATGCATTAAAATGTTGCCGCTCAAAACATACAAGCCTATTACAACTTGAGGCTTAATTGTAACCCTGATTATGGGCCATGACATTTACTTTCTTGTAATTTCAAACATGTAATACTAGATAGCCTATATCGAAAATTATACAGTTAGTTTTTACTTCAGCTCGTCTGTGTGCCCACAATAGGCCTATCCTCTACCTAAATATGAAAGACAGTCCTGCATTAAATTATTGTTTTCATGCCAAACTGAAGTGTCTATAGGTGTGACTGAAATAATACTTTACATAAATAAAGAAAGCAGTTTCATCACTTTTTAGAAATGTGTGTGATGGGTACTCTACATTTATTTAAAAATGACAACAATTGTAGATTTGCAATGTGTTGCTAATAAGGTAAGAACATTATGACTATTGCTGTCATAGCTATAGGCCTTAGTTGTTACTATTGTTATCATTATTGTATGATTACTAAACAATACAGCGTTAAAAAATTTTTACAAGATGTCCTTGTATAATTTATCCATAGTTGGAAAAATGCAAGATTGTCTGTAAAGCTGGGGAGTTTATTATGTACAAAAAATTAAAAGTTTACAGAATATAAATAATCAACAGCGATGACTCATTAGGTTATAAGGAGCCATGGCTAAGGTACTGTATATAACCTGTACTAAAACACAAATAAGTGTGGATTGTACAAAGTATGAAGTAATCATCCATTTAAAATAAGATATGTGATCATAATGTTTGTGCGTAAAGTAATAATGTCTGTGCGTAATGATGTAAGTGATACGCTATTGCTAGGCGTGCATTTGAGCTAATAACTCTTGTAATGTATATGACATTGCTGCATATTTATAGGCATAAATCTGACTGATAAATTTGCCATTTTAACAAGGGATTGTAGCTGACACGAAACGCAACTTAATTTTGACAGATTTGAAAGCTTTAATCCTATAAAATCATACACGTTAGGAACGCATATGAATATGCTCATACAGCTTGGAATAGAGGCAAGCCAGGTGTAAATATATTATTAAACCGAGTGAGTGAATTACACACTGTGTCCAAAATATAATTTAATGCAGATATTCCATCTAGCAGTGAACAACACGTCAATCTCTGCCATTTTGAAAGCCATTTTGAAAACAACTCTGCTACTTACATTGATTGGCGATATGCATTTAATTTAATTAAAGGTAAGCTATGGCTATATGAGAATGGATAAGAAATCTGCAACCTATTACAGAAATAAATTAAACATGAAGTTCTGGCAATAGGAGATTTAGGCACTTGAATCAACCAGCGCCGCAAGGGGAGGAGCCTTCCCGTGAACCCCAGACGCTATTGGGTCCCTTGCAGGAAGCTGCTCGCCTGACTCTTTTCGCCAAAATATGTCCTAGCAATGTCATGCTCGGAGAGATGCGTTTTCACGGCGTCCTTGGTTAACTCTTTCGTGGACTGCCGTCCAAAGGAACCCCCCTCTGTCGCCCACCCTCACCAGCACGCCGCCCGCTCTGACCCAGACTGCAGAGTCCCAAATAACTGGGGTTCCGTGCCAAACACGGCCATACCCGGAACAATGAACCAGCACCAGCCGTTGCAGCCGCAGGAAGCTATGGCTCAGCCTCGACACCAATACCACCAGGGTGTACTGAACTGGGACGAGCCACACTTGAGCCCGGTCCGGGTTCCGCAGGTCTGTGCGTGTCCTTACAGCGCGTCAAACAGAAAAGAAGACTCCTCCTATTTGCTCCTGGAACCGGACAACCATTCAAAACCGTCACCGGACGTGTCTGCCTTCACCAGACTAATGTCAGAGATGGGCTCCATGACGGGCGGTCCTGGTCCAATTGAGGGCTACTTCCGCCCAGAGCAGTCATACTCGGGGATCAAAGTCCACGAGGACAACAACAGCGTGCACGGCTTGCCCACCGTCAATCCACCGCGCGCTTCCCACTCAGACTCGCGCCATTTGTCCTTGAGCTTCCCGGTGCTGCCATATCCAGACACTGACATCAAGCGCGTTATTGATGACTTAGCGCTGGGCAGCAGTGAGTGTCCAACCCAGAGAAGCGATAGTAGCAGCATCACCACCCTGGCCAGCATTCAGACCAACACGGAAGACTTAGTCATAGGTTTACGGCGAGACAAGCCCCCATCAGACTTACCCGAGGGTGATAAAAGTTCCAGACAGGAGACGCAAGGTGGGTAAATGGAACGAAAAGGAAAAAGGCTCTGAAAAGATAGAACGCGACCATGGCAATAGCCACAGGAAAACATGAACCCGTCAATCGAGACAAGGTGATTTTTTTTACGAAGGCTGTTAAAGGGAAGAGCAAGGAGAGGACAAAGGGAATTAAAATTAATTTATTGCACGGAATCACCCTCGCCAGGCTAAATTGCACGCCATTTTACTGTGCGCTCTTTTGAACATCAAAACAGCGGAAGTCTCCTTTGTGTTTAGGGACAGTTAGCTAGGTGTAGCCTACAATTGACTGTGGGCCCAGGTTTATGTGAGGGTAGGCTATAACCGACTGACTCAGTCTCACAATAAAATGTAGGCTAAACCTAATGCTAGCTGTTGCAATGCTAGATGCTATAGCTAACATGTAAAATATATAGTTTCGTAAAATGAGCACTGAGAGATGGCAGAAAATATGGCTATCTAATTTAAAAAGGGGATTATATAACACGGACGTTAACCAATGAACCAAATATTGACATAGTTCTATTCAGATTGTAAAGTCTGGCTATCCTAAGTTGAATGCACCAATTTGTAAGTCGCTCTGGATAAGAGCATCTGCTAAATGACTAAAATGTAAAATTACGCATGGCAATATTTGGCATTGAATGTTCAAATGACATCATTTTGTTCAAAATAATACTTTTCTGTACAACTATACCATGTTTGTCAATGGTAAATATCGAAATAAGTTGTCCAACGGCATTTAGCATACTACAAATAAATTGTCATTATAGGCCTAGTGAAACCAATTAATGGATCAACAACAACCCATTTCTACTTAAGATGTTCAATGTATTTGTTCATTTTTTCTGTGAAATCTTCTGATTTCTATAGCCTACTCAGAATAGAGCTTTGTCATATAATGATTTATTGAGTAGGCTAGCATCATTTAGCCTAACAATAGCCTATGCCTCGCTAGAAGGCTACACACCATTCACATCATCTGCTACATTCAGATAGACTGCTACATAGCTTTTTGTCCATTTGCAAATTAAACATAGGAAAATATTGAGATTTGTAAAATATTTGATCCAAACATGGGCCTAGCATCGTTTTTTGTTTGACTTATGGGTTGCTAGACAAATGGACTTTACTCCAGTAGGCACGACATTCGTTAAACACAATAACAGAATTGTAAGAGCTATTCCTATGCCTCTCCTATGCATGTGTAGTCCTACATATTTTCCATTTGTCCTTTTGATAATAGTTTGTTCTTTTGATAATACCCTATTCACGCCCAAGTAGAATGTAAGTCGTTTTAGCTAAGGCCTACATGATAACAAACCCTGCATTTCAGATAATTACCAGAGAACTAGAAATCAGTCAATTAGCGGAGAAAATAGAACACAAAACAGTTGTGCTACCTCTATCTCTCTCTCTCTCTCTCGCTCTCTCTCTCTCTCACACACACACACACACACACACACACACACACACACACACACAGGGGGAGAGAGGCATGTCATGTGACATTATATCCCGCCATAAACTGAAATTCTCAGCCAGGTAATGCCCGCGAGAGCATTATAGAAATGTGCATATCCTGGAACAAAGAATTCGTGCTCTGCCATGCTACCATTATATACATGTTTTGTCTTGTTTTGACAGAGGATGCAACATTCGAAAATGATGCATCCTGTGGATGGCTGTGGGCGAAGGCGGGGAGAAAGAAGCGCTCTCCTTACACCAAATACCAAACCCTGGAGCTGGAAAAGGAGTTCCTCTTCAACATGTATCTGACTCGCGATCGCCGCCTGGAGATCGCTCGCAGTGTCAACCTCACTGACCGTCAAGTCAAAATCTGGTTCCAGAATCGCCGCATGAAGATGAAGAAGATGACACGGGAACACAGAACCAGGGACACATCACACATTTCCCCGTCTGATTCCTCACGAACATGGTGCGCAGAGACAGACCTACATGGACATGACTGAGTGCAGGAGCACGGGATGATGCAACGTCAATAATAGGATGGACCGAATGTTGAAGGATGTGGAGATAGATGCCCTGATCGTAAGGATGGGCTGGATGAAAGTACTATCTATGTCCTATACACTTTGCATGAGGATATGGTGGCTCTTACCGGTTACACTTGAGTTTTTCCATGAAGGAGACATATCTGGGATGCTTTTTCTTTCTCCATACCCCTGTCCCGCAACACTTCATAAAAGCACTTTATTTTATTATTATTTAAACAACTGTCTTGTAGTTGTTTCTTGATAGCTCAATAGAATGATTGCAACGTTGCTTAATTGGGCTTTTTGCCAGACATAGGCTACTGTCTTGAATCGACGACTATTGTTTACTAGTCTAGGCTATGGGAAGCCAATTTAAAAGGATCACTTTATTTATGACCTGAACACTATTTTATTTATTTTCGGACGCAATTGTATTTGTAAGACACATCTTTACAGCTCTGAAAATGTGCACCAATAAGCACAATATTTTGAACTTCAATTTGGTAAAATAGGAACGATTTAAAACATTATTTATTGTTTATACTGAGTCCTTGACTTGAAACAAAGGATGTGTTGATTATAATAATGCATGATTGAATGTATGAAAATACTTATTTGTTTTCTAAATGAGAGCATTTGAATAAAAGGTTACGCTTTCCGTGATATAGGGAAACATTTTCTTACGCACATGAGCCCCTGACGTTCCAAAAGGCAAACCTGGGATATAATATATATTTGGTCTTGTATTATCACTTTCTAAGCTAATGTTTGTCTTGCTAGTTTCGCCTATCACTTTTGCTTGAATAAATATTCCCCAGTTCCTGTATTTCTTAGTTTGCAACTTCGATATGTGTAGGTAGATGGGGAAAAACACACAGCTGTCATACAGCTGATGAAATAAATAGTTTTTTCCCCATTACATTTAGTGTAATTGGGTACATCCCATTGCAACCATTTCTAGTTCTAGACACCTATTACCACCCTTAGCCCATCCCTCTTCCTAGTAGCCTTCTCCTACCAGGTCATATGAACTCCAGTAATGTCATTATTCTACCTGTAGTGATGATTGTAATTGCTGTAACTATTATTAATATTATTAGGCTATTATTTGTGGTTTGCAGTAGCCTAGTTGCATGGTGTAATTTCCTTATCCTAACAAGCAATGTCAATGCATATATTTGGTTTCTACAAGTTCTATTTTAAAACAATGTAATCTGATTTAGGAGTGATTCATTGTAAAACGAATAATGTTTTTTAATACCTACTTTTTCGAGGTTAGTCTACATCTATCGTGTCCCTTTAACTTTATTTCCCCTTTTTCACTAGGTGAGTTCAGTGGCCACCATTTACTGTAGCCTATCTTCTGATTTCAAAATACATTCTTTTTTTTTGTTTTTGTTCAAAAGCCAAGTTGCAGATGCCAGAGTTTCCGCTGCTGATTTGCGGGTTGTCAGGCCAGTCTTTAACGTCGTCGGGGAACAGTGTAGGCCTACATTCATTCCACATAGAATGTCCTCTTATTTTTTTACTTCCAGGTTGTTAGAGATTGGTCGAGGTGGAATTATGATATTGTCTGTGGCATTTATAGGCTATTATGCAAAAAAAAAAAAAAGTTATGCCAGATCATCATGATGACCACTGCACGTAAAAACGAATAACGTGCGTGTATTTAGTGTGTGCGTATGATGATTTAATCCCAATTTATTCCATTTTTATCTAGATTTATGGATTCATTCGACGTTATTTACGTTATCTATGGTTTCATACTACATGGACTTTCTCTGATTATTGCTTGAATATGAAGATTTGATGGAAAACACATGCCGCAACTTCCCCACATTGGACATACAGCTGTTGGCCTTTTGTCTCAAAAGGAGACTGTGTAGCGTCTCCTGCTAGCATCGCCATGTTGAAGAGCGCACCATTTTAGTGACGCTGTCTGGGGCCTCCCGGTTTTATCAGGGGCAATTGACAGGACATTTATTGTAGGCTCAGGAAGTCAGGATAGTGGATGTGTCCCAGGGATTATATTACTGTACTTTTCACTACAATATTATTGGCTGCTATTGTGGCTAACAAAGAAGTCCTAACGTGCGTTATAGGCCTTTTCGTGCATGATTGAAATGGCATGGGCATGCTACTTCTTCTCCTATTCTTTATTCCTACTCTATTGTTTTATAACTGCTGATCACTTTAGTAAGCTCGTGTATATGGAATAAAGGCTACAGTTATTCATATAGCGGGAACGAGGACTAACGTTTATGGATGGTCACCCATGGTTATAAGGTATGGGAACTTGTCCAGTGGCTCAACCAGGTTCTCTGAAGGTCTTTGAAGAGAATATGTGAGACAAAGCTGTTGTGTGATTTAGGTAGTTTCAAGTTGTTGGGCTGGACGCGTATCACAGGAACCTGAAACTACCTGAATTACTCCAGTACTGCACATCAACGTCCGTGCGTAATGGACGAATACAACAACAAAGAGAATGCGCCATTTCCACATGTCTGCGCACTACCCTCCATTTTGTAATTGCACACTAAAAATGTATTCAATATTATCTAAAAAAAAGTTGTTGTTGTTGACATGTATTTCACTTCCAAGTGTCAACTTATTGCACATGGGCGTGTGGAGAGTTAAATTGCTAATTTAGGCCTCCCCAAAATGCCTGCATACACTTGGGTGTGATGAACGCTTCTTCTAATACAATACATTTTATGAAGTACAGCACGCCCAGACGCCGTAAATCATCTCCATTAAAAACACCAGCACTGGGCTCTACCTCATATTCACACCAGCTTGTTTTTACTTTGCGTCAGGGGCAAGGCTTTCATATAATTTGCAGGCCATTTATTAGCACATTAACATTTACCGTCTACAATACATTTTCTAACTTCTATCCTGTGTCAACTTTGTAATACAAGACAAATATAATTCACAATTTAAATAAAATAATTCTGCATTGTGAACACGAACTTTTCAATAAACTTCAATGAACAAAAACAAACTCTGAAGCCATATATGCTTTTGATAAATGCGTTTATTTCTTACAGATAAATGTTACAGCATTACCATTGATGGTATGTACTGTATATAAAGTGCCTTCAGAAAGTATTCATACCCCTTGACATTTTGTTGTGTTACAGCCTGAATTCAAAATGGATGAAATAAAAAAAATGCTCCTGGATTGTACAATATTTGCACATTATTATTTTTTAAGAACATTCAGTGTTGTCTTGGTAAGCAACTCCAGTGTATATTTGACCTTGTGTTTTAGGTTATTGTCCTGCTGAAAGGTGAATTTGTCTCCCAGTGTCTGTTAGAAAGCAGACTGAACCAGGTTTTCCTATAGGATTTTTCCTGTGCTTAGCTCTATTCCGTTAATTTTTATCCTAAAAAACTCCCTAGTCTTTGCCAATGACAAGCATACTCATAACATGATGCAGCTACCACTGTGCTTGAAGAGTGGTACTCATCTCTGTTGGTGATGACTTTTACACATGAATGGCTGATACACTTTCTCTTTTTTGTTTTGATGATTTCATGTGAAAGAGTATAGACTTTTTGGACTGGTAAGAAGAGCAAGGCCCTTAGGTGTGTGTCTGTGAGTTGTGTGTTGTGTATGTGTGTTTGAGAGAGAGATCTGTCATCATGAAACCTAACAACTTAATTAACTTGGTCTGAAGGCGGATTCTTACATGTTCAATGGAAATTAATTTAAAACAGGTTAGGCCCTAACTGTCATTGCATTCTGCATTTCAGTTGGCAATGAAGCCTATTATCTACTTCCCCAGAGTTAGATGAACTCATGGATACTATTTTTGTGTCTCTGCATCCATTATGAAGGAAGTTAGAGGTAGTTTCACGAGCCAAAGCTAACTAGCGTTAGCGCAATGACTGAAAGTCTATGGTATCGAGTAGCATGCTAGCAGTTACCATAGACTTCCAGTCATTGCGCTATATCTACTAGCATGCTAGCAGTTACCATATACTTCCAGTCATTGTCCTAAAGTTAGTTAGCAATTGCGCTAACACTAGTTAGCAACTTTCTTCAAACTGCACACAGAGACATAAAAATGGTATCCATTAGTTAATCTGCCTCTGGGGAATTAGATAAAGGGCTTCGTTACCAAAATCCTGAAGTATCCCTTTAACGCTTATCCAGAGGGGCTCACAGAAAGATAAAAGAGTATAACACATATTCATGTCAGAACTGTCATTAACAGACATAGTGAGTTTGTATGCAGTCATGTCAAACTTTCAAACTTCCACATCTGTAATATTATTTCAGCAAGGTATTCACGAAAACATTACCCTTATTTAGACGCTAGCCGAAAAAGCTAAAGGTCAATGCATTTGCACTTCAGCTACAACTTCATGATACTGCTTTAGATACATATATATATTTTTTCATTATATTTTATCTGATCAGGATAGATAATGCAATCCATACAAATAGCATATGCTATATAGTATAGAGAGAGCAAGCATATGTGCTAACTATTGCCCACTTCCTTTACCATAGCATACTAACTATAGCCCTCACATATAATAATGTCTTGATTATTAATATCTTAAAGGCAAAGCACTTGTACTCAACATTCCACAGAAATGTAAGGCTGATTTATTGTGACTAGTTATTGCTGAAATGTGTAAGTTACTGTTTACTGCTTTAGGCTAGTAGCAACAATCACCGAAAGAACTGCAGACTGCATACTATTTAGCATATAGGCTAATATTAGCTGCATGCTATACTAATGCTGAAGCTTCTACTACTAACCTATATAGGCCTACTGCTGCTACTATTGGTCTACGTTTACATTTACATTTGAGTCATTTAGCAGACGCTCTTATCCAGAGCGACTTACAGTTAGTGAGTGCATACATAAATAAATTATAATAATAATAATAAACAACTATTACTACTACTACTTTCTTACACCGCACTGTTATATCAAATGCATTGTGTTATATTTAGTAAATAACCTATTATAGTTGTGTAGTCCCAAGTGCAAGCGTGCTAGTTGTAGTAAGAGCATCAGAACCTTTAAAATCAAGCATTTACTGTCAACAAAGGAGGACAGCAATAGATTAGACCTACTTGGAGATGGTGGAGGAAACATAATCATAGTTGACATGAGTTTCCTAATATCCTAATCACTCATGGAATTAGACTAAGACCACTATATATTAGTGGTATTTACTAACTAATATTATTCACATAAGACAGGAGAGCAGAAAACGTGTATGACTTATAGCTGGAAATATCCAGTTTAGTCCTACATCGAAAAGATACCCCCATATTTAGTGTTATTTGAGCGTTGGAAAACACACCAATACCCCTTCCCTCTTTTTTTGCGGACAAGTGAAGCTACATAGCATATAAAGGCATATAGCCAAAGTTAATTAACAACATTTAGGAGAAAACGGTTCTGGATAGAACCAAAAATGGTTCTATGCTTGCTTCATGTATGGCACCCTTTAAGGTTCTATATATAACCGAAATTGGTTCCATATAGAGCTCTATATGGAATGGAACCCCAGGATTCTATATGGAACCCATTTTGGTCCAGTGAAGAAGAACACCTGGGGTTCTGATCAAAGAACCCTACAAAAGGGTTCTATATAGAAGCTTTAAGGGTGAAGCAAGCAATATAACTATTTTTGGTTCTATCCAGAACCTTTTTCCTATGAGTGTAGGCTACTCACAAAACGTAATGTATTAGCTCTCTTGTGTAGAAATCCACTTAAGAGACTTTATGACTGTCTTTAAACTGTTATAAAGCACATTAGCATAATCATAAGCTATAATTTAATTTTGCACGTCACTAGTGTTGCCCATAGCTTTGGAGAGGCGATACATATTTTGTTTTAAGTTGATTTAACCATTTTGTGTTATCAAACCCTTATTATTGTAACTTTTAGGCCTATCTGCTTACCAATGATTACATTTTGTAACGATTTCGTTATTTCTAAATTTGCCATGTTAAATTGTATTTGCCAATTGTATTTCTTAAAATAAATTAAGAATAGTCTGAGTCTAATTTGTGTACATTTTTATGCTCGATGTATTATAGTCTACTACAATAGTCTACAACATTTAATTAAACGTTGCTCTTGACATTTAAAAAAAACATTTCTTGCGGTTTGCAGATAATGTTTTCAATGTTTACTACTCCAATGTATCTAATTAAGTTGTTGGCACTTTGCACAGCGGGTATTGGGTGGAGTTCGTTAAATTATCACTGCAACATTCAAGCCAGTGGAAGGCTACACGCAATGTTATGTAATGAAAAACATTCAAATCACCTTACAGATGAATCTCAACTACCGAATTCCCTTTGCATGCAATAGGTTGTTATCGTGTTTTGGAGTTAGCCTATATTTTTAACATAACAGCTGCTAGGCCTATTTAGTGCTCAATAACTCTGCAGATATATTCGAGTGCAAACACAAGGCAAAGTTTTATCAGCCGTAGGTAATTCCTATATTGCTGTTCTTTTTGCACTTGATAGAAGTTGTTCTGAAGCTGAAATGCATTAGTTGCTATCACGGGAGCCAGTGGAAGGCAGAGAGAGCAGTGAAGGCCGAGGCCAAAGCTTTGACCCGCTTGAATGTGACAAGTCATGCACAATACGTGGAAAGCCGCCAGAAATAAATATTAACTGTCTCCAACCCGTTAACTTACGAGTCTTCTTCGCTTTCCCCTGTATCAATAAAATGGTTATCTTCCTCAGGGTTTTAGAATATCCTGGTGTAGTCTCATTTCTGCCTTGTTTACTTTTTGTGTCTGAGTGTGAAGTGAGCGTTTATGTCAGTGGCAGGAATGCTACAGCAGAGTCGTTTACGGTCCCCGCCACAGGCAATATATCAGGTCTATAAAAATCAAAGCTGCCTGATGTAGTATTTTATTATAGTATTAAACGACCAAAAAAGTTCAAGTAGTTTCTTCCATAAAGACAGAGGATTGCCACGCATAGTGTTTAATGCGCTCGTTAAGAAAAATTACTGTTAATCTTCCAATAAAGCATGAACATAGACATTTCCTACACCAGAGGAAACTCAGACGCAAGTTTAAAGAAAACAAACTAATAAAGGTCTAAAACCTGAAGATTTGAAACATAAAACGTTATTCTTGATAGACATCCAGAGATGAACGTGATAGAGAAATAATGGATCCTTAATAGTATTCTGATGTTAGTTTGATTCTGATGATGTATTGGGCCACGGATACGTAATATATTGGATAAGGCGTATTGTATTCAATGGCCATGTTCCATGAGACGCATACATGTATCAGTTTGATAAAGAAAACAATGTGGTCGCTTATTTGTCGTCCATCGTTTCCAATATGCATGTATAATGTCCTTGGGATGCATAATTTAACTGGATATTTCTACGACAGCCTATAGATACCCACATATATATGGATGCACTCCCATTTTGCATATTGCATAAACAATACAATTTATTTAGAGAGGAAAATATGTACAGTGCTAGGAGAGGTGCAGCCCCTTGGCGGATTGATTTATGCCCCATTGACGCTTTATCAGGCTCGTGAAAAAAGTCTGACCAATCATTTCGCTCCGAGCGCACAGCCCCAGCAACCCAGCTCTACTTTGTTCGTGCGCTAGTTGAAGGGGATTCGCGTTTTTAAAAAAACGACTTCTGTCCTACATGTTTTCAATTCAATGAACCGTGTTTTGTATAATGTCCGAGAATGTCAATTTCTGGATCTCTGAGCAACTATTATGTGGACTCTATAATAAGTCACGAGAGCGAAGATCCGACTTCAGCCAGGTTTTCCAATGTACAGTATTCCAACTCCAGGCAACCGAGGGGACATGGCGAGCATCCCGAATTCCCCTCTTGTAGCTTCCAGCCTAAACCTCCAGTTTTTAGCTCGTCCTGGAGCCCTTTCAGCCCCCATGCCTCCAATGGCTTACCAGCGGTTTACCATCCATACATCCCGACTCAGCCCGTGCCTTCCACGGACACCCGATACATACGCACTTGGCTCGACTGCACCCCGCGCTCCGAGTCCCTCCCCGGGCAGGGGCAGGTCAAGATGGAGCCGCTACTGGGACACCTCGGGGAACCCCCCAAAATCGGTGGACACGAGTACATTTTGGAATCTTCTTCGGCAAGAGAGATGAATTCCAGCCAGGGCTCCGGATTCGAGGACAATAAGGATATTTGTGAAGGTAGCGAAGACAAAGAAGGGCCAGATCAAAGTAAGTTATAAAACGAGGAAGTGAACAGTCTATAAAGCTTTTAATGCTGTCATAAAACAGGAACAAAGAGATTGGCGAGCCATAGAGGATCACTACCAAATCTAGTCCCGTAGTGTGCATCTAACTTACTATGTATGTTTACGTTAGAATTATGATCATACATTTATACATACATCATGTCAAGGTATGGATGGTATTCTGTTTTGGAGTAGTGCGACATTTCACGTGCGCGGTTTTCTGCGCTGTCCTGCCTTAGTTTTGGGGACCAACTGGTAGTGAATATAATTTTACTGCAGCCCTTTTAACTCTGAGTTGCGGAAGTTTTGCCACACAGTCTCTGAGAGCAGGTTATCTGCGCTCAATTGCACTTTAGTGCAGTTCATTTTGTCAGCAGCTTGTTTTAATCCAGTAATAACTGAACAACACCTCAAGAAAAACGTCCCTCTATTAAACTATGTGCCAAGAGCCTCTCCAATGCAAAATGAGGGTATACCAGGGCAAGGCCCTCTTAACTCTAGTCAATATTTTAGTGTAAATATCCTCTCTAAGGGAAAACGTGCCTTTGTTTTATTCACCTCTGATGACAGTAGTATGTATAGACGTTTAATGTCGTTTAGAAGGTGGAGTGTGGGGGGATTGGGCTATATGTTAGTTTTTGCAAGAATTATTATTTTGGCAAAGAAACCGCATTGACGACATTTTCTGGAAAGAAAGTTTTATTGATGCCTTTAGACTGTTGAGTGGGCAAGACTCTCTCTTTAACACCACAAAATAAATCTGAAACATTTTCCAAGTGAGACTCACAGTTTTTTTTTTTTACAAGCAGACTCATCTGTTGAGCTATATGACATTATGTGGAGGATGTTGGTCACCGCGCTCTCAGTTGACTCGCTGTTCTAGCAATGCCTATGGTTGCCTTGACAGAATAAAATGAATTTTCTCTCCTTTACCAACACTGCCTCATAAGATCAGGCTGGCTATTAATCAGGCCTGGAGCCGAGCCGCAGTGGAAACCTATTTATGTGTGCTACTCCGCACAGCGCAGTCTTGTTGAAATAGGCTGTGCGTGCTCGCCCGGTAACGTTTTGGTGCGCCTGGAAACTGAGAGATATACCATAAATGTAGGATATCTGAGGCCTAACCTAAATTGGATGGGTCACGGTTCTGACAGATGGTCATTTTCGATTAGCATGGACTGACGGTGGAGACGAACATTGATTTTAATCCACAAAATGGGTTCACACAAACGTGAACTCTCTAATGGATGGTGCGCAACATAATTCCCCTTTGTGTTGCCTTGGGCGGCATTCCAGCATAAACTACGGGAAAGGCAATGAAGTTGGGAATTACACGTCCCTCTTTGTGTTAGCAGCGGCTCGTGAGTAAAAAAAAGTTATTGCCCCAGAAGTTTATGAAGTTATAAGACCAGCCAACATCACTATTAATTCTCGTATGTTGGCTCCCTGGGACAGTTGGGGCAAAAAAATATAAAATACGATGCAATCTTAATGTAGAGAAATGCAATAACGAAGCTCTCTAGGCATATATGAAAGGTCAATTTCTCAGACTATTAAGGTGAAATTGCAAAGAGACATGATGGTATTATAACGGTCTGTAGCCATTATGTGTTTCCATCCCAATCCCAACAGTGGATGGACCCCCCCCCCCCCCCCCCCCCCCCCCCCACCGTTCATCCAACGACAATACCCTCTTAAACGTGCATTGTTGCAGATCATGTCTCAGAGCTGTCTCATAAGTATTTAGATGGCACACCTCTATCTCCGACGTGTCCGCCGGCAACGGATAGCTTTACAGGGTTATCAATCAAACCCGAGGGGTTCTTTCCTTTCATGATAAAAATAGGATTGCGTCATAAGATTTAGGATATTGGAGACAGTTGATGTGGTATTAAAGTGCGTGTCTAGGGGGATGGGCCGATTGGATTTCTCTACATTGGTTACATGTATGTAGCCTAAGAGAAATGGCCATGGGCTTCAATGAGCCCAGATTTTTTCATCTGTAGAAATGCCCGGATCCATTGGCCAAAGCTATAACCCTTCGCATATCCGTACGCGTTATGGGATAGCACTGGATGGTTTGTCATGCAGTGACAGGAAAAGCCCTGACTTTGCAAGGGATGAATGACACTGGGTGATTATGTACTTGGGGAATGCGAAGCACCACTTTGCGTGTCACAAAGCCCACTTCTACCTCCAGGGCCCCGGAACAGGTATTTGTGTCCACTTGCAGATGCAATCGATCCAATGCCATGCCTGGGAGATTTATATCCCCACGGCCTTTTGAGTAATCACGGTATTCTCAGTTTGAGCTTTTTAAGGCCATTTGAATGCCATGGTAGCCCAACATGCAGGCTGTACACAGATGTTATACCAAAAGCAACTGTGAGGAAATGTAGATGGGCCTACATGAAAATACATAGCATGCATTCCCGAGAAAGCCACCCGAGAGGAGAGGCGTCTCCACGGAGACAACAATAAATATTTCCCCTGAAACATTTCCCATAAAAAGGAGATAATCCACTTTCCAAAGCAACCGCAATTCAGGGGGACTGCATTTTTCTTTGGGTTAGCCTCTGTTGCTCACTATAGCTCTGTCATAGTTCGAATGCTTTTGGCTCTGTTGGGGGAGGATAGCTTCTCCTCATAACCATGCTGCGCTTTCTTCACTAATTGCATTCGGCTGAGGCCTGCTAACCAAGCTGAAGGGTGGAGTGCATTGCCATGATTGGAGGTTCTGACAAAAAAAGAACGGGAGAACGAGAATCATAGTTTACGAGATAACAACACATCCAAGTGTTTCACCCATTTAGAGTGCACTTCTCACAAACTGGTGGATTTTCAAGGTCTTGTGGGGGGAACAACACGAGTACCTTTTCCATTCTCTCTGTCTAGCTTGTGTTTCCTATTTATGATATTGTTATGGCAATATCAAAAGACACCTTGTGGTCCAGGAAGTACTTTGATGGTAAACATGTACAGTGAAGGAACTGCCTGTCCTCTAAACCCATTTACAAGACCCACCAAGGTCACCTTCGGCCTGAGGGGAGGTGAGGGACTACTTTCCTCTCTCCTGTACTCCATTACATTACCAAAACACTGTTCCATTTGGAGCAATATGAGCCTTGGCTTTTGATATCACTTTAACTCAATTATGTAACGCATGGGCATGGAAATCTTGTTATTACGCAAGCATGTTTGTATTTAGTTACGTTATGAGACTTGCTAGTCTAGGGCCTATTCTTGTCTGTGTTTGTTTGCCATTTACTAAAGGTGTCTGTCTGACTTTCCCTTGTAGATGACCCCTCTGCCAACTGGTTGCATGCCCGGTCTTCCCGGAAGAAGCGGTGCCCTTACACGAAATACCAAACCCTCGAGCTCGAGAAAGAGTTCCTCTTCAACATGTACCTCACCCGGGACAGAAGGCACGAGGTAGCGCGCTCACTGAACTTGACGGAGAGACAAGTCAAAATATGGTTCCAAAACCGACGGATGAAAATGAAGAAAATGAATAAGGACCAACCCAAGGATTAAGAAAAAAGGGGAGTGCCATTAAATACACCACCATCACAAAGAGTCTGCTTTCTCGTGACTTTTTCCTCAAATAGGCATACATGGACGGTAATGGGTAAAGTGGGGGTGCAGGAATCTTGTGTTTATTATTTTCCACATCGAAGTGAAGCGCAGACCAATAGAGAAAACCCTTCTGGTCCTTTGTAGCTCAGTTGGTAGAGCATGGTGATTGTGACGCCAGGGTAGTGGGTTTGTTTCCCGGGACCACCCGTACATAAATTGTATGCACGCATGACTGTAAGTCGCTTTGGATAAAAGCGTCTGCTAAATGGCATCTATTATATTGTACAGGTGGATTCACGCGGCTCTTTCTCATGCACTTACTTTATCACTTATTTATTGCTTTACTCGTGACACCAAGGCTTCACCAGGAGAGGCATGGAGGTGCTGAAACGTCGGTTTCATGTGGTCATTAATACATAAGAGAAACGGTTGTAGTTAAAGGGACATTTATGCATTTATTCTTATCTTTTTGTTTTCTCGCTCCATTCCTCTGTTCAACTCCATAGATGCGCCGTACGTAATGATGGTGCTAGGCCTATAACTGATCTTTCACGAGAAATACATTATTTTATTATCCGAGCAGCAGTTTCCCAACTCAGTTGCCCAATTATGTTATTTTGTAAATCGATGAATAACCTAGTTTAAAGGGGTTGGCCTATTATTAATATTAGTGTATTATTTATAATTCTTTGTAACGTCACATCACCAGAGCCCCTTTGACTGGTTCGTATTTACCAAAATATCAGGGTTCCACGTATTTGTTGTAATCCTTTTAAATACTAACTCAATCTACATGTGCATCATTTAACCTTTTTAATTTTTTTTTTTTTTTTACATTTTAGTCATTTTAGCAGATGCTCTTATCCAGAGCGACTTACAGTTAGTGAGTGCATACATTTTCATACCTTCAAGTTCCTTGTGCGTAAAGGTGCGTAAAAGCCTAATAATGGTTTCATATGGAAAGGTCTATGGCATGGCTCTCCAACCCTGTTCCTGGAGAGCTACTCTCCTGTAGGTTTTCACTCCAACCCCAGTTGTAATTAACCTGATTCAGTGAATCAACCAGCTAAATATTAGAATCAGGTACGCTAGATTAGGGTTGGAGTGAAAAGCTACAGGACAGTAGCTCTCCAGGAACAGGGTTGGAGAACCCTAGTTTATGGAGTATATATCCTTTAACATTTCCTTGCGGCGAATGTTACTATTTCGTCGTGTAATTGCTAAAAACATAACTTAAAGAGTTTAAGCCGCTACTGAGAGGAAATATTTTAGAGTACTTGATGTGGAAATTAATCAGGAATACGTGTTTTGGGTAGATAGCGCGACATGGTATATTTCATTGAAGCATTATATGCAACATGTTAGTTCACGTTCAAGATGGAACCTTGTTTGCGACTGGGATTAAGCCTAGTTTTATATAGTTTGGTCTGCCAAATAAGGTCAGTAGACCCATTGGCCTGTAGCCTACTTGCTTTCAACTAATGACTGTGCATTCTAACAGTGGAACGTTTTTTAAAATGTACGTGGAAATAAAAGGGCCTACAATAACCCGCCCTTTTACACTCTCTCATTTTGATATATGCCATAAAAAGATTTACTCCTATGCGCTTAGATACAGGATATAACATCTGTCGAATAAAAACAAGCCTACATTGTCTAAGACTAAAAATGTTTACATTGTTAGCGCATGCTTAATATCATAATGAAATGTAATTTATTTCTTTATGTTTGTGTGTTTTGGAAATTAAATCTATCTGAAGAAAATGCGCCATGCTATAGCAGTTTTTGGATGGTAACATTTCTAATTGATTGTAAATAGGCCTAGGTGAATAACCTCGATTGTTTTTATTGGAATGAGTTGCATATGTTCAGAATTGGTGTTTTGGGAAATGACATCAGAGTTGAATGAGCAGACGTCGTTTTTCCAGTTTTAGATATTGTTTACATGTTCTTGTCCAGAAAGTATTGAGCGTTAACTGATTTAACCGTGTTGTCAATACAATAAGGAATTATGTACTTATTTGGTGTATATGTATTTTTGTTTGTTTGTGGGAGTACTTACAAACATCCTGGGAAACACTTATGATGAAATTTCAGTGAGATATGAAATGGGTGGCGTTTCTGGAGTCGCGCGCATGGCTGTTCTTCATTCTGAAGATAGAGGAGCATGAGATGCCATTGTCTCTCCAAGCGCTCAAGCCACGCATATCCACCGCAGCTTTCATTATAGAGCCCTTCAGGTCATCTCAGTTGGACTCTTCGTTTTTAATAACAACAACGCTGTAAGGACCGACTCCAGAAACTACTAACCCCCTCTCAGTCTTTATTTTATATCACATTAATCTCTTGTGTCCCTTATGTAAATTGTATTCAGTTATGTGTTGTTTATCTGTGCGATAGCACTGCTGATGCTGGATTCGTATTAAAAAATAGTTTACATTAGAACAATGTCTCGGCACTTTTTACTGCTATTGATAACTTAATGGAATTGATATGAGATTAAAATAAAATAAAGCAATTGTATTTATGATAGCGTAATAGGGCGCATATGCGCCTTCTCTGCATGTGAGTGAGAACAAAACAAGTTTGAGCCTTTTTATATTTCCAATTTCATTTCATCTTTTAGGAGGAGCATGTGTTCAAAATATGTGTCGTGCGCCGGAGCATTTGTCTTGAATTGTACTTGAAGGAAAGGAGTCAATTTGGCCAAGTATGCACATGTTTCCCTGAAGAAGATAGCCTAGACCCTAACATTCAATAAGATGACTCTATGGCAATGTTTATCTTGAGGTTTTCCTTTCATACGTTTATGACAATATATGTGTTGGTTATGTGTATTTAAAATGTCCCACTCTGGCTAGAACCCGAGAAGGGGTTAGAGAAGGACGTGGAATGAAACCAATCTGCTGCGCTGTACAGTGCGTGAAAAATACTATTCATGAGGCATGTGGCACATGACTAGTGAGGTAAGTAATGATTCTAAGGCCCATGTTAACTTTTTTTCCAAAGATGAACGCAAAGAAAACTGTTTGATTTTTTAATGCGTCTTTCCAAAAATGGCAAACCCAGCAAATGCCCAACCCTTTTCATAATGATTCCATATATTATATTTAACTAAAAAGCAGTCTATTCATAAACTTGGATTAAATAGTTATATAGATGTGTTGCGCGTATTTTGGTACAATGTGGTGCATATTTTGGTACAATGTGGTACATGATGGTACAATTCATACCCTATATCCTTCTGTAACATCCCATAATAAACTATTATGCTAATGTTTCATAGATGTATTTTTCAGAAATTGAAAATAACAACATGAGCGTGGAACTCTGGAGACTGAATATTGGCTACATGAGGTTGAATGCACAATAATATTGTTGGGTGTTATTCTCTGACTCCCTGCAGCCTGTAGTAATTAAAATATATCTTATTTCTTGAAGTTCGGGCCAACCAGAACTACTGGCTTGCAGATGTGCAACTGAGACATGGACGTTTTTTGCGTCGCCAAGCATATGGGAATTAAAGGCCTATTTCTATTTAAGTAGGCTAGGGAGTCAGTAATGGTTATTATGGCTCTGTACCACCCAATTCTGGGCCTGTTTTTGTATTTTTCAGGAGGAAACAAACAGCAAAAAGGATGTGGGCTTTCGTTTGGGGAGGAGGAGATGGGGAAGCCGACTGTCATAAAGACAGAAAGAAAATTCAATGCGGTGTGGCGCAATAAAATAATATGACTGCAATAAAACTTTATAGGGTATACATTTCTGAAGGTTAAGAACTAAACGGCTGTAAAGCAAACACGGGGAGAAGGAAAAGATTCAAGTCCTCCTTAATAACCGTTTCGAGGTGTCGTGGGGTAGGCCTAATCCACGTTCCTAGACTGGGGATTTACGTTGTTCCTTTGCGTTTGTCGTTTATTGTTTGCAGGGTTTGTTGTTTACGGATTCCACTAGGAATGGGGGGCTTGCATGGCGAGGTCTGGACTTCCAGATGAACGGCCGGAGTCCAGTGTTCTCGCCGCCTCCCTTTGTTTCACTTCCGAGCGCATCCTGGCCGCCCTATAGCAGTGCCATAAAACGCCACAAAAAGATTCTGGCGAGACGTCTGACATAGGGGAAACTTAATCTGTTTACAACCTCGCGACCATGCTAGGCTGGCCATTTTGTGGCAGAACCTTCGATTGTTAGGTCGTGGAATAGGGTATAATAGGTGGTCAGAGTGCAGCTCTCTTTCTTTTAAAAGCTCTGTTTTCCCATGTTCTCATTTTCAGTTTGCAATTCTGTTGTATTACAGTATTCTGGGATTTTGCATACATTCATTGAGTAAAAAGGCAAACTCCTGGAAAGAGTAAATCCAATTTATCATGGCAAATGTATCATATACCAGATTATCATACCAAATCTGAAACGACAATGATCATTGCAACCTCTTTTTGACGATCATTACCACTCTTGTCACTACTTGCTACTACTATGAGCCCTACCATTAGGCTACTACTACCACACTTTTCAAATAAATTACCATAATTATAGGCTACAATTAGGCCCCACAATAATAACCAGAGATGAACGAATAGTAATAAGCAAAATGTATATTATACTGTCTCTAAGTTGCTTTGACATTTAAATCTCTGCAAGCTACACTTCTCAAATATGTGCATAGTCAATGGTGTTTCTGTTTATATAGTTTTTTTGTGTGATCAAGTTGTTATAATTTTTTGGTTGACAGGACAAACAAAAAACACAAGCCAACAGAAATTACACAAATACACATTTATCCCCCCACCCCCCTTAGCTTCCAACCCACAGGACCTGCTTACTTAAGTACATATATTAAAATAATGACTTTATACTGCCAAGTGTTGTAGTCCATAAGTTAATATTCTCTGATTTTGCACCATGTAGTCGAGAGATCATATGAATAAATATGCCAGGAGTACCTTGGGGGGCAGAGCATACAGACAGGGGTGGAGTTTATGTTCATCTGGAAAAGTTTTTCGGGAGTCGCATAACTCATATGGGCAAAATTAATATTATACTGTATTTAAATTGCTTTAACTTCTAAATCTCTGCAAGCTAGACATCTCAAATATGTGCATAGTCAATGAGTGTTTCTATTCATATTGTTGATTATGTTTTTCCATCAACTTTGGCAAAAGTATGTAAATGATAATTTCGTAGCATGAGCTCTTATTTTCGTTTGAACCATGCACGAGAGGTCGTCGAATAGGGTTGAAGCATCATTTACTCTCGTGTTTACACGTCATTCGTTTTATAAATAATAAATAACCTCACTTGCCGTATGATTACAAAGTAGCATAAATATTTTAACAATTTCGTTAATTTTTTTAAATTATTAAAAAATATATACATTATTCAGGTTTCCTTGCTGCATCTCAAATTATATGTTTCATTTTTTGTCTGCATATAATCAAATACAGTAAGGCATGCTTTCTGTTAGGTAGGTAGCTCTTAGTGTAACAACTTAAATTAAACAAATATGTATGTATTATATTCTTTCCAACAATATGTAGGCCCATGTACGGCAGCTAATTATTTCTTACAAAAATAAGTTTGTAGGCTACATATATAAATTACTCGATTGGTAATGTGTTGTCAATTAAATAGGCCTAAATAATTACTCATTTTTAGCTATATTAATTAAACTAGAAGGCATTAGGCCTATGTAGACTAACATGTCTTCAGACTGTCTTCAGACTCAACAGAAGAAGAACAGCCCTTGTAGCCTATATGTTTTCTTATTTCGATATAAGGCCTATACTTTCACTGTTTTGTTGTGAAATACCCTCATAATGTGGGTTTATGTGTCGTGTTTATAGAATCATAAACTGGTGTTAATCTAAAATCCCTGCGGCACACCTAAAAACGGCCTCTTGATGGCGATGTTGGTCCACGAAAGAAAGCCTCCACTGTGTTGTCTGCCTATCCGGAAGTCCTTAGAAAAATCAGACAGACCACTTTACACAACCTAAACTTGGGCCAAGAGAGCCTCTTGCTTCACTTAAGAGATTTTGAAGGTCGGCAAGAAGATTAATATAGGCCTATATGTTTCTCCTGTATTAGTGTAAGATTTCAATTTAGGCCTATATATTTGAATAGGTATTAGAAGCATATTGACAATGATTTGGGCTATTTGTTTGCTTCCTCATGATTTATTGACCCTAAAGCACTTATATAGAGGGCACAGCTCTTCGGAGAGGATTATATAGCCTACTAATTTTGAATCATTTATTTTCTGTTGGTTTAAAGTTGTTGTCCATGACTCTGGGAATAATTACTAAAACCAACTGAATGTTGTGAATGTTTTTAGGATTTATTGTTATTCGATTGCAATATGTTAACTATGTAGTACAACTATTATATAAATAATTTTGTTCGAAAGAAGCAGTCCATATTTTTGTTTTTTACAACGTAACAAAATATGAGGGACTCTTGCTGTAAACCGTCATATTAGTAAAATGCCGTTAAATTGGGTTCAACTCTACATTGGTAACGCTTTAGCGCTGTGAATGTGTTGCTAAATATGAATATGTTTGAATTTACATTAGAACCCCCTGATATATAAAGGATAACAGTTAATTCAGTGTAGCTAATATGAACTTTTGTTATAGTTCTAATGGATAGCTCTCAGTAATGTTTGAAGCTGCAACAGCCGTTAAAGAAGAGACATTAGTTTGTGTTAGAACCTTTATTAAAATTGCAGTACACTCTTTAACGTAGCCTATCATGAATGCACATGCTATAAAATATAAAAATGGAAGACAAATTGTCCTACCGTAAGTTGGACATTCACATGACATATGCTTTATAGTTTTCCAAAAACATGGTAAAAGGGTAGTCCTCTTTCAGATCTTCAGGTCTCCTACGTTAATAATATGTTTTTAAAATGTGGAACGGTTACATTTTACAGTAGCCTAGCAGGGATATTACTTGCATACGCACAATGGGCATAAAATAATGCATGCAAAATTGATATTTTCTCACTTGATTTCAACAATCCTGAACATATCTGAACATAATATCGGAAAACTGCATAAGACAAGAATAACAAAAAGTTATAATTCCTTTTGGCTCCTATACTACAATGTAAGTCATATATTGGCCAATATAGCCTAACTAAGAAATGTTATCATAATCTTAATTATCTAGGCTAGTTGTCCTAATACTAGAATTCTGAATTAATGCTCGACGACACTCGTCCTGGCTTGATTTTGTAAATGCAAACTACGCTCAGCCTATTTATTAAACCAGTCACGTATAGGCAGGCCTACGATCTCTTTAAAACTGATCTGAGTCCCAATCCTAATAATATTTTCGTGTTTATGAGGTCATTAACGAACACAACCTTTCCACAAGTTATCTCCTCGTTAGTTATTCCAGAAAATACGTCTAGGGGTTAAAATATCAGCTTCTATAATGACAGTCCGTATGGAAAACACAACTAAAAGGACAATTAAATACTTGAATATTTCTGTATCGGTGAAATTGCTCCAAGTGAAGCATTTATGGCTTTGGTCGTGGAACCTCATAAAATCCTAACAGCTTTTTTGATGCTAGGTGTAAACAACCAACAGCCTCAGCGTTTATTGCATTCATAGTTTGTTAAACCATTTACAACCACTTTCTCCATTATACCATGAGTGGGGCTCCTTTCAGATATCTTCACATCTTTATGAATATAATATTTATACAAATACGATAATCAAAATGTTAAATCTGACTACCTCGTTTGTTCTCAACAAGCCTCAGACGCTGGTGCCGAGGCTTTGACAAGTTGTTTTAGAACTGCAATTACATTTATAGGACTTGTTAAAACTGATACCAATTACATCGTGTACTTTCACAATTTGCCAGGGCGACCCTGACATTTTCGAAAAAGAGGAACCCACCTCGTTAGAATTTAGAAATGAATGAGTAGGCTATATGTGCATTCCTTTAGGTTGCCAATTAGCTAGGCTACATGCTAAAAATCAATCTCTCCAAGATGGGTAAGTTGGGGTGGGTGGGGGGCGCTCTGTATTTGATCTAATGCAAAGCGGCAGATTTCTCATTAACTTACCCGCTTGAATATATTAATGCGCATATTCTCCCCTCCTCTCTCCCTCGACCCCCCTCTCTTTCCCCTAGTCTCTTGCTCCCTCTCCGTCTCTCTCCCTTTCTCTTTTTCTCCCTTTTTCATTCTCTCACTCCTTCCATATCAGAAGCCCGCAGAGCAGAGCAGTGTCCGTGTGGGATGCGAGAAGCCAATGAGATGAGGACCCGATAATAGATGCAAATGATCGTGAAAAGACACAGCAAAATATGAAACAACTCATTTGCAGCGGAGTAAATCACAGAAAACTGTTTGTGAACTGGCACCTCATACCGGAATTGTGATGCAGGAGCACTTCAGTGGAGACGATTTTACGGAATCGGCATGATTGTGGCTTCAGCTATTTAGATTGGGTGTCTTGAAATACAACATTAGTCCATATATTGCGAACAAGCTTGGGTTCTTTTTTTTTTACCAAGAACTCTTCAATTGCCTTCCTCTCCAGCGCCTGAGTCTTTATAATCACAAACAACAACAAAACCAACAACAACAAAAGATGAGTTCATATTTTGTCAACTCTCTCTTCTCCAAATACAAGAGTGGAGACTCTTTACGTCCCAATTATTACGAGTGCGGGTTCGCGCAGGACCTTGGGAGTAGACCCACAGTAGTGTATGGACCAGGCACTGGAGCAACTTTCCAACATCCCCCTCAAATCCAGGAATTTTACCACCACGGCGCGCCCACGCTCTCCAGTGCCCCTTACCAACAGAGTCCCTGCGCCGTAACGTGCCATGGAGAGCCGGGCAACTTCTACGGGTATGACGCTCTCCAGAGGCAAACCCTTTTTGGACCCCAGGACGCGGATTTGGTCCAGTACAACGACTGCAAGCTAGCCACTGGTGGCATCGGGGACGAGACGGAGAGCACGGAACAGAGCCCCTCTCCAACGCAGTTATTCCCGTGGATGCGACCGCAATGTAAGTCAGAGCTCAAAATGAAACATTGCTGGTGGGTATGCATGAAAAGCGGGAAAGGGGTAGAATGTTAAACGTTAAACCATCCGCAATTAGGGCTGAAGTGCATTTCCTGTGTTCAAACAGAGAGACAAAGCGTGTTTATTGTTTTATGGTGTCCAAAACTTGCGAATCACTTTACAGTTTAATGACCCTGCCATATAGAAGAGAGGGGAATAGAAAGGAGAGCAAAGCTTTTTTCTCCATGTGCGAGCTGGCCCGCGGCTGATACTCTTACTTCTCACCCCGGTTAAAGTTTTACTACTCGCTTTTACGACTTGCAGTGGTCTCGGGGATTATTTCGCTACAAGGTGGCCATTTCCCACAGGTTAGGCGCTTTATGGCTTCACCTAATGCATTGAGTAGCCTACATGTGAGGGCGTCAGATATTATTTCCTTGGATTTTACTTCATATCCTATGAATGTGTGGACATTGAATATCCAATCATTTGAATTGTATTGCAATGCTGATAAATCACTTGGAAGTCAATCTAAGTTTATGTAACCCCGGGGATATAAAAATTAGTGGATTATATAATTGATAGCTTCACTCTGTAGGCCTAGACAATAATAATTGCTTATGGGGATATTGGGGATGGAGATAAGAGGATTGCATTTGTGAACTTGTACAGGCTATTTGTAATGGCTATTTGTATGTGTTCCTCAAACATGTCCCCTCATTTTGCCAGTAGCTGCCGGACGGAGGCGAGGCCGACAGACCTACAGCCGCTACCAGACACTGGAGCTAGAGAAAGAGTTCCTATTCAACCCCTACCTGACCCGCAAGCGGCGAATCGAGGTATCGCACGCCCTGGGACTGACCGAGAGACAGGTCAAAATCTGGTTTCAGAACAGGAGGATGAAATGGAAAAAGGAAAACAACAAAGACAAATTCCCCAGCAGTAAGACAGAGCAGGAAGAGATCGAGAAGGAGAAACGACAGAAGGAGCAGGGCGCGGGGACACACTCGTCCGGGGAAGACTGCGACAAAGCCAAGCAAATGTAAGCTATAGGGAGATCGGGGTCAAGATCAGCACCGCGGAAAAGGCAGCGAGAGCGATAAGGGTAGAGGGGCCAGCATGTGGTTTTGTCTCGGAACATGGCAGTCTTTGGCTAGTAGTTCCATGTTTGCTTCAATCGATGGGAAAGTCTCCTGACGGTGACAAAGGACAGGACCATTGACATTGTGGTTGTTGGGAGACAAAACGAAACATTTGAACGGGAAATTAAGCATTTGTACTTTTTATCTGATGTTGGAAAGTATTCTTGTGATAAAAATAGCGTCCTTTCTTTGTGGAACAATTATCGTGAAAAAAAACCCAACATTTATATTGTTAGAATTTTGTCATTAACAATTATCTTGGCAGCTGTATAGTTTTTAAGTTAAATTGTGCACTTTTTACTGTTCTCGCTTCTATGTTATGATGACGTAGCGAATAATGAATTCCAACAACATGAAACTGCCTATTTATGCTGTAGGCTTTCCTCTTTTTACACTTGTCCTTCCTTACTTAGTTTTGATTGATGGTATTTTGTTGTCTTCCTTATTTGGGTAAGCATGCGCACAGTGCAAAAAATGAAAAAATGAATAAAAATACCATGGAAATAAAAATGGATGTCATGTGACCCCTCGTTGAAACAGAATGTGTACTGTAGGCTACTCGTGAATTAGTTTGTGGGGACTTGATGATATGCTTTATTGTTCTTCATCCCGTTGTTCTATTGTCTAAACCTGGAAGCGGCGGAAGACAGAGGACACAATAAAGTTTACAAGCGAGAATTCTGTGACATCATTGCTGTTCTCTGCTTCATTTCCTCTCAAGGTGTGGATCCCAGTAGCCACGTCACCACACAGACTGACTCAACTAATTAGTTATCTCACCCAAATGACACAAGTGCATTAAAACCTTCACCAAACCAATTAGTATTTATGGCTACTGGGTGCACACTTCTAACAACGTAGGGATGACGCAAGGTCAGAATTGTTCAAGTGTCATACATGTTTATCTCCCCACAAACTTGACATAGATAAGGCCGTGGCATGTGGAACCACACTGTAAAGGCTAGCTAAATCACATGACTATTTTGACAGCCCTGGAAGATATTTCACTTCCCATAACAGTCACATTCATGTTGAGTCTTATTCGAGAGGGGGAAAGAAAAAAAGGTGCATAAAAGCACCTGTACGCCAGGTGAATCCTGTCAAACACCGGGAGAGCGTGGTAAATTGCACGAGGCGACTCGAGACAGCTACTGGCCTCCCTGTTCTGTAAAAACAAAAGTGCTTGTGTTGTCCAGAGCTTCCCTGTCGTGCTGGAGATGGTTGCTGTGGACTGAGGGATGCTCTGAAGCAGAAATTCTCCCAGAGTGGGCTCCACTGGTCCCTGGACATAGTAGAGGCTGCGTGCGCAGAGACCACAGACAGAACTTACTGAGAGATCCCAACTGTGACAAGGTTAAGTAAAATCGATATGGAAACAAATAGGTGTTTCTTATTTGTGTGGTGTCCAACGAGAAGTCGAGGACATTTTAAGATATGTCTGTATACATTCAGTTGGATATCTGTAAGGATCAGCCCTTTTTATCATTGTGCAACGTGCGGGGTGATTACATAATATATTCTATTGACCATCGATTTGTTTGTGTTCTAGTTAGTTCCTTGATTAGAGGTAGGCTTACCTTTTGGCTTACAGTGAATAGACTAAAGTATTTTATGTGTATGGTCAGTGGTGCACTTTTTCCACATTAGCTGAGCTTGTAGGAAGCCCTTCTGTTATTGGACGAGTTTGTATCACATGGCCCTCGTCACGTGGCCCCTGAGGAAAAAGGGGTGATTTTTGGTGTAAATCTAGACTGTAATTCTGTAATATATCACAGTACCTCGTAAAACCGACACTAAAACCTCCCGGCCTACAAATCACCGGTCAAATTATGAGTTCATTGTATTATGCGAACGCTTTGTTTTCCAAATATCAAGCTGCAAGTTCGGTTTTTCCAAGTGGGGTCTTTCCCGAGCAAACTTCTTGCGCCTTTGCGTCCAGTTCACCGCGAGCCAGCAGCTATGTCTCGGGCTCCGGCGGCGCAGGCTTCTCCTCCTCTTCCTCCACACTGTCGGGACTGTACAATAACGCAGGGAACATGCCCACCCAAACCCACAGCATGTATCCCTCTGCGTACGGGCTGGGCACCGGCTCTCTGAGCATGCACTGCTCCCACTTTGAACACCCCAACCTCTCCATGATTTGCTCCGGTGGTGACCCGTCCAAGGTGTCCAGCTGCGGTAAGGCGGAGCAGAGACAGAACGAAGACAGTTTACGGATCTACCCCTGGATGAGAAGCTCAGGTATGTGAGCTTAAAATGTATGTTTTCAAAAGAAGAGGAGGGGAGAAAGGAATGGGGCTTTGCTCCGTCCTAATAATTACGCTAAACGGTCTTTAAACAGTGCTGTTGCGAAGTGGCCAGGGCGACTTCCTGAACTATGCTTTACGCCGCTTTGCCTGCGCAGATATTTTATTGCTATACGACCTCAATAAAACCATAATTTAAGACATCTGAATATTCATTAGGCGGTATTGTGTTAAAACAGAGAGAGGGGGCGTTGGATTATTTTACTCCGTCCTCGGGTAGAAAGAAATAGCCTACTTAAGCTATTCCATCACTTTCTGTTGTTTATGCTGTTTCGATAAGATCTCATGGTAAGCGCACTCTACAACACAGCATGATTTTCAGATGCCTGGTCCTGCCCTGTGTTCACTGGCTTATATTATTATCGCATAAATGCCTCCGAATGTTGCAAACACTCTAAAGACTGTGATGCTAATAGTTGGTTAGCTCTTGGTCTGCGATGTTAGGCTGTGTTGTTTTGTTATAGAAACGCCTTTGTCTGACATTCTGAACTGGCTTGTTGAATAGTTTCAGTGGGCCTTACAGCTGCCTACAGCCCACACAACAAACAAGTAAATCTAGTCTGAGAAAATTTTGCTTACAAAATAGCAATTCATGTTACGCCAGCGTTAGATTAAGTGTACTGTCAAATATTGTCATGCGTAAAACGTGTGTGTGTGTGTGTGAACAATTACACACCATCAAGTAACAACCACTTTCAGTGCGCGCGGCTCAAGTGAAATAGTGGCTGACAACTTTTTGTTTAATGATTTTCAGTAACCTCTCAAGGCCTTGGCTACTATTATCACAAAGTTCCTATCAGTCAATTGTCAATTTAGTGCTCCCTCCTCTTGTTAGCTTCTGGTGTAAAACGTACAACATCATAAATAGTTTTGAAACAGATACGTCCTCATTAACAGGGCTTTTGACATTTACTAGCAGGTATTCGTTGCCACACGTTTTCTCATAAATTTACACTCGTAGTGTAAGTTGTGTGCAAGCTATTTATGTCCTTGTGTGAAATATGCATACTTAATTTTTAAAAAATCTCTCTTTGCCAGCCTACCTCCTGCTAATTTGCTTATAGGAGCCTAATTTAGATTTTCAAGTGTAATTTAATGAGGCACCTGGTATAAAGACATAGCTTCATTTGTGTTTGCGATGGCTAAGACTATTCATACACAAATAACTATAATAAATCAAGACATTGCTCGAGTTGACTAGTAGGTACACACAGTGACAGACAGGCAGGTAGTCTCTCTCTCTCTCTCTCTCTCTCTCTCTCTCTCTCTCTCTCTCTCTCTCTCTCTCTCTCTCTCTCTCTCACTCACACTCACACTTACACACTCACACACAAAATAATCTTGCAGAGATGAGACATCAATAGTTTTTTTTTTACCTATAACTTATCCTCAAGCAAATGTCACTTTATAAATAATACCCTTATCAAATATAGTTGATAGATAGTAACACAAACACACACACACACACACACACACACACACACACACACACACACACACACACACACACACACACACACACACACACACACACACAGAGAGAGCCCTCTCTATCACACATTACACACATTAACTTTCAATGTCTTATACTCCGGGACGGGTGTGTTGTAGACTATGTGTGAGTGTACTAGAGGGTCTCTGAGAGCACAATGCTCGCTCTTGTTAAAACTCCTGACAAAACTGCGTTTCACGGAGAAGAATTCCAGCCAAGCCGTCTCTCTCTGCTCAAACACAAATCACTGCTGGACACCATAGCAGAGAAACATCTAATCAATAAGAATATCTCCCCCCCCCTCTCTCACTCTCTCTCGCGCTCTCTCTCTCTTTCCCTCCCTCTCCCCTTCCTCGGCTGGCTCCCCAGACCTCCAAACCTCCTCCTGTCTCATTTCGAGCCAGTTTCACCCAGAATGTGACACGTCGCCAGAGAGGAAATGAGAACCACACCAGTGACCATGGCGTGCAATAAAACCCCACAGTGCTGCAGCTCAGTTCAGACTCCATTAGATGTCTGCCTTGAGCGGAAACGGGAGGAGACCCGTCCCATTCGCATCGTATGCGGAACTTTTGGAAGTAAAACCACTTGTGTATGTCAACAGGGAGTGATCATGTTTTGCTCCTCGCCTAATATGCCATCGAGGTTTATTCGAGAAGGCCCTACGCCCCATTACGAGATAGGGGTCCTGTTGTGTGGTGGAGGTTGTGTTGTTGAGCACACCAAAACTCCCATTTATGTTCCAAGGCAATGGAATGTTAGGTATTTTGTGCAAAAGGGAAATGCATGAATATACAGCTGAACATTTTCAGATGGATTTTATGGTTTTATAGCCTACTTGTATTGTATAAGCTAGGCTACCGGTTATGGAAGGAACTTGCGTGCCCTTTGCCACTATTGGTTTGAATCCTTGCCAATTGAATGATACTGTTTATCAGTCCATTTAGAATTACAGGTAGAGCCTATTTCTATTAATTGCGCAATGAATGTGAATGAAAAGTAAGTGGCTCTAAGTATAAGGCTTGTTTAGATACTTTACAAAAATATCATGTATTATGCATATGATGGAATAGGAAACCTATAGATTACCTAAACTTGTAATACAAAGCATGTAGAGGCCTATAGTATCTCATTACAAATATTGGTTATTTAGTACTCTTATTTTCTTATTATTTTCATCAAACTTTGCTGGATTTCAGGCCACAATGACACTAAGGATTTGTGGTAGGCCTATAGCTATACAGTCGACGCTATCTGACCAGGAATACTAATGAAAAAAACACTGCAATTGATTTATATTTCTGATAAGTGATACTTTTGACTAGAATTCCATAACAAAAGAACAGTGTGGAAATTACTACCACTTCCATTCAGGCCTATACATCAGCTTCCCTTTTACTACCCAACGGTTATTCCTGCGGGGATTGTAAAACTATTTACTGTACACAATTAGTAGTGGAAACAGCTCCTAAAATGTAACTTTTAGATGTTTATATTTGCTCTGCAAGGCGTGTTTACGACATAGGCCACTACTGAGGTAGCACAACAGATGCAGTACATTTGGCCCAGTTAGATTCAGAAATGTATTTATTAATATGAGAAAGATTTCCCCCAGTTGCCTTTTAACCTCCGAGAAGATAGTAAATAATAACAATATCCTCTCCACAACTAATCCTTATAATCATATAATCTTCAGAATTATAACAAAATTGTTTGATTTATTTCAGCAAATTTCACAACATTTCCCTCCACTGGACTTATGCTTTCCATGCACTTTTATCAAAGCTTTATTATTTAGTTACAAAAAAGAACACACATTTCAGTAGACGCTCTTATCCAGAGCGACTTACAGTTAGTAAGTGCATACATTTTTTTTTATACTGGCCCCCCGTGGGAATCGAACCCACAACACTGGCGTTGTAAACGCCATGCTCTACCAACTGAGCTACACGGAGCTACACAAGCTATCTAGAGCATTCGATTTGATTTGATTTTTTACTACTTCAATTTGTTGAGAAAAAATGAAATGTGTTTTCTCTCGATTTCTGTCTGTTCGATGTTCTTACACAAGCTCTGCCTCTGTTATTTACAGGTGCAGACAGGAAGCGAGGTCGACAGACGTACACGCGTTATCAGACGCTGGAGCTTGAGAAGGAGTTCCACTTCAATCGCTACCTGACCCGCCGAAGACGCATAGAGATCGCTCACGCGCTGTGTCTCACCGAGAGGCAGATCAAAATCTGGTTCCAGAACCGGAGGATGAAGTGGAAGAAGGAGAACAAGACGCCCGGACGGAGCTCCCCTGCAGCCGAACCGCCGGGGGGCGAGGAGGATGAGGATGAAGACGAGTAGTAACGGCGAACGGACGGTGAAAAGACTAATGAGCACTACATGAGACTGATATTATATTAAAACCGTAGGGGAAAACCGTGTCCCCCTATTCTTACACTGAGTTAAACATACAATACTACCTATAAGATTAATGATATATTAATGTAGTCTAAAGCCACGTCTTGTTTTATTAAAAGTACAGTGAAATTGTATAAATAAATAAAATACATTGATTTCTAAGCGATACTAAATAAGCTATTGTTGCTTACATTTTGATTTAGATCAATATTATCTAGTGTTTTGACGTAGACCTGAAATATTGCAAAACCCTGGTTGGGAAAATTAGCCTATATGCAAGAAAAGGGAAACTAAGATCAGTTATTATATTTTCATTCTCTGTCATCTTGTGATCTTCTGGATGTATATTTTATGACTTGTTGTAAGGGCTTTTACCCCTATGTCAATTGATTTTACGTATTTTGTTTTTATTCTTAACATGTAGGCCTACAGCGGACCACGAGATGTAGGAATTTGTATATTTTCGTGTTGTGAGGAACTATTTCTTATTCAATTGCACAAGTGTTCTGTTCATGTCAATAAAACAAAAAGTAATCAATTACAAAAACAAAATGTTTTGGATTTCTCTTGGATTGGGTGTATTCTACATTCATAAATGCTTAGGCCCTATATTAGATCGCTGGCAGGTAGCTTAGTGGTTAAGAGCGTTGTGCCAGTAACCGAAAGGTCGCTGGTTCTAATCCCCAAGCCGACTAGGTGAAAAATCTGTCGATGTGCCCTTGAGCAAGGCACTTAACCCTAATTGCTCCTGTAAATCGCTCTGGATAAGAGCGTCTGCTAAATGACTAAAATGTATATGTTTGTAATGCATAGGCCTATCGAGGAGGCTTAGGCTATTCGTTGAATCAGAAATGATATTCTTACATCGAAGATTTAAAATAAAAAGACAAACGTTAACATTTATGATGGTTAAATGACTAGGCCTACACTACATGTACAGTTGTAGGTGATTCTTCTTAAATTCATTTAAACAAATGAGCCCACATTAAGCCTTTTGTTTAACAAAACTTGTGACAGCATGATACTATCCACAATCTTATCAGAATTTAGTACACTTTTTTTCCACAAATATTCACATTTTGTTGATAGCAGTCTAGCCTTCCACTGGCAGGCTAGTCTGGTCAAATAAATAAATAGGCCTATTCATTTGTAGGCCTTATAGCAAAGTGTTATAATTTTCATTGAATATTATTTTGAATCTGTGTTTATAAAGACAAGGTAGCCTAACCTGTTTCCATTTCTAATGCAGCCCAATGTTTAGTATTGATTATAATAGGAATACTGGTATTGCTATAAACAGCCTATCCGTATCATGATTTCGATCCTGTTTAGTTTAATGATGCAAGCGTTTGAGTTATTTTGAACATTTAGTTTAGTAGTATATATTTTAGGCTAACCTATGGATGTTAAATTGTGGTCCTCTGTAGCTCAGCTGGTAGAGCACGGCGCTTGTAACGCCAAGGTAGTGGGTTCGATCCCCGGGACCACCCATACACAAAAAAAATGTATGCACGCATGACTGTAAGTCGCTTTGGATAAAAGCGTCTGCTAAATGGCATATATATTATTAAATCTACCCGTTTGCCCTGGAATTGTTGGCTATAGTCTCTGCCTTGGTTCTGTGCATACAACACTGGCCAAAAGAAGGCATATATTGGGGGTTGTAACTAATGCGTTTATTGCATCAATGAAAGACCGGAAACCACCATAAAAGTAACTAAAAAATCAACAAAATGGGAAACAGGCGCTCACGAAAACGTCTGCTCATGTGCCAGGATTGCAGGCCCTGTAACAATACCCGACTTTAGTCTTTCCTTTTTCATTTTCGTTAATAATCAACATATTTAATTTGCTTATAGTAAGCATCAAATTGAATCGTTTATTTATTGTGTATTAGACGAAAACGAAACCAGGATGCAAATGCATTTCATTCTCTTTAGGACCTCCTTAGAAGACATCTTTATGATTTGGGCCTTGGCCACAATGCGGCGATTATATGCCGCAGTGCGAAATATTTTACGCACGCCTTTTGTAGCATAGATATTCAGTTGAATGTTGATATTTGTATATTTCCATGGTTGTGATTCGATTAAGCCTTCTTTATCAAAGTATCTCCTATTGGACATTTTGGTAGACTGGAATGCTTTGTTGTTTAGCTTACACGCCTCAAAGCCTATGTTTTCAATGCTATATCGTAGCCGTGCAAGATTTTCTGTTCTGAAAATGGTTTTATTCTGAACATACACCACCAATACACCGTCAATACATAAAGCTGGTCTCATACAAGCTATATTAATGCAAATAATATCTAACATCTGAACAAAGGCCTCGAGAATGCATAGCAATAACATATAAGCAACGTAAATGGCTAAGATTGATGTAATTTGAGTATGCAACTATTCAATGAGATATGTTGGTTCATCATTAGCTTTTGTTGTAAGTAGTTCTTGTTTTTATGCAATTTTTTCTTTTACATTTCAACAATACAATGATAATATAACTAAACAACAGGAAAAAGGTCAATGTAAGCCTAGTCTTGTCTTCCATTTTCTTGCTATCCATAACATTTACGCATTGTGCCAATAGCACACAAAGATATCCCTTTCAAACATCTTTAGAAAATAGACTAGATATTAAATATCTGAGCGATATAGTTGTATTAATTGCTCATAAGTGCACAAAAACACCCTCACAAGAAACGTTTATGTCCCACCGATCGGCCTACAAAATATTTTATGCAAAACAGAAGAGAAATCCTCCCTTTGCTTTTCCTTTTTGAGAGAAAAAGATGGCGATAGAGGAACCACTGCTGTTAAAGCAGTCATGAAGAAATGCAATAAATTCCTTGTTGGTTTATGAAAATTTACAACTTTGTGATAGAACTTTATGAGTGCCTGGGTCCTGGGATTGGCCGAGGATGGTCATGTGGATGGGTAACCGTGAACATGAACTTTTTATGATTTCCCAAGTGGTTATATTGCAGCAATCTTTTGGACACCGCACCTTCTGTAGCAACACTGTGCTCCTTCAAGGTTCTAGGCTCTTTAATCGCATGTATGAAATAAAAAAATAACCTTATCCCCGCGCAGTGTTTACAGAGAAACTGGAAGACCTGCCTCCTCGCCCTGCGCTATGCAAATGTGGCCGACTGTGATTGGGATTTCCGCTGCGATGGAAAGAGTGACTGACTGTGAGAGATCTGGACACACCGGAGGGTCTGTCTAATTTTTCATACCGGGATTCTTCATTCCTGTTGACTAATGTAAATTAAACGGTATGGAGGCGGCCTGCGACACTGTAAAGCCACAGTGGTGACTTCGCGCGCTAATGGCGGTACCGAGCTGGGGCAACAGGAATGCTGTACCGCGAGCTGTGCGAGACTCGCGGATGTTATCCAAGGACTTAGTGACGGATTATCAACAAAGGTAAGGCGTGCTTGTCTGTCATTACACTCATGCTGTTTCGTTTCACATAAAGTTTGAAAACAATTATTCAAAACGAAATCATAACTGCTCTCTCCAATGAACATTTTCACATTTTAGGTGTGCATAAACCTTTAGTAAATATTAAATTATATGATGACGTTCAATAAGATGTCATCACTCGAAAGTGCTTGGAGATGTTTACCTTGTTATGTGTGCATGACGAATTTGTATTTGGCTCGGAGGTATATTAGAGAAATACATATCGATTTCGATATGCTCATTTGTGGCTGGCTGAGGGTGTTTGTGGTATAAGGATACCCGTGTCCGGGCTGCGAGGGCGAGGTTTGATGGAGCGGCTCCTATGCAAATAGGATTTCTGATGTACAGTCTTGGGTCACCTCTTAAGTGGAATCCTTAATCAAAAGGCACGGGGCTATACAACATTCCTTCGCTCTCGTACGCCTCCCTAAACCGTGGAAACAAACAAGACGAGGCACACAACATGGCGTTTTGTAGAGATAGCAGATCATCTTTTGAGTATAGCATTGAGACTGACCGTCTTTTTTCTAAATCCTCCATTACGCAAGGGCTTGTCAAATAGTGGTGTAGCGTATCACTTCCAGATCACCGACGCAACGCTTCCAGGTTACTGGACAGTTGGTGCGTCTGTGCGGTGGATAATGTTTTTGTATGTGTCTGCGGGGTTTTATTGCTTTATTTCCCCTTTCATTTCCCCTTCTGTGCCATCATCCGGTATTTTTTTTTACACGCTAGACCCTTTGGTGTCCATTTGTCGTCTCCTCGTCAGTAAAAGGTCCCCACACCCACCATAAAGGCTGCTTCCACAGTGCACTTGTTATGATATCTGTTTCAGTCTGTCTGTGCCTTAACCCAAACGTAGCCTACTATTTAGTTATTTTCAATGTACCACTATAAACATGATCACTTAATAGGCTACCACTACTACAACTGCCACTAATAGCCTATACTGACACAAATCATGCTTGCCTATCCTCATCCAAAGTTATAACATATTATTTTTTCAATGTATAATCAATGGTGGTATTATTCTTAGTGTATAATGCGTAATTGTGAGTGATAATATTCGCTGCTAGCTGTGTATCAAGGGTCTGGCAGTCTGTTTACCTATACATCTATCTGCAAGTCTATCCATCTGTGTGTGTCTGTCTGTCTGTCTGTCTGTCTGTCTGTCTGTCTGTCTGTCTCTCTCTCTCTCTCTCTCTCTCTCTCTCTCTCTCTCTCTCTATCGGTCTGTGTGTCTGTGTGTCTGTCTGTCTCTCTGTCTCTCTGTCTGTCTGTCTCTGTCTGTCTGTCTGTCTGTCTGTCTGTCTGTCTGTCTGTCTGTCTGTCTGTCTGTCTACAGTTTATCACAATACTTCTAATATCAAATATTCTTTATCATCTCACTTCAGTATTTGACATCTCAACAAACACCACAGCAATTCCTTATAATATACATTTATTATGTTATAGCATAGTACGTTTGGTATTGTATGGCATATTGTCAGCAAAATACGCAGCCTACTATTCAAGTTCGTCCATGCAGATACAATAACTATCAGGAAATAAAGGGTAGCAACCTAGTGCATAAACAGATATCCTATTCCACTTAACGATGATAGAGACCTTGTTTTGGATTTCATTTCCAAATGTGATAACCCGCCTTGGCAGTCTTGCAGCTTTGCGGTAATGCCAGTTGATTTGATCTTGCAGTGACGCAGGTCGCTGGTTGCTGCAGCCTCTGCTCGTTCCTAACTCTTTGGTGCCATCTAGCGTCCATTTTTCCATAATGCCCAAAAGCCTCCTAAATCAGGGCCTTCTGTGTGTGTGTGTGCGCGTCTGTGTGCATGTGCATATGTATTTCTGTGTGTCTCTGTGTTCGTGCGTAGTAGTGCACAGTTGAAACGTACATATTTTGCTCCTATGATTGTGCGGAAATGTGTTTGTCGCTGAGTGCGTGAGCTGTTGACAAACGGATATGTGATATTTCCAGTGTTATTGGTCCCTCTTCTAAACTATTGCGTGTAACAAAGCGGTGAGGCTCTGGCTGGGGCAGGAGATAACAGGAAAGCTGTATGGGGCGGGTTGGGCTCGGTGGCAGTGAAACGTAAAAGAATGCAGAGGTTGTAAATTCTCGAGCCGCTGTTGCCGCGCTTTGATGTGCCTGGGTTTGGGAGAGATTTGTGGCACACACGCAGAAGCCCAAGCCTTCAGGCTCGACTTCTTGCATCCCCCATTTCTCCCCCCTCTAAAAAGCCCTTCACCAAGACGTAAGCGGATGACCGCTCCAAGGTTATTGCATTGCGCAGTGAATGGAGTGTATAGTGGTGGCCCCGTGCTAGAGACAACCTGTGTTCACTCAGTGTAACTTTCATTGTTATTACGCGGCTGAATTTAGTTGGTCACTTGGTGTATTAAGTGATGGTATGGTGTTGTGTGCTCTCTCCCCAAGGAAACAAACCGTGCTATAAATGCAATCTAGCCTTATTATTTGTGAGGGTCGTGTTGAAGTGGAGATACAGTGAGAGGGGTATGGCGCGGTGGTTGTGGATAAAGGGGAGGGGTGTGTGTATGTGTGTGTTCGGGTGTGTGTTTGTGCATGTGTGTGTGTGTTGGAAGCATACATGATTTGTCCTTGGTCACTGTTTTCATTTGGTTTAGTGGGTCGCACACGCAAGGCAGTCATATGTAAACACCTCGAGAATTGATTTCATACCGCGTGTTTGTGTGTGTGTGTGTGTGTGTGTGTGTGTGTGTGTGTTGGTACATGAATGCGTTTGTTTGTTGGTGCGTGCATGCGTGCAGCGTGCAAACTTGTATGTGTGTGTGTGAGCGTGTGTTACATTGAGCTGGCTAATTGTTTAGTTTTAATGACAAATTTAATTGTACAGGTTTATTACCGTCGACTGTTGTATAGCCAATGTTACAACAAACAAAATAATAATTATACTGTGTATTTTACTATAACAGAATACAGTAATGACTAAATATCTATATTTTGACTGCCAACCATGATTAAAAGTTGCAAAACATCAGAATATTAGCAGTAATTAGGTCTACAGTAGGCCTATATTAAACTCTATGAGACCAACGCTATGAAATATTTAATGAGTAACCTGCGCCCAAAGCTTTTGGCTGAAGGCTGATCAGGTAACGGTCTAGGGACTTCACACGAGTTGAAAGTCCGTGAAGGACTAGTCACTTTCTGGAGAACAATTATAAATATGTAAGGAAGGGTCTGCCCTGTCTATCATTAACCAGCACAAGTTATTCACTTGATAGAACAACGTTGTAACACCGCAACTTAAAACCACACCATGCTGCATGGGCCTATATAGCCTACGGTAACAATATTTGCTTATATTGATATAATTAGTTTGCTAATATTTTATTATAGTTTTAAATATTAAACTATTAATTGCCAAGCTAAACTTGTGCGGAAAAGCATGGTTGTTGTAGTCACCTTTAATTAATGCATTATTCACATAGGCTATCTACTTCCGTTTAATTCGATATTTCCACACACTTTGATCCATGTAAAGACTTGCAGAATGCCTTGTGCAGAACTGGAGTTTCTTCAGAATTAGAGAGTCGTTGTGTATGCAATGAAAATAAATAAGACTGGTGAATCCTCGGTTTAATTTAATACAATTGACTAAAAAGTAGAATATTTCAATCTCAATAATCACTTTCAATAATCAAAAAGGTTAAAAGTAGGATTACTGTTTATGACAACTGTAGCAGAATGGGGCGAACAAGTATCAAAAACAGATGCTTCTTTTCGATAACCGAATGAATTAGGCTATGCACGCTAGCGCGCACTAAACCGGCTGATAGAAGTCAAATGGTTCTAAATAATTCTGAATTGTTTCTTATATTATGGTTAGGCTAAGTGCACTTATATAATAAACACTTAAAACAAAATTGCAGTAAGAGCTAAGCCAGGCGCATTTGTTATAACTTCTGTTGCCGCCACTTGTTTTCAATTCCAATCGTGTCTGTGAATTTACAAGCCGCCATAAGGTCATAAAACACTAAAACACTTTCCCCAGTGAAATAAAACAGCAACTCAAAAAACACAAGACACCACAACTCCTTTACAACTTACTTATATTTTAATGATAGGCCTACATTATCACCAAGATTACAGATAGGCCTATGAAAATCAATAATCAACTAAATTGGCCTTTTGACGTTATATGCAGTTATGAACTTAGCAGAACACACTATTGAGATGTTTAATCGTGCAAAATATACTTGTAATACAATTATTTCCATCAAAATGTTGCGAGTAAAACACCTTTTATGCACAGTAGCTAATATAACATTTACAAGGAGATATAGGCCTATAACTACATGACTTGGTTTCACACACATACTCATATACATACATTTATTAATATATTATAATAAACAACTATACAGAACAATGCATGGTCATGAAAAGCGCACATACTTACATATGCATATGTCATGCGGAACTCGGGGGACTATGAGGTAGTTCCGGGACACATGTCAAAAAGTGACAGGCGCGTGTTTCTTCCCTGGTCTGTATAAACAAATCACAACTTTTCCTCCATACAGTCAGACGCATCTTCACTGGGATTTCCGGTCATAGTCCATAGATATTGTGTAATTTTCACTGAGTTGGTGTCCAGTGGGTTGCTGCCCATGCAATTTGTGGACAACTTTTCTGCAGTGCAGTTTTGTCCTCAAAAGTTACCAAGTCAGAGTACTTTAGCCGGCTTTACCTTGCTGTTCGTGAAGTTGTCAGGAGACCTGCAACGAGACAAAAAGCTAAATGAGAATCGGTTCAGAGGAACAGACATTGAAGTTAGTTTTTACACAATAATAGCCCCATATCATCAGATCATTATGCTAACATTTGCTTAGTTAAGACTGCATAAAATTGGCTTAAGGTAGTTATTATTCATTAATTATTAACCGAGACTTAGACTGTCCCATTTCTCTGTGTACTTTAACAAATGGTCACACAATGGACGTTTTCCGTTCACACAAAACTAAGCCACACCAAAGGAAGCTCTGTGTCCTGGTTTGAAAGGGACCCAAAATGAAAGTAAAACTACACAGACTCCCGGCACTATTGGACAGACAACACTTGTGTGAGGACCGGATTAATTTTTGGGACTGGCTAATTTATGATTTTGTAAATGCCATTTGTAAATGAAAAACAGACCCAGGACTGACTTGACTCGTGGTCGAAAAGTCAGCGAAACATTTAAAGCTTTACAACGCGTAATGACCTTCCCAGTCAATAATTTTTGAAATAAAAACCGGTGCATGAAATGTGGTCAGGGCAGTATGCATGTAAATACATACTCAGACTAGACAAATGCGGTAATAAGGAACTTTTATGATACCGCAACATAGGCCAGAGCCGTTCAACAAACAACCAATGGTAACATATTGACTAATGTGTGGCAGCTAATTTGCTCTAAACATTGATAAAAGCCAGGGCTCTGAAAATATTGTATCATATTCAACTAATATAGGAATATTGTTCAGTGAAGGCAACTGTTGCAAAACCCAAAGCAGTTGTAAGGCTGAATATTCCAATAAATTCCAATAAATATAATAAGAACGTGCATGTTGAAATATACATTAGGTGTATTGTCAAATACCCGGATGGAAATCGCTATGAAAATAATGGGGATGATAATGTGCTGGAAGAGGGGAGAAGACATATCTCATCACATAGGCTACTGTACTGAGCGAATAAATCAGACAACTAAAAATATAAACACAAAATATTTCAAATGCAGAAGATAACTCAAACCCCCATTGGTGCGTCTCTATATGATTCACGTTTTCAAGTCCTTTTTAAATGTGGGGATTATTTGAAGGGTCATATTTGTTGTTTTGAGTGAATAGGGCCTTTACTGTATATGGGCTCACCAAAGACCAAACAGAAGGGGGAGAAGTGTCGATGTATTCAATTTACCACTTTAAAATTCCATCTGATTCGTATTGTGCAATCTCATTGGAAGGAGAGAAAGGCGAAAGAGAAGAGAGAGAAAAAACGCCTGCTCTCGGGTTTGCGCTGGGGTCCCCCGGCGCATGCAATCACAGCCCCCCCCTCCAGGGTGCTATTTTGCAGGCACTGACGCACGCTATTGGTCAGCGCCTGGTCAGATGGTACGGTTTCCCTCTGTCCCGCACTGGCACATCGCCACCCAGCGCCCCCCCCTCAACTAAAACCCAATCTCCGATAAACTACTAATAGCTAAACCACTTGGACTATAAAACACAACAAATCATAAACCAAGGAAAAGAACCTGTACCCTCCCAATGAGTTCCTATTTTGTAAACTCAACTTTTCCAGTGACTCTGCCTGGAGGACAAGAGTCTTTCTTGGGACAGATACCGTTATACTCCTCCGGATACACTGATCCTTTAAGACACTATCCCGGTGCTGCCTATGGCGCTACCAGCGTTCAAGACAAGGCGTACCCATCCTCCTATTACCAGCAGGCGAACGGTGCCTATGGCCGGGCCACCGCCGCCGGTGCATGCGACTACGCAGCAGCCAGCTTTTACAGGGAAAAGGACCCCGCCTGTACCCTCGCCAGCATAGAGGAACATTCGCTCGTCCTGAGCCAAGACCATCGCAAGACGGACTGCTCGGGGCAAAATAAAAGCATATTTGGGGACAGCGAGGACCAGAAGCCCTCGACGCCCGTTTATCCGTGGATGCAGAGGATGAACTCGTGTAACGGTGAGTCCACATTGTCATGTCATTCGTTTTTTCTTACGGTTTGTTTTGGTATTTGCCTGTCTCGGCTGATACATAGAGCTTGCCTATTACATGTGACCTGCAGCTGCACTGTACAGCGCCGGAAGAGCATACAGTTGGGAATATTGTCGCTCTGGTTGTGTCTTAACACCCAGGCTGAACGTAGAGGAAGCAAAGCATGCTGTAAAAATAAAATGTACACTTTGATGCGTCCTCCATAAGTATAGTTTTTTTCTCCCAATAAACTGGTATGATTATGGATCCTATCGCCTCGAGGGTGACATTATTCACGTTCTAGATTAAAATCGCACGGCACACGAACACATCCTTGGCAACAATGGAGTAGCAGTTCCATCAAAGATGGTTTCTTATCACAAAATGGCTCGTATTGTTATTCTGACAGGGTTCCAGCTATTAGTGCTTAGTTATTCACCACAAAAATACTTTCAATATCACAAAATTCAAAAAGTATCACAAGGCAAATACACATAATGGCTGTGCTATGGTTTACAGTTAGAAATTATGTCCGAGGCATGAAATATGATAGGGAAACACACTACACAATAATAGAGGAATAAATTAGCACCATAAATTACATTCGAGGAATTCCGATTCGACACACACAAAAAAAACGAAAACAACTCTAATAGTGAGAGAGAGAGCTACATTTCCTTGATTGTTGGATATCCTAACGTTTGAATTATGATCACTTTAAGTGCACCCACCATAATCCAAAAGTTGATTCTCCTCTTCTATATAGGCTATTTATTGTTTTCTGGCTCTAAGCAGAAGCTGTGTGTGACTTCTAGAAGCAGTGTGGGTAAATTTGTTAATGCTTAGAGTTATGATGATCAGTAAAGAGCTCGTTGTTCTTTAATGTTAGGATGCGCCATGGTTTGCCCCTACTGCAGGCAAGAATGTGTTTATGAAGATATCATACATCGTTATTTAACTTGCCAAAACTAACATCCCTTCTCTGAAAAGCTTATCTTTTTGTATGTGTGGAAAAAACAACAGGAAATAACATGATAACCTACACTACAATATTTCAAGTGCTTTTTTGTAATGCTGGCGCTCATTGTTTGGCGAAAAAAAAAAAAAAAACATTATTCAAATATCCTGCATATTTATAAAAATCTTACATAACCCTACGTAATATAATGTAAACAGCACTTTCACGAACTCATTTAAGGGCAGCTTCCAGGACTATAAATATTGTCCTTTTTCGCTACTGTACACATGTCCACCAGTAATGCGTAAATCTTCAGCAAAAGCTCACGAGTTCCAGTCATGGTATTCGCCCCAAGCTCTTTCTCCTCGGACATAGCCTATCTATATCAGTGCTATAAACACAAGTTAATGTTTGACTCTCTCTTCCCTTTCTTTTGACAGGGACCTTCGGTAACCCCGGTCGAAGGGGTCGTCAGACGTACACCCGCTACCAGACGCTTGAGCTGGAGAAAGAGTTCCATTTTAACAGGTACCTTACCCGGAGGCGCCGTATCGAGATCGCGCACGCACTGTGCCTAACAGAACGCCAGATCAAAATTTGGTTCCAGAACCGAAGGATGAAGTGGAAAAAGGAGAATAAACTGATCAACTCCTCTCAGACCAGCGGAGAGGAGGAGGAAGAGAAGAGGTCAGAGTAAAGAAAAGAAGAAGATGCATAAAATGGCTTCTGGCATCATCTTCGGATATCCTACAAATATGAAGATACTACCTTCATATGCCCAAAGTTCCCACCGGTGAAGTTGTGTTTGGTAAATTTGTTGTGGCATTCCAGAAGTTCACTTAACTGTCTATTTTTGTTATTGTTATTGTCATTTTATGTTTCTTTTTATAATGATTCGGGTACCCGAATGGCAGTGTGTTTGTGCGCTTGCCTCTTGATTTAGGATGTGGCCCAAAACATTATTGGCCAGGTATAACGAAACTATTTCAAATATATGTCATATTCGTGTTCATATTTAAACTGTATAGAAAATAAAATGAAATTCTCCTTGTATGGTGAATTAATGTATTTCTTTTGAAAGTTAAATACCCAGCCTTATCTAGTTGTTTGGTTGACTTGTTGTATAGTTTCATGGGGAGAACATACTGATCTACTGATAATTCAAAACTACCTAAAGACTGGGTCAAAAGTTTATATTTTATGGATTTTATACGTTGTTTATGTTTGTGGTTTTGTCACAAATAGGTATCTACTTACGAAATCATTCAATAAAATGTAATAATTATTCAACCTGTCATGCACGGTCTGAGCGAGCATACTTTACAGGTCTTTGTGATTTTGTCACCTGCTTAGAACGCCATTTACAGTAAGTAGGCTAGTACACATTTGGCTCAGAAAGTGAAATTGGCCTAGGCATATATAATTCACAATTATGGCCAGAACAAAACTTGTGGATAAGTATTTGAAACAGCAAATCATAGGAAAGCTAAAGACCTCTCTGGAAATCTTATTTTAGTGAATTGTCTACCATTTGGCCCTGCATAAAAACAGCGAGCACCGTGCATCTGCTGCAGTTATAAAGGTATGCGCAAACAGTGACTTGGTCATAAACCAAGCTTCGCTCTTTCACTAGTGTATGAAACACACGAATTTAAGTTCATCCGAGACAAGTGAATACTTAAGGCCCAAACAGTGACAGCAAACTGTGCGAGGCTGATTGAATTAATGGCTGGGAGAGAAAGTTGACCTGTCCGCCCAGACACTCACCCAAACACTCGAGTGTCCAATCCAAGACCCCATGTCTCTCAATGGTCACGTTCCCTTTCCAGGTACCATCAGTGTGACATTTCATATGCAATAGAACCCTCGGGCCTGGTATTCCCCAGGAGGTAATTACACACAAATTATCTGGAAATTGTCAACCGACAATCTCCCCAGTGTACATGACACATAAAGTAGCCAAGACATGATAGTGTTGTCATTTGGAGTTAGAAGGAAAACCGCACAAATACATATGGTGGCTACTTGTGAACTACAGCAAAATGTCTTGAAGTGTGTATTACTTTGAGTAGACTGATATTCTCCAGGCTTCATGTTACAGATGTAGCACACACACACTTAGAATAGCCTCATGTGTGATATGTGGATACGTAGAATGCATAAGTATCAATCTGTGTCTCCCCTTGGAGATAGTCTGGACTATTTCAACTATCCTTTTCCGGTCTATATGTAAGCACAAATGTATGTTCTGTATAGGGGGGTTTACATATCATGGGACACATAGCCTACATGAAATAACTTGCGCCTTTCAATCAACAAACCATAAATCAACCATTACCGTATATCATGACTTTGCATTCCTCTTGTGCACAGCAAAACGTTTCCAGTCAATAACTTTACATGCATGGTGCCTTAGAAAAGAGCATAAAATACACAGAGAAATTATGTGACGTTGAAACAACACCTTTATTTCATTTCACGGCCTACTCATCGGCGACCTTTTACTTGCATGTAAGAAACATTACCAGGTGTGCCATTACCTTAGACTGAGGGGTTACTGTTCGCTTTAGAGTCTAGACCTATTGTGTGCTATATTCTAAAACAAACCTTTCGGACTTCCTAAAAATAGTATCGTAACCTCGAATTAATAATACAAAAAGGGAATTATATATCAATATGACTAGTATCGTAGTGTTCAATATCTATCAGGTATTATTATTATTATTATTATTATTATTATTATTATTATTATTATTATCTATGATGGAGAGCAAGTGTGACTAAAATCTTACGAGACACTTCCCCTGAGCATGGTAGAATGAGCAGGACTCTAAAATCGGCATCATAGCTATAAACGTTATTAGCTGTAGTGTGTGTTTCTCTACTGTATTCATATTCAGTTATTAATGGTGCATTTATTGCCACGAGCCCACTTTTTCTCCCACAGGAAAGGTTAGTAAAGACGCAAAATGATACTGCGATCACAACAACCGATAAAGAAAGTTATGGGGGAACAAATCAATTGTGTTCTTCCCGAAAGAGAGACCTAAATCCTAACTAAAACTCATTCTATAAAGTCCTTCTTTACTGCATTAAATAAAATTCCCAGTAGGTGACGCTCTCTGCCAACACGGAGCACAACCCTGCAATGGGGAGGCACACGTTGACTTGAGTCTAACGACTCCCATCTCGTCATCATTTGTAACCATAGAGCATGAATTACCTCTTGAAGTCATCAGTGAGAATTTACGACTGGTCAACAAAAGCACGTGATTCTCAAACGCACCCCCACCCCCATATTTGGCCGCATACATAGCAAAAACGAAGTACAGTGCATTGCTATAATTCATTAATACATCATAAATCGTGAAGCACAGCGTTATAACGACCAAGATCTACAAATCAAGCCCTCTAAAACAACCTAAATGAGCTCTTACTTTGTAAACTCGTTCTCAGGGCGCTACCCAAATGGCCCCGACTATCAGTTACTAAATTATGGAACTAGCAGCAGCGCTATGAACGCCTCGTACAGGGACTCCGGCACCATGCATTCGGGCTCTTACGGCTACAACTACAATGGGATGGACCTGACCGTTAATCGTTCATCCAATACTGGCCACTTTGGGGCTGTTGGGGATAACTCCCGGGGTTTCCAGTCTCCCGCTCCGGAGACACGGTTCAGGCAGCCGTCAAGCTGCTCGCTGGCGTCTCCGGAGCCGCTGCCGTGCTCCAACAGCGAGAGTCTGGGACCCAAATGCTCCTCACCCCCTTCCGACCAGAGCGCCTCCACGACGGGCAGTATCCTCACCAACACCACACATTTCAATGAAATAGACGAGGCGAGCGCTTCCTCCGAGACCGAGGAGGGCACCCATAGAGCCAGCGCCAACCCCGCCGCCCGGACGCAGCAGAAGCAAGAGTCCACAGCAACCTCCACCACCACGGCATCGAGCGATGGCCAAGCACCACAGATATTTCCCTGGATGCGGAAACTGCACATTAGCCATGGTATATAGCCTACGTGATGTCTATCTTTACTTATTTTGATATAAGAAAGGTTGTGTTTTGTGTGTTCGTTTTATTGGTTAGCGTTTCCTCTGTGGCGCGTGATGTTGCCTTTATTTTAGCCAATTCCACAAAAGCGCCATAAATCTGTCAACAGGGTAAGCCTCGCAAACTGAGTGCTAGAGAATGGAACTGGGTGGGAGAGAGAGGGCAAAACGGCAGGAAGACTTAGAAGTTGTTGTTCCTTTGAAAAGTTACGCTTTATTAGGTGTGGGAACTTTATTACTGCAGGGGAAGAAGAACGGCAATAAAATGTGGAGAATGGAGAAAGCCAGTACAGGAAAGAAGAGTGCAAAAAGTTGAGGGATGTGTTGAGGACAGTGGCTATTCAGGAAAAGAAAATACTAATGTTGTAACCAAGCATGTTCTTTGTAATGGGGAATAAGATGCCCAGTAAAAGGAATGCATTGATAGCCTAAAAAAAATACACAAAAATACCACAATACAGCCGAATGAGGCGTATAAGCACCATTTGGCGTAGTTTTATGTGCATTGATAGCCGTAGCCTATATCGGTGGGCTTGTGTTGTGTTTGCAAACGTGTGCTGGTCAAAGTTATTGAGTATTTGCTTGTGTAATGCGTTTGGTGGTCCTTTCTCGCTAATACTTATCCCCTTGCGTTTTATCCATGCTATTCAGATATGACTGGACCGGACGGCAAAAGGGCCCGAACAGCATACACTCGCTATCAGACGCTAGAGCTGGAAAAAGAGTTCCATTTCAATAGGTACCTTACCCGGAGGAGGAGAATAGAGATAGCCCACGCTCTGTGCCTCTCAGAACGGCAAATAAAGATCTGGTTCCAAAACCGAAGGATGAAATGGAAAAAGGACAATAAACTGAAGAGCATGAGTCTGGCTACTGCAGGTAACGCTTTCCAGCCATAGAGGTCACGCAAGTAAATAACACACTATGTGGGGTGGAAAGAATATACAAAATAAAAATAGGTTTTAAAAACACTATAACTGAGGACTGTACAGCGCGGTATCTTTTGGCATGTTGTTGATGTTTTAGGGCAACTTAACTTATACTGTGGTACTGCTTCTATAAAAACAGTTCATGTTCGTATGTTGTTGTCTTTTTAATACAACAGTGATTATTGTTTGGAGGGGGGGAAAGAAAAATTGCTATCAATGCAGCCCGTTGTTATTGTTATAAATATAGTTTATGTGTCAAGTGCTATGTTACTGCATTCTTGAAAGTTGGCATGTGAGCTCTTAAATGTTATAACTTATTTACAAACTATAACGAGTATACTTTTGAGTTTACAGCTTTAGAGACTCCTCTGCCCAAATATGAAGTGAAGCTATAGTAGACAGGCCCCTGTATTGCTTTAGCGGGAGTCTCGGTGTGTTATATGTGGTCATCTTCATGTTTGCATACCATTGTTTGAATCATATCTTTGGATTTTGTCATGTGTTTAAATTACTCATTTATTTTTTGAAAAAAAGGGAAACTTGTATAAAAAAAATCATGACTAGAATTCCTGTATCCGTTCATACGTGTGTATAGTTATATTCAAAATGTAATTGTATATTATTGGATCATGCCTATGTTCCAGAAAGGATGTATATATTAGCCATTTTTAATGTGACCAATTGGCTATTTGTATTGGGCAGAGTGAATGACAAGTGTGTGGGGGAAAATGGCAATTGTCATTTCGGACTGCCTGTAAGCATTTTGCCAATAAGCTTTTTGTATTTGTTTGTAGCTTACCTTGGAGTACAAAATAAAGTTCCTCATACTCAGACCAAACCCCTCGAGCACACTACTTGTAATTATGTACCCCCTGCCTACCTCACAAATGACCCAGCTGAGGTCAAACACGTATCAAACTCCCAGACCCCCGTCTACCCAGTGTCCAAAACTGGTAGACGTGTACCCTTCTGTGTACGACATCAGCTGTCAATTCGTCTCAAAACCTTATCTAAATATTTCGGGAATATGTCTAAGTCTTCCACAAATGCAGTCGGACAAATGATAGGCCAGAGTTAAGTCTTAAATGGAACAATCGCAGTTACGCATTACGCACAAGGACATAACCACTACTGCAGTCATTTCTATTTTTTTAATGCAACCTGAGGGACATGTGGCAATCACAACCGCAAAACAACTGAAACTCAACTAAAATACACACCGAGCACATACTCTTGGCCCATCTCTTGTTGACAAACTTTGACATCCAAAACATTAACGAATTGGGCACTTTTCTGTAATGATTTCCTCACTGTTAAATGGTGTCCCTCCTGTACAAATCAGTTTACGTCTCACTTTCAGTAAACAAGCACTGAACTTTTAAACTTACCAGCTGGTCCTCAACGGTTCTTTCTGGTCCTACGCTACTTTTGAGAGCCGGGTAAAGGTCCTGCCAAAAAGCCCCATCTGCCCGGCGCTGCCTGGCCAATTGCGTTTTGAAAATTTGCTTTCCCCTTTGGCCAAACTATACCAAAAGAAGCTGTGACATTTACATGTCAAACGGATGAGGGTTTTATCTTGAAGTTAGATCGTAAAAATCGCCCAGGCCACCGACAGATACCCCTTACTGGCTCTCAAAAGTCACGTGGGGTCCATAAAGTTAGTTTTATGGTTTTGGGGAGTTGACAATATATATTTCACATTCTAGAATGCAAGTGACGGTTTAACTGCTTCGAAGGGATTCTAAAGGGTCAGTAGTTAGAGAAGAGCTCTGTAGTAGGCCACTGCCATGCCCTTGTCTGGTACACACAATGTCTGCGCTCCGGTTCGAACCATTTCAAGGCGGAAATGTAGCCAGTGGACTGTATGAATGCACCAACTGCACAGTAAGTCCAGTTTTAAGGCTTATTTGGCTGGTGGCTAGGCCTAGGGGCAAGGGAGGAAGGAGAGGGGAGGCATCGTTTGTAATTAGTGTGTCATTCATTTTACTCTCAACTGTGGTATTAATATGGTGCTGAGTCTCTGGACCTTCATATATTTCGGGTATTTTAGTTAGGCCTATCTGCTATGTGTGGGACATGTGATATAGGCATCATAGATACAAGTGTTTATGTGTGCTTGTGTATATGCTTTAGTTATGTATTTGTGGATGTAACTATACAAACTTTGACCTCTGCCTCCGAGGGAATTCATGTAGACTCAACTGTTGAGGGAAGTTACTTAGACATACAGGCTGTCGTTTTTAGTGTCATTTTGCATCTATGAAATAAAGTTTTGTTGTGGTACACACGTTGACATCTTGATTCGGAAGTATTGTTATTAGATATTCAAAATTATTGAACATTTCTTGTCTATAATCTGATAACGTATTAATTTAAAAGAAAGCTAAGGCGTTAAGGTGCTTGATAACCTGGAGTGGAGTTGCTTCAGCCACAAACAGATTGCAGCATAGGCTACTCGACGGTCATGGCGATGGGTCCTTAGACAGTATAGAGCTGTGAACAGAAAATAAAACAGTTCAAAGTTATTATGAATATGAATATGAGCGTAATATGCGTGATTGTGGTTGTTCATTGTTTCTACCTGTTTGATTTGAGAATCAGATATGCTATTGTGATTATCCAGTGGGCAATAGATTACTTTTACCCACACTTTTACGCACACTGGTTTAGTGTATGGAATAGATATCAACACCAGTAATCAGAAAATGTCACCAAAGTCCACTATTTTCATAGAACGACCACACACACACACACACACACACACACACACACACACACACTATAATGATATGCGTCCTTGAGGTACAAGCAAATCTTTGTTCGTACCCTGCCCTAGTATTTTCAAGAAGGAAGGGTGTGAATAGCAAAACTGGATGCGAACATTCACATTCGACCCCTGTATCAAAATCTCCATGTAGGCAGGACTATTTTAAGGAACAAAGGCTTGATTTAAAATCATCCTTGAGATATAGTCAATACCATGGAAATGGCACCTCTGTATGTCGTATGATTAAATCCTTCATGTAAATTGTTTAATAGTTGTGTCAAAGCGACACTCACATTTGAGACCAACTGTAGTTGAACTCAAGTGTAAACTTTAAACTTTAATCATTACATATCCTTGTGTAAAGATCTTTATCGTGGAATCTCTGGCAGTTACTGTCGATCAAAAAACAGAGGATACAGACGTCATTATTTTAACAATTAATAGCTATATAGTCTAACCAAAGCAGGGGGCAACCGCAACAAGACCCATGGCAGAGATAGGCTAGCGAGTGAACGGCTGCTAATAGGGAGGGATTTTATTTCGGAAGTTCCTCAGATTTTATATTCGGAAAATGGAAAATCCACTATGGGCTTCTCTATGAGGCCTATTTAAACTTATATTAATATGACAATAACAGCATATCGAACTATGAGCAAGACAGATGTAAACACGTTATTAATGTTTAGTTTCACAAGAATACCTATATCACAATAACAATTGCCAATGAGGTTAACGTTTTATGCGTAAATATCTGATTATTTTCACTAAGACTACATTTAATTGCACCTTCTCTTTTCAAATATTATCAAATCAACAATGCAATAGAATGATTCAATCATATGTTCAGCTGTTGGGAAGCGTCCCATACGGTATTTTTGAGAATCCAATATTGTCCATTGGGATCTTAGGCCTAGTTCATGTGTTCTATAACTCTAAATCCTACAGCGTCCTATTTATTTAAAAATAAAACGAAAATTGGGTTTCCAGTGTATTTTACTCTTGGCTCCTCGTGTGTGTGTGCGCGCGCTTTCGCGCGTGTGTATATGTGTGTGTGTGTGTGAGCACGTAACAGAGTGAGGAAGTTCAAGCCAGTAAACAGGAAGGCGAAACTCTGGTCGGGAGGAGAGGTTAGGACTTCCATTTCATTTTTCATCAGCTTCCTTTTTATGATGATAGCATACAGTCGGGAGGAATCTGGCCAGAGGCCTCAGCCCGTCACAGAAGTAGTGCGCCACATGCATGTTTTCCTCTTCAAAGTTGTCCAACGGGTTCACCGACCTAGACCCCCACGAAGTCGACCACTTTGTTTTTTCATCATCTGTTTCCCGTTTATGTAGGCTACATGCACTTTTTGAACAGTCAGAGACTTAGCACGAGCATAAACGTTTGTAGATGTGTGGGTGAGTAAATAGGCGACAGCTTTTTCATTGCAAGGTGTGTGTGTGTGCTTTTACATGTGGGTGTGGGGTGTGTTTTGGTGAAGTGTTGGCACAACATGAGAGAGCAGAGAGAAGCGTATCGGTAAAGGGTATGGAAAACTGTATTGTGGTTTTAACAGAAATTATAACATATGTGTCTTGGTCTTTTACATTGCTTTCAATTTGAGACGTGTTAATAGCCAATTTAATTTGAGTTTAAAGATAACATGACTGACCTAAATAGTCTTAGATTATGACTGAAACTTGTTAATGGAATTTGGAGAGTTGCTGTTGCTTGTGTACAATATGAGCACGACTTTCCCTTTTCTCTGGGTCTCTACTGTTATTTGGTATCACAAAAACCTCCAAACCTTTCCGGTCTTTTCGATGGAGGACCTGGAACATTCGTTCGCCACAATTTCGAACGTTGAAATTGCCATTTGAACAGCGTAATGTGTTTTGCATATTGATAGGGTTAATCTGGGCGCATATCTCATCCATAATGCATATGGTGTCACCGTGGGGTCAGCAGACGAGCGATGCAAAGCGAGCTCTATCTCTGTGCGCAGGCGCAACCACAATACAGCAAGCCATCAAGCGCAGCTATGTGCCATGTTTCCACACCGACAGGGGGAAAATGAATTAACTAAGTAGTTTGTATTTACCTATTGGGGCAAAGACAACGAAAATATCCAAAATGTGTCCTGCATGTGGCCCATGTAGCGTCCACGTTTGAGAGAGGATTTCAACGGAAACGCGCTGAATACTACTATAAATATGTTTGCAATTGCAGGCTGATCCAATCTGATATTCCTTGCGTTGAGATAAGAACTTGATAACGCCAATTCCTTGTTAATATTCGCTAAGATTTATGATAAGGGGATCACCCTCCTGCAAATATTTGAAGTTGTATATCACCTATATTAGATTTGTATTCCATGCATGTTTAAGTTTAGTGATAACTGGAGGAAAGGGAATCTGTACATAATTTCATTACTTCAACCTATTCCCTTCGACGGGCTATTAATTCATTCCAGAAACAGCAAGTTATATTTGTGCAACTTTTCAAATGATTATGTAGGCCTATGTATGTGATTATTTTGCATATTGCAGATTCCTAACATTTCTTTCACTTCTAAACTAGTTGTTAATGGTTTGCGTATTTCAAATATATCTATACATTAATAATAATAATAATAATAATAATAATAGTTTAACAATGAAAGTGCTGATCATGTGTGAAAGAAACATATGATATACAGGATTGTTTCATGTGAATACACATCGAATCTCACACTTTTACCATTTGATGTCAGCATTACAAAGCATTTGTATTTTCCAATAAGTCTAGTTAACTTTGGTGATCTTATTCATCCTCGAAAACCACTTGGGCCTAACTATTTTCAAAAAATATTTATAAAACTAAAAAATGTTCATATCTTGTTTCTCTCTCAATTTTATGCATGGTGCATACCTTTATCAGGCTAAATATTTTCTGGAGTTGTCCTTAAACCTAAAAGTATTTCTCCACAAACACAAAAAGCTGGATGTCTTCCCGTTGTAGTTATGTTTACACAATTAGATCTGTGCCAAGGAATATTCACTTTAAATGCAACTCTCCCTCGTCGCCAGCAGAGCCCGCTTTAGACCAAGTTCACAGCCACGAGAGAGAGTTGTGAGGCCGCTTATCTTCCACCCACCCAGCGCTTCGACCATTTGAAACATAACAGTTGATAACTTAAACACTGTTCTTTACTAAAACAGCCCTCTCAACTGCGTAAAATTGAACTTTGATTCTACGAAGTGGAGACCACGAGTCGAAACAGCCTTACTAAAATATAGCCAGGCACACATTACAAACAATTCACGTCAGACTGTCTATCTCCCTGTTTTTCTTCGCTTTGTTAACTACACGAAGAGCTGGAAAGGCAACCAGAAAATAACCCAGCAGTGTCTGTTAAAAGCAGTTCTGAGATAAGAGAGTAAGCATCGTACTCTCCCTGTCTTTCTCTTCTCCCCTGAAGCTAATAAAGGAAGGTGAATCCAGTATTGGTAGAATGGCTGTATAGCTGCATGGGGTCAAACAGTTGAGGGGTCAAAAGTTTACGTCGTGCGTGACTCTGCCGTCGGCTGTCGACTCTGTATTCTAGACCAATTGCTGCGTGTCAATGGCAAAGTGGGAGAGGAGAGGGAGGGGATAGAGAGAAGGGGGCGCGAGGGAAGGGGCTATAGATTGTCTCATGCGCAAAGATGAGAGAAATGATAGGGAGAGGAGAGTGAGAGGTGAAGGGCTGACCTTCGTGGTAACAAAGCAAGCCCCAGCGCGTGAGGGAGAGAAAAATGGATGCTTAGATTGAGGGAAGAAACGGAAGGATTTGGTGACATTGGGGGTCTCTCACGCACAATGCAGGTGTTTGCTCCCCCCAAACGTCCTGTCACAGGGACAGCGGGAAATATCTGTTGGCTCGTGCAATGCAATTGTATTTATTTTCAACAGAATCAAACATTCTGTCTGTTTTTGTGGTGGTCTAATTTACCTTTTGACGAAGCATTACGAAGAGAACGAGAGTATACTGCCCATACATAAAATGCATGATGAGGAATTTTCATAATTTACTCTAAAATAGATCACGTCTCTTCATCATATTGAAAATAAATGATAGGCTACATGTGTGGTTCAATGTTAGTGCGTGTGTGTTTAAAAACATCAACATATAGGCCTAGAATTATATAGTTTTCCCCTTTCCAGCATTGGATAATCAAAATAATGATAGGCCTATCAATTAAGCACACTTTATTTTGTGTCACTAGCCCATATATTTCCGTTTTTGTTGCGTTCTTTTAGTGTCAGACATTTAGCTAGTTGGCCTGTATGAGGACACTTCTTGTCAGTTTAAATAAAATGGGAAAGCACAAAGTAAAATGAATTATTTGCTTTATTGTCATTAATTCTACTCTTCTACTACCACAACAACTACATCTATTATTATTTTATTAGTAGAAGTAGTAGCTGGCAGTAGTGATGTGCAGTAAAGAATGATGGTGTTAGTGTTACTGCCATGGTGGAGGTCAAATTATAAAAGTCATAGGCTTTAGTATAGGCCTAATAATAAAAGTTGTGTTAAACTTGAATGGATTGAAATATTTGAAATCTCTGTATGCGACCTGCGTTTATGAACCCCAGAACCCTTCCTTCCTCTCTCTGTGCTTATCAGCATAACTCCGTCAAAAAAATCTTTATCTTGCTTACCATCTTAAAAATCCCTCATCTTATCTGATTTTCCTCTCAAAAATATTGTGCACGAAGACAGAACCAACATCTTGAAAAATGAGTATTTTGGCATCCTAGATAAGGTTAAGAGGAGACACTCAAGCTATTGACTACACTTATCCTGGTATGTAAAAACAGTTTAAAAAATGTCTGTTTATTCCTATCCTTCGCCAGTGGTCTCCACAGACTAACTCTAAGCATATTCAAATAATATTAAGGCTGGAATCCTTATGGAGCAGGTTCATTCTATTTCCAGACGCTACAATTGCATATGATGGTTTTCCCCTCACAAATGTGTTGGATTGTTTTTGTTTATGCCTATTTTGTGAGAATGTATTTTGTAACCCCTGTAACAATTTAAACAAAACACAACAAAGTCTATAAGCTAGTATAGGCATATTGCAATGTACATTATTTCAATATTCAAAATGAGAAAGGAAATCATCCTCTCTGTTGAAAATGTCAATCTGTCACTTCCACAAAGAACTGCAGTAAACAGTGAAAATACAAGGAAAACATCCCGTGCCACCACCCTGAGGAAAACAACAGTTTTCATTTCACTGCGAAAGGATGAGTAAAGGACAGTGGTTGGCAGAAAAGGGATGTTTAGACAACGTTTTGTCCACATGGTGACAACTTTCACTAGTAAGAATATCAAAGTTGCATACCTGGAATAAGGTTATATATATCATGCAATCTGGTTGCCCTTTGGAACCCTAAAACATAATACTTCAGCAAATTCATCAACAAATAGGCATCAATTTATCTTTACGTAAACCTCTTTATCTACGTCGAGAAGTTGAATGGGTGACTTTGGACATATATTGTTGAGGTATGCTTAATGTTGGGGGGAGAAAAGAGAGAGGGGAGAAACGAGAAAATTGATAATTCAGTAAATAAATAATTACGTTATTGACATAAACATTTGTCCTAATGGTAGAGTTTAGGATGATATAATTCTGGTTGGTCGGTATTTTGCCAAACAAATAAGTGCATAAGTGGTGAATAATTGTATTAGAGAACCTGTCCCTATTGGAGTTCATCCGGAGTTCACTGAATTAATTTCAATTCCATTGTAGCTTGTGCGGTTGCCTGGCAGGGTATTGCCGTGAATTTTAATATCTGCAGTTTGCACACGGCTAGAGAAAGACAATAATTAATTTAGCTATCGTAGCTGTACACTTTTCAATACGTCAACGGAATTAACATCGAATTATAGAAACGATTATTTCATTTCTGTTGAGCCCAAATATGATCTGTGCGTCCCTAAAATGTCCAATGATAGGCCTATTATACATTTAGATGAAAATAAGACAAAAAGTGAGCACATATGTTAAAACCACAATACTCAATACATTTATTGTAAGGAAAGGGTATCGAATATCCTCAACAGCATTTACTTTATACTTTTACTCCACAAGTAGCCTAGCACATTTATGGTGAAATATCAGCTAACAATCAATTGAACAATTTATAAAAAATTTAACAAAACATATATGTATATTTTTAACAAGATAGATTTCTAAATGTTATTCTACATTAACAGTATTGTATATCACGGTTTGTTAACTGCACATTTGGTTCTCCCCATTGTGCACAGGAGATGTTATTTATGCAACAAAGAAAATGAAATTCACTATGCTTGAGTTGTTTTTCGGGCTTGGAAAGCCTTTTTGAATGAGCCCCTTTCCTAGTCCATTTTTCTTCAAAGTAATGACCTGGGCACAATTCAATATGACCGAGCAAGCTATGCATACATTACTATAGAAGTTGCGAGTGGGAGAGACCCAAAGAAGGGGTGAAACGCAGGTCAGCACGTCTAACAAATATTAAAATGTCCTCGGACTCGTGACACGCCTTGCTGTTTAACAAAGACTGCCAAACTGCGAGATTAATACGAAAACTTGAGCCCACAACAAAAATGCCTTAAAGCACCCGGTGGTTTATCGCGTTCAGAACAGTAGAGGGGTAATGTGCATTTTATTTTTTAGATGTATTATGTGGCATGCGGTGGTGTTGGGGGGGGGGGGGAGGGGGGGGGGGATATACTAGCCCTCTCTTGTCGCCCACCGCAAGGTTAAAGCGACTATGTCGCATTCTTTCGACTGATGAAGTTGGTCTCCTGCTGTTTTATCGTATTATTTTCTTCCTCTTATAGTATGTGTAGTCTACGCGTCGGAGATTGGCTTGCGCCCTTTGGATAGTTTAATGCCCGCCTGCCCATTGTCGCCCTATGCTACCGGAGTGAAGCTTAGGGGAACACCGCGGAAATGAGAGGGAGTTTCACGCAGAAAGGTATCACGGAGAGGTCACGGGCTAAACCTGTGGCGTTAGAGAAAGGAAAAGGGGGCTTCAGGGCTCACGGTACGGTGAAAGAGAAAGAAAGGCTTGGAGAATCGACAATAACTGGAGCAAGACCGCGTCCTGTGTGCAGCAGGAGAGATGGGGAAAGGGGTAATCGAAGACAAGATGAAATGTGCCAAGGAGCGAAGTAAGTAAGAAATTGGCGCTTCATTTACATATCGCGGTGTTCTCCATAGAGCAGGTGCTTGCCTGGTCGGACCACGTGCTTTGCACTGCGGTGAGTGGTACTGTTCCCCCTCCTTTCATATTCGGAGTAGTTATGACTTTAATTCAACCCATTGAGGTGCTGTACCCTGAGCACCGTGTGGGGTTTTGGGGTGAATATTTACCTTTGCTATAGTTTGTGGGTGCTCTCCTTGAATGCCTGTCGGTGTACACATTAACCCCGGAAGGGGCAGATGGCTCAGGCGTCCCAATGCGGTTCAGAGGGGATAGTTAAGGGGGTGAAGGCGAGGTCGTGGACTCCAGGGGGTGAAAGGGTTAGAGTGGACACTAGGGCTGGACTTTCTCCCTTGTGCTATGAACATATATTGGTCTTATTTTTGTGCATTAGAATTTAGTCGTGTGACATGTTTCTTATACAGGTATGATTAGGACTAGCTGGATTAATTTGTTCATTTTGTCCACATTGTATATTGATTCATTTAGCCGTGATATAAAGAATGCCAATTGTTCTGAGGAGTAAGCTAGAAGAATAGACTGAGACAATGCTAGAAAAGGACGATTTGAGTGTTCAGGACATTGCTAAGGCCTATTTGTGAATTAAGCAGCCCAACGAATATGTAAACGCTAGGGGTGCTAAAGATTTCGTAATGTAGATTTGGTTAGTTTTTTCCTCATTACAAAGTATGAAACGAACAAAGAGAATTCTGGTGAAGAGGTTCACTTCGATTCCATCTCTATTTTTTCGTTTTTCTGAAATGACGTTGGCTTTTGCTCACTAATAGTTTCTTAAATTGAATTTGGTCCCAAATTCCATAGCAAAGAACCCTTGCGATTTCTAAACAAAGACCCATCCAAACAATAACCTACACTCATTGATATAGGAACACTTTGAGATAAATATATTTTGACTAAAATGGACATATGGGATTATGAAATATCAATAGGCCTACTTTTTTGCTTGTAGTACTCTATCTTATTGGTAGCCTATTAAATAATGGCACAATATAAGATATTTCAAAATATTTTAATTCTGCATCATAGGAGTAGCCTATCACTGGTATCGTGTTAGATTAATAAATAATATTTCCTCATTAAATAAATAGCCTATTTGAATATGTAAAAAATATATTTTCTAAGTCAATATTGCAATTTATTTCAACACATTTGTATATTAATCTAATTCCAAATGTCTCTTACAGAGGATGGTTTGAAAAACATGCCTTGAGATTTATTAGAGGTGAAGGTCTTTGTTGAATGTGTTTGTGTGCATTATTTTATTTTTGGAAAGTAAAAGCTGTACCCAGAGACTATTTGACTATTTATATCATTCTCAGAGGTAGCCTATACACATATTTTATCCTAAATATTTCGACATAGTTTGATATGCATTTTAATATAACTCTGTAAGTCATTTACATATATAAAATGCCAACGCAACCTATTCCTATTAGGTATTGTTAACAACACATTTAACACACATTTAGCTCACACAATGAAGTCGATATCAAATGTTCAACTCTGTAGAAGATAATTGTGGTTATAAATGCTGTCGTACACAGGTCTTACCTTGATAGTATGGACGATATTTTTGCCTTTGTATATGGTCAATATGCCTGCTTCTTTGTAAGGTTGGGATCTTGAGTAGCCAGAATGAGTATATGTGGTTTTTTCAGGACGTTTAAAACCGAAATGAGAGACTCTGTGCTTGTTGTGAGGGGGAAACTTGTTTAAAAGGTCGTAAATTCTGCTGTGCTGCTTTAAGGATGTGAGAGGAGTTGGCCACTTCTTCCTTCCTGCATATTTTATTGTTTTATATACCCTACCTCCGGATATCGCTGTTTGAGTGGTGTTTGCCGGCGACCTGTAAACAAAAATGACCTGCCATAAAAAAACACATGTTTCATTACAGCCTGGGCTCGAGCCTCGGTTGACCTTTTTCTACAGTTTGACTCACTTGATCTTTCTTACAATGTGTATCGTTGCTTGTCAAAATTGTGTACAGTAGTCGATAAGGAGCTGGCTATCTTATCATCCCGTACACCCTCACGTTTATTCACTTGGCTTTTGTTCTCTCTGCATTGTCAGATAGATTACTGGCTTTGGTTATAAACGAGCTACTCTCCCTCTTTTAATTGTAGAAGTGTGAGCTTCAGTCTCCTCTGAATAGTAATATTTTTAAAAAACCAATTATTTACACTGATTTGCTCTTACTGTTCTTTTGTGGTTACCGAAAATCACTGTGCCATTCACCTATTGTGCAATACATTTTGGTGAGTCATGCTGTCTGTTTCAAAGCATAAATGCATGGCAGAAACAAATGTGAATTTGTAAAGTTGGTCCCTAAACATCACGAGCTAGCTATGTTTGCGAGCAAAGCACCTTTCATTAAGTAGTGCTGTAGCACATTGCTGACACACTTGAAGGAAGCCTGCTTTGGGCGCAACACCTTGATACCTCACATGACGCAGTCAAGGTGAGCAGCCCCTTTCAATACCTGTCCGGAGAATACCTGTCATCTATATATACCCTGTAGATCCGGATTTGTGTGAACAGACTCACGGTCACAAATTCGTATCTAAGGGAGTATGTAGTTGATGTATACACTACAAGCCATCGATGGATACAGACGACTGTTTATTTTAATGTTGTTGTAGCATTAGGCTATATTATCCCAATGTAAGCTAATGGGGTGAGATATTTTGTTATTGTTTTTCATTGTTTATAATTTCAGTAGAAAAGGTAACCGAAAGTTATAATGGGTTTTATTGTTAATCTGTCAAATGCTGTGATTTGCTTGTCTTCCACTGAAAAGCGTATTGACGGTGTCACCATTTCGGTTGAGAAACAGTCAATTTGGACAACAAAGGAGTTTTATCGCATGATCACTCACCATGCATGTGAGCCTTCTCCAACGATAACATTGCATGGGTTAGGATAATGCAATCCTGATAAGGACCAAAACTATTATTCTGTTGGCAATGCAAGGGCGCATGGTCTCAATTATTATTCAAGGTAGGTGTGTAAATTGGTGTGCAGGATAAACGTGGTCTTTATGGGGGACTGACGGTGGACTCGCTTTAATGCAAAGGTCTAGCTGTGATTTAGGAGGCTTTGTAACCTGAATTAGTTGATGAATTTTCTATCGATCCTAAACAAGCCTAGATTCATCTCTGACAGCCTTCTGCTGCACGCAGCGCACGCCAGGGCATTCTCTCACCATTATTAGCGAGTGCATTTAAAAGCTTGGCAAGAATGAGCACACGGCATCACTTTTCCCAGCACTTGTTTTCAAAAGCTCCAGCCAAAATAATAAGAAAAAATCGTTTGAATGAACAAGCTTGGGCCGCAACACTTTTCATGTTTATGTACTGTATAACGAGTTGGGCAGGTGAGGGGGCTGGCTAGTTGATCTGCTCTATAGACCGTTTGAAAACTCCGGTGGTATGTATTTCTAGCGTGTCTGCTTCGGGTTGTTATTGTTGTGATTCTCTCGCTTGCTTATCGCCAGCGTGTAAAAAAGTATGTCACATTCGAATTCGAATGCCACAAACTATGCCAAGATGATGTGCGGGTTCTGCTATGCCTAATCCTATTTCCTTATCCGGGAATCGTCAGGATCCACGCCATTGGCTCCCACTGTCACATGGATTCTTAACTTTGTTCACTTGACAGAAAGTAGGAGGGTTCTACGAAACAGGAAAACGAGTAAAGCGATAGATATAAATTTTAGTATATTTTGTGTGCAATTCAAAGAAATTAATGGCCATGAGTTCCTATTTGATCAACTCCAACTATGTGGACCCCAAATTTCCACCCTGCGAGGAATATTCACAGAATGACTACCTACCCAGTCACTCTCCGGACTACTACAGCGCCCAGAGACGAGAGTCTGCGTTTCAGAATGAGTCGATCTACCACCAGCGGTCGGGCTGCGCCGACCCACCTTACACGACGTGCCAGGGTCCGGGGCAGCCCGCGGTGGTGATGTCTCCACGGGGTCACGTCCTCCCCCCAGCCGGACTCTCAACCCCTCTCCCGGAGCCTAGCCACCATTGCGACTCCGTAACTCCAAGCCCTCCACCCGCCTGTGGCCAGAATCCCCTCAACCAAAGCCCTTCCACGGCCAGCTCTCGCAAGGATCCCGTGGTTTACCCCTGGATGAAAAAAGTCCATGTAAACATCGGTAAGTGCTGCTAACTTCTCCCTACTCTGCGTCTTTGTGAGCGTGAATCAGTTTACCTAAGGTGGGAAGCTGAGTGTTCGGTGCTAAATCTCCCCTCGTGAAGTAGCCCTTGGTCTAGATTTACGATCGGCTGTTTGCAGGGCAATATAATTACATCCTCCATAAATTTTTATTGCACTTCTTCGCCAAGCACCTTTGAAGTCTATGCAACCTAGCCCTTCTAATTTCTTCCTAAGATTGGTTTTATGACGACTCGACTATCCCATAAGTTAAGTTTTATGCTTTGGTAATTTGATTTTAAGTGGTTGGATGTATAAACGTGTACTTTCCTCTGTCACCTCTATATTGTTCATGGAAAAGTTTTATGGAAGCTAAAATATTCATATTTATAGTTGAACCATATAATGGACCCACACAACTATTCTGCAATGATTAGAGTGTGTGCTTTGAGAACTAGACCATGCAGTCAGACAACAACAAATGCGACTATTGCAAAGTCACCGTTTAAAGACGTTTCCCTGTGCATACTGCAAGCGCCATTCGCCAGAAATTCAAAATGAAGGAGTTAGGGCCTTACTTTTAGATAGGTTATTAGGTTTGTATTTTATTAGACTTTTTGTGGGTACTATCCACTGTGTTTTGTCTAGTTTTGAATTAGTTGAATCATTATCCATCACCCATTCAGGCTCTACAAACCCTCATGCGCCCCCCATTCACAGTGAACGTATACAAAATACAATGAGCATCCATAGACGTAGGCTTACTTGTAGAATTTTGCATACCATAATCCAAGAAGGTTATGTCTATATAGGCCTACCTTGTGACACGTTCTGAGGCCGATTTAATATAATATTCAAATGTTTTGAACTGTGCATTAATAATGTATGTTTAGTCCTACAAATGCAATCAATACATGTGTGTTTTGGGGATTGCCTGTAATATATTGCTCTCTGTCCCACAGTGAATCCAAATTACACAGGGGTGGGTGAGCCTAAGCGCTCGCGGACAGCCTACACGCGACAGCAAGTCCTGGAGCTGGAGAAGGAGTTCCATTACAACCGCTATCTGACCCGGAGACGCAGAGTGGAGATCGCCCACACCCTGGTTCTGTCTGAGCGCCAGATCAAAATCTGGTTCCAGAACCGGCGGATGAAATGGAAGAAGGACCACAAGCTGCCCAACACCAAGATCCGCTCCAACAGTAACTCCAACAACACAAACTCGCAAAGCAGCGGGCTCGCGCTGGGGAGCTCTCAGAACCGAACCAGCGGGCCTCCACCGAGCCTATAGCCTCCACCCTCCCCTACCCATCCACCACACACCCATCCACCATGCACTTTGAAACCTCCGTTTCTGGAGTGGGATACATGGATTCCACCATGTTTTTACCTCCCCTCTTCAATTAAATGGGGGGGGGGGGGGGGGGTAAAAAACGAAGAGGAGAAAATGTCTATCTCAAAAAATGTAAAAGGGGAGAAGACTCAAACACAAACACTTCCAATGATGTGTTCACAACCTGATCCAGTTCCCTTTTTTATCCCGTGCCCCTCTCCTTCTCTCTCTCTCTCTCTCTTTCTCTCTCCCCCTCCATTAGAACAGAGGGCGGCAGATACTTTTCAGATTTGGTCAAGATGGATCCGTGTTTCATCTTTCATCATGCCAAACTCGGCCCCATTTGTCATGTTTACTCTGCAGTACAAAGGATGAACCGTGGGCCTGCCCATTACCTCGACGTCCAACGTTGTGTTTAATAAATGAGCCCCCTTATTTCGTCAAGAGACGTTTTCTTACTCCTTTTTCTCTCCTCAATACTAAAAAATGCACCGAATATGTTCTCCGAACATGAAGTTTTTTGTAAGAGAAAATATAGCTGATTCTCAGTTATATTCTATGTTTATCAAATGCAATTATATTAAGACTGACAACGATTGTGAGGTCCGTTGCTAGTTCATTTTTACAGGGACTCGTTTTTCCTTCTTTGTTTCTAGCGGAGACAGGGTGCATTTGAACACAAGCTGGTAAATCACGGTATTCACAAAGGATAGTCGTCGCAGTGGAATGATAAAGCTGGACTTATAGAAATATATTAACCAAAATCAGGTACAAACCTACCTAAGCATTATAAACACTACAATGTACTACCTAGCTATTATAATTACCTCAGTTGTACTTATGTTCATTATTTTCTTGCCTTGTGTTATGAAGTGACAGGTTAAGCTCATTTGAATTTTGTGGCAAGTATCTGCAATACAAACGTATTCATTTCTTGTAAGTGAAACGTAATTTAAGCAATTTTGTTGGCCAGGGTTGTAAAGAGAAAAAAGGTGCGTATATTGCATGACTGAATACACATTTATTTTATATTTTGTCTTTCTCTATCTGGTATCTTTTCTTGGCACAGAAACATGCACACTCCCTCTTTCTTTAGCTCTCTCTCGCTCGCTCTCTCGCTCTCTCTCGCTCTCTCTCTCGCGCTCTCTCTCGCTCTCTCTCTCACCATGTGCCATTTTGGGTATTTTAATTGTATGTCTTGCTTTTATTTACATTCCAAAGATCAGTCCTGGCGCTGATAATGTCGAAATTGTATTTTTTTCTTCCTCCATATTTGAATGTTGCTCTTTTTCTGCTTATTCTTCTGTGTCTAACTATTATTTGTAAATAGCTATAGAAATGTAATAAATGGCTGAAAAAGCATCCATCTGTCCTCTGTGTGTCCTCCTTTCCCCCTGCCGCTGTTTCCCCAATGCTATGGGTCCCAAAGATACTGAGATATGTCGCTCTCTTCAGAACAGCTCCTTTAATAGCAAGGGATGTGTAAAAAAACAACAAAATGATTCAATTTAATTTCGCCCTCCCATGGTGGGTTTTCGTTTGCCTTTCTATGTAGCCTGTCTTAAAAAAATCACTGAATGTCTCCGTGGTGATTTATATCTTATGGTCATGAGTGATCCTGGTACATTATGCCTTGTAATCTCGTTTTAAATCACAAACCCCTTCGTTTCACTCTCTTCCCTCGTTAATTTAACGGTGCTCACACACCCGCTGCTCGCTTGTGCTGAGAACAGCCTGAAAATATGGATCCTCTTTTTGATTTAAAAAAAAAAAACAGGTTCTCGGCTTGTGGGCTTTTAATGCTTTAATGAGTGTAATTTTTGCACAACAGTTTCTCGGTGTTTGCTGGCTAGCTGTGTATTTTTTATATTACAAAGGAGCGGGCCATAGCTCAAACCCTGACAACCAGATAGATAATCAAGAAGACAAATGGCTTCTTTTGTAAGGCACGGCTCTTGTATTAATTTTCATTTTCTTCTCTTAGAGCAGGTATCGAAAATATAGAGCAGGAGAAAATAACATTCCATTTGGGTGTTGAACTTTAAACAAAAGTGTGGCCTCAAATTGGTCTGCTAGCATTCCGTGGAACAGAGAAGATTTTCTATTACTTGTTGGTTGATGTAAGCCCTTGTGCCATATAACCTCCTCCAATCCACTTATATGATTTGTTTTCTCACCATATATTTATGAAATGTATTTTCAAAACCACCAGCGTCCTCCAGGCCTATGCTATGCCTCAAGACATTGAAGCAAGTCCAGTCAAAGACACACACATGGTACCATTGAAATACATACAATGTGATAGGCCTACTATCGAATTCGTTCACAGTATTCTTGAATGTGCTCTTTTTTAAATTCTAAAGGTGTTTTCGCGTGAAACCGACGGTAGGCCCTATGGCGCACACACATAGATGCACACCATTTATTTTCATGTGGGCCCTTAGGCAGTGTCTCTATACTTTTCAGATTTCAAGTGATTTTATGTCCAAATGTTGTGATATTCACAACAGTTCAAACGTCGTTTATTTGAATAGATACATTGGTCCCCACGCATGTGTCTTCACAAAAAAAGCCCCCAAGCACTTGCATAGTAAAATAAATGAATTTGCGTGTGACATCACATACAATATGCACCTTGGAATTCTATTCTTATCCTTTATATAAAAAAAAGAAGCCTTCTGCTTTTGGAGGGTGAATAGGAGCGAACAGATTTCTAAGGGGCCCCGAAAGTTCACCTCCATTATTTGCGGACAGAGCCAAGAAAAATGTGAGAATTATACAGAAAAATCATTAATCACTTCTTCTCTTTAAACACTTCTTCTCCTCTATTGTCATTCAGCAGCACAACTGCACGGACCTTCTGCTAGGAGGGGAGAGGAGTCTTGGAAGACACTTGAAGATACCACCCCCCCCCCCCCCCCCCCCTCTCAACCCACCACCTTCTTTTTGACCAAGTCTTGCCACAAGAAAACTTTTTTTCTTGAAGAAAATCCCCATAGAATTCCAACGGCATTGAGAATCTTCGCATTACGGAGGATGGCAGCGACGAAGGTAATGACTTTTGTTTCGTTGGTTTGCTTTGATTGGAGTTTTATTGCTTTATAGCCCTTGCTTTCACAGCCGGGTAGCAGGCGCGCATTTGTTGAGGTCGGGAAAGGCTAGCTAGGTTTTATGGTCGCTTTGATATAGTGTGGGGACTTTTGGAGCCCTGCTGTTGTGTATCCATGATCGGTGTGGAGGATAGATATTAAGTTGCGTTTTCCTGAGAATTTGTGCAACTGTTTACTTCTCTTGGGCTCCAAGCGTCACCTCTGAAATGGTATTAACATGTCAGATGTCTCTCTCGCTCACCCTCTCCCTCTCTCTATTTGTTGCTTACTTCAATAGGCCTATGTTTTTAGTACATTGTATATATGGATATGGGTGTATAGGCTATGTAATAGGCCTACACACCCATGCGTAATGTTGCCCTTTGGATTGGACAGCATCCTTGTCTTCAAAGTTTGACAATGCACTGCATTCTTCCAGGGTTAGGATATTTACATTCTTAGAATACTGTCCTATAATTGGCCTATTTATATTTTTCTCAAGATACTTTTTTAGTATTACTGGCAGTTAGATTTGAATTTGAATATGAAGGCTGTCCTATCGTTTTTATACAGGTGCGTAAATGCAACAGAGGCTTGGCTATGAGTAATTCGATGATCAATTGGTCAAATCAAAATTAAAAGAACGATTAATGGGGGGCTACCGAGAGCAAAAAAATAATTTACCACGAAATTAACGACTTGCGGCACATCCCTGCAACGCAATTGCATTTAGTGGTTGCTTAGATGAGCACGAATGCCTAAGAAGTGCATTCACTGCTGTTTCACCCCTCCAAATCAATCTCTGCGGGTATTTAAAAAAGTCCAGAGGTTCTGCGCCATGGCTTCTGCTCCCTCTGCGGACCTGTGTGGCATGATGCGTGTTAAAGTAACAGAAACAAATGATAAAAATGTAAGGACTGGCATCGAAGGGAGAGGCAGAGAGAGAGAAAAAATCGATGGGTGGAAGGGACAACAGAATGGCCTGGCCGTGCGCGAGTTCAACCAGGGGACACGTTTTCTGACCGATTAGGTCCGTTGCGAAGTCACAGACTGACCCTTGGTACCCCTTGACCCCTCGCAGACTGGACACCGCTCCGTGTTACATTTCCAACAAAGACCCCGGGCGAGTTAGTCATAACACCGCTGCCAGGTCACTGTAACCTCGGGGCACGGTGCTATCTCGTCTCAGACACCCACGTAAACCAAACAGGGCCTTAAGAAAACAGACAGCCGTGCCCTTCTCCAGAGCTATCTAGCTGCGTGGATTCTTTTTTTTCTCTCTCGTTCCCCTCAGATTCACAAATATATAGGCTAAGCCCCTGGTTGCTATAGGAGATGTTTGGGTTGTGTCCCACATCTCGTTGATAGGCCTCGCTATGAGTAAGACTATACATTTCAGCAGCTTCAGCTTTACACAGGAAGTCATGGGGCTTTTGCCCCTCCCCCCCTCCCCCCAGATATGACTACTATATGGTATGCCAACGCCTTGCGTTGTATCATGCTCCCTCAGTCCCTCTCCAGCCCCATTCCCTCCCTCCTTGGCCCTAAAACCCGTCCAAGATTTGTTGGAAGCCTCTGCCGCTTGGCCCGTAGAGCTGCTGTGGTGCGGTGCCTGTTTTAGATCACCCCGCTAATTGCGAAACAAATAGCCCACGCGCATTGCTGAATTATTATTGTGGAAAGCCGCGGAGCGGAGGTCAGCGCCATGTAGTCACAGAGATATATAGCTAACGCACGCGCACTTCGTGTGCAAAAGTTGAAAGCTGTATTATTATTATTTTTTAAAGGAGACATTAAGTAAAGCAAAGCACCATTGTTACTGCTGCCAGCAACGACTGAATGTGTGGCGCAATATGATGTTGTTTCATCATATAATCACCAAATGCAGAATGTGAAAATAAAAGTGAAGTTCCATGTTACTATTTTAGCGAATAACTTAAACCCTTTTCGTTTGGTTTCAAGGATAGTACTGCATGATAAATAATAGATAATGTAATTAATAATAGCACTGCTCCTATCTATAGCGTACTTCTAGAAATCCTCTTTACTACTCTTTATTACTTAGCCTACTACTACTATTATTATTATTATACTAGCCTACTACTAATACTCCTACTACTCCTACTACTCCTACTTTAATGATACTACTAATGATAATAGCACTAATAATGATAGGCCTACATACATACAGACAGACAGACAGACAGACAGACAGACAGACATAAATACATACAATCATATATACATACAGTTGAAGTCGGAAGTTCACATACACTTAGGTTGGAGTCATTAAAACTCGTTTTTCAACCACTCCACAAATTTCTTGTTAACAAACTATAGTTTTGGCAGGTCGGTTAGGACATCTACTTTGTGCATGTCACAAGTAATTTTTCCAACAATTGTTTACAGACAGATTATTTCACTTATAATTCACTGTATCACAATTCCAGTGGGTCAGAAGTTTACATACACTAAGTTGACGGTGCCTTTAAACAGCTTGGACAATTCCAGAAAATGTTGTCATGGCTTTAGAAGCTTCTGATAGGCTAATTGACATCATTAGAGTCAATTGGAGGTGTACCTGTGGATGTATTTCAAGACCTACCTTCAAACTCAGTGCCTCTTTGCTTGACATCATGGGAAAATCAAAAGAGATCAGCCAAGACCTCAGAAAAAAATGTGTAGACCTCCACAAGTCTGGTTCATCCTTGGGAGCAATTTCCAAACGCCTGAAGGTATCACGTTCATCTGTTCATACAATAGTACGCAAATATAAACACCATGGGACCACGTAACCGTCATACAGCTCAGGAAGGAGACGCGTTCTGTCTCCTAGATATTAACGTACTTTGGTGTGAAAAGTGCAAATCAATCCCAGAACAACAGCAAAGGACCTTGTGAAGATGCTGGAGGAAACAGGTACAAAAGTATCTATATCCACAGTAAAACGAGTCCTATATCGACATAACCTGAAAGGCCGCTCAGCAAGGAAGAAGCCACTGCTCCAAAACCGCCATAAAAAAGCCACACTATGGTTGGCAACTGCACATGGGGACAAAGATCGTACTTTTTGGAGAAATGTCCTCTGGTCTGATGAAACAAAATCAGAACTGTTTGGCCATAATGACCATTGTTATGTTTGGAGGAAAAAGGGGGTCCTTGCAAGCCGAAGAACACCATCCCAACCGTGAAGCACGGGGGTGGCAGCATCATGCTGTGGGGGTGCTTTGCTGCAGGAGGGACTGGTGAACTTCACAAAATAGATGGCATGAGGAAGGAAAATTATGTGGATATATTGAAGCAACATCTCAAGACATCAGTCAGGAAGTTAAAGCTTGGTTGCAAACGGGTCTTCCAAATGAACAATGACCCCAAGCATACTTCCAAAGTTGTGGCAAAATGGCTTAAGGACAACAAAGTCAAGGTATTGGAGTGGCCATCACAGAGCCCTGACCTCAATCCTATAGAAAATGTGTGGGCAGAACTGAAAAAGTGCGTGCGAGCAAGGAGGCCTACAAACCTGATTCAGTTACACCAGCTCTGTCAGGAGGTATGGTCCAAAATTCACCCAACTTATTGTGGGAAGCTTGTGGAAGGCTACCCAAAACATTTGACCCAAGTTAAACGATTTAAAGGCAATGCTACCAAATACTAATTGAGTGTATGTAAACTTCTGACCCACTGGGAATGTGATGAAAGAAATAAAAGCTGAAATAAATAATTATCTCTACTATTATTCTGACATTTCACATTCTTAAAATAAAGTGGTGATCATAACTGACCTAAGACAGGGAACTTTTACTAGGATTAAATGTCAGGAATTGTGAAAAACTGAGTTTAAATGTATCCGACTTCAACTGTACATGCATACATGCATACATACACACAAAGGCTATATAGTACATAAATACAATACAAAGGCTACAGTACATACACTAACAGCATCCATAAGTCATCTTTATAATTATGATCGCAACGCCAATAGCTTGATACCGTTCATCATGTAGGCCCAGCTAGATGTTTTATCATATTTCAGACTGGCTTCCATAGATTTAAAATTTTGTTCAGAAGCTTACAGTATTGATTGAAACATGCCTAAAATAACTATAGTATAATGTTAGGTTAGGTTACATGCTGGCGAGGATGGCTGGATGCTGTCCTATGGAGTCCATGTCTCTCGCAGAGTATATATATATATATATATATATATAAAAGTAGTGTGTGTCCTGCCGGCTCTGACAGATTTACGATCCCCAATAAAGGCCGGGATGTTGGGCTGCGCAAATCAATCTCTGCTACCCTATATAAACCTAGCCTTTAGCAAAACGTTGTGTTTACATAGCCAAACTTCAGCTTTGATTTTCATTGACTGCTGTTTGAAGTATTTTTTATGAGTATTTATTGTTATTGACTATTTATTATGATGATGATGATGATGATTATTATTATTAGCTAAAGTAACCCACAGATATTCTTTATTTACACACTATTTCAATAGCTTTTTTTATGGACACTTCAGTTTTTAAGTGCAGTTTTATTCCATTCTAGAGTGATTAGGTTAATCATTTACAAGGATAAGGCTTTTGGGTGTTCCCATCGATCATGGATTTGTCTTAGACCTTTTCTTGCAATGTATTTCGTCAATAATTTTTTTTTTAAAGGCTATTATTAGGCCTGTATAATCATCACTATTATTCTCATTAAGCTATTGGTGTGGTGGTGTTGTTGATATTAATATGATTATTATAATAAGGCTACACAATATGGTGTCATTCTTTTGTTAGTAGTGTTCGTTTGTGGTTCTTATTTTAGTCATCTTTTTTGCAATTATATGGGCCTACTGTGATTAGTGTAATGTATAGCTATCATTAATAGTGCTATCACCCCTGCAAATATTTGATTTAAATTATGTGTGAGATCTTTTACAACTCCTTGAAATGTTTTTATTCGTTCTGGATTTCTATGTTTCCCAGTTGTCCCTTTGTGTCTCCCCTATTCTTTTATAGAAGAGAGTAAAGCTACAATAACGATTTTATCTGATATTCACAATTTTATGGTTCCACTCTGGCATCCGCATGTAGGTCTATCTTGAGTGCATTTTTCACATTTTCCCCCGACCGCAAATATTTCCAAATAACCTGCTGGGCAAAGTTATAGCTGCAAAATAGCTTATCTACACAGCGTTGATTTCTTTCCCAAATAGTTCGGGGTAATTGCATTTGATATCAAACCCTTTTGTGCCTTTTCCCTTCGAGCCGTTTAATTTCTTGTGTAATTTTATTTTCCTGGGGAAAAGGCAAGCAGCTTCAGTGTTGTGTTGTTCTCTGCTACTCATAGGCACAGCACCAAGTCTTGCTATTGTTTGACCTTCAGGATTCTCCTTTAGACATAGCTGCATGGGTTTGTTGGACACAGCCCCAGGTCTATTGTTCTGAGAGAGTGCAATGGCAGAGCACACCAAAGGATTGGTACCATTGTTGCTAAGTGCTTGCGGCAGGGTCTCTCCCCATACAACTCTCTCCTTTCTGCCGCGTGCTACCTGTCTTTTATTCGCTCCATAATGGTCCCTGTACAAATGAATCACCCTCGTAACACGGGCTTCCACCAAACTTGTTAATAATTAGATGCCTGCTATTTAGAGAGCTCGTCCGCGCAGCTATGTGTGCCATCATTTCACAACTCCTATCGAAGTAATTCGAAAATGAGGATACCACTAAAAAGGTAGTTGTTTTCATTGATCTTTTAGCAATTGTGTCATATTGAATCACCATCAGTAATGATAGTGTTATTATGAGATTTACTGTGGGTGAAACAGTGTATGCATCGTTTTCATTTCTTCCAGAATGGCGAAACATGTATTTAATTATTGTGTAAACAAAACATTTGTGCAAACCAACAAGGACTTCAACGAATAATAGGACATAAATAATCTCAACAATAGACCAAGCAAACCAGTTTAGCTGTTACAAAATTAGCTTTTAGTGTACGCCTTCTGTGCATAAATCTATATCTAAATAAGGATTGCTTGTTTTCAAGCGAAAGAAAAACACCCTTATCTCGAAATACATAAACAGAGCGGGATGGTAAGGAATAAATACCAAACGAAAGCACCCAAGTGTTCCACTATCCTTCTCTATTTGTATCATGTCATCTCTCTCAAATAGCCACTTACCATAACTTCTTTCAGTAGCCTACATAGCACACACATAGCCTAAGACGTATTTCTCCCTTTCACAAAGAGCTTTATAGTAAACGATGTAGGCCTATAGGCTAGTATTTATTGTATATTCTGTAAAATATTTCAGTTAGAACGTGGGCTCTGGAGTGTTGGGTCAGAGTGGTCCCGCGAGCGTGCAAGGAGAGGTACCCCCATCCCCCTCATGGTCACGTGATTCATTAAATAATTAATGCAGAGGTTGCAGAATAGATATGTATTCGTCAGGAATATCGCAGACATGGTCTCCCTGTGTCTGACGTGAAATTCAACTGTCCTTTTAAAAACAAGCCCTATAGCGGAGAAAAAAAAGAGAGGGAGAGACACACAGAGGCTGCAATAAAACAAATTTGGACGGGAGCCTCTCGTCGTGTGGACATTGTGAGTATAGCGGAAACGGGGACGCCACTTCCACGCAAGTGCATTGCTGCGCCGTTGGCTTACCCGAGTCAATGAATTATATGCTGTTTGTAATATTGTGGTAAATATGTCAAAAATACTCATCTTGCCGTACTTTGACATCATGCATGTGTGTTTGCACCCATCATCCCGTTTGACTTCAGCCTTGGTTACATGAACGATACTAGCCTTTACATGTCATAGTACTGCACTGTATTGCAATGCAATGATAGCGATGTATATATTTTAAAAGCAGTCGTATTACTATTATCATCCGTCCCCCATCCCATCTCTGTCTTCCTCATGTCTGCATGTCTCTCTCCCTCTCTCTTCTTTTCAGCCAGCTACTTCGCTTGATTTATAGTGATATGTATGTCAGCGGCAGCGGGCTGCCATTGTGTGTTTGTGAGGGAGTTGTGTTGTTTATGGCCGTCTCCACGATAAATCATTTCTCTTGGAAAATGATTGGCGAGTGATGATACGCGGGAATGAGGAAGAGATTCCTGGATCCTCGTTTCTCACTCTGGCTTTTTCGGTGCTTCTTGTCTCTCGCGGGTCGAGAAACGCTTTTGCCTTTTTCTCACTCCTCTCTCCCGGGGCAGTTGGTTATCGCGGGCGATTTACGGCAATGGATCAGCGACTAATATGAAGGCTAAGTAGCTCAAGGTCTTGAGTTACTGCATATGCGATTACCAATTAAGAGAAGATTTGTTTAAATTTGGCGAAACAGGAACGCCTCGTCGCCATGTGAATGTAATAAAAGCGCCGGAGCTCGCCTGCATAGGCCTATTCGTAGCCAGGGGTATAATACCTTAGTTCAAGCCGTTTTTCGGACAGGATAGACAACTTAATTGGAATAAAAACTTAGTAGAAGAGTAGGCTATAATTCAGCTAGATGGGAATTGTTGTATAGAGGGGTAGCATGAAGAGCATAGAATCGACACTGTAGCTAAAGGGACTGGAGGATTCATTTAAAAAAACATTTTTCGACAGATGTTTTCGTTGAATTTACTGTGGATTTTTTTCGACTATGAAATGATGCAACATTCGATAACTTATGTCAGTAGCCTATCTTTCTGCATTTCACCATAACGCACAATGAGACCTTTGAGTGTATGGTGGTGTTTAGTAAACAGAATATAGTATTTTTTATTATTATTTGGTGTACTATTGTGTCCATTATGCCATCGAATGTCTGCAGGTTGTGAGAATAGCACAGGCACCATTTTTATTGGTTGTGGTGGCATTTCAGCGCATTTTATTGTGCCTGTGCCTTTACGGGGGGGAGGGGTGGGGGGGTGAGGGTGGGGGGGGCAATTTTCTGGGCTAACCGTAGTAAATGTCGTATATGACGCGTTAACGTTGTTTTGGTGTGGATAAAATATGTGTATGGTGCATTGATGCTATTGAAAGAGGAAACTACAGACAGACAGAGACTGCAACAGTTTTCCATTTGAAAATGTTTTACTCACATTTAGGTTTGAGAAGGATGACAATACAGATAATGAAATCAGTATTTAGTAGGATAATAAAATAGGCCTAATAATAATAATAATAATATATATTTATAATACAGTGCTTCCTTTTTGTATTCATGAATACAAAACCATCTTAAATTTCATTACCATGGCTGGCTCCTTCCACAATCATCCCCTTCGCCTCGCTAGTGTAAACCTTTGTGTAACAAAATTAGAACAACTCTGTGGCTCCCATCAAATATTAATGGGCATAGCAGCAAGGGGCAGCACTTTTGAAAATGTATATTCCAGCGGCGCTCCTTCTTGTCGGGCGTTGTGTCAAAAACAATATTCCAGCTCATTTCGGTGGACGCACAGGGGGCGATGAGAAGGGGACATTGTGCGCGTAAGAGATCACGGTTGCTCACTGAAACCGCCTCATGTCTGATTTCAATGACAGCCCAGCGTTGGAAAAATGATTCCAAATGCCAGTCAGATGGGTAGCTAGGCTGAGTGCTCAGATTCTGGGTGGAAACAATGGTGCATCATCATCATGGTGTCAAGACAAATGCTAATAACCTACAGTCAAAAACTAACTATTAGCATTAAGCACAGCTCTAATACACGTAAATAGGCTACAAATAAATTAGCAGTAACACTTTTAAGTAGCATGTAATGGTAGCAACAGTGGGTTATGAGGCTTCTATAATAGCATCAGTATAATACTATTACAAATAATCTATATTACCCTCCCTGCCTTAACTAGAGGTTGAAAGCTGAAAGTGGGCCCTTTGTTTGAATGGCTCTTCGGTTCGATTCTATAGGATAGGCTATTGCACTTCAAACCCTTTCAGCAACCTGCAACTGATTCACTGCGTCCAGATTGTATATGTATATCTCTATAGGGCTTTATGTATGCGTAAGTGTGTCTGATTATTGTTTATAATTTGTGTCACAGACAAGGTCGTTAGAATCCCACGCATAAGAGACGAGGCAGCACGAGCGCATCTTCCCGCTCAACAGCGGTGGGAACAATACAAATATATGGCAGCCATATTGAGCCCTTCTCTCACAAAAAAGGTGCGACCCTCCAAGAATACACCATTCATAAGCATAGCCCTTTTCCTCCAGATTATTCTCTCGCTTACTTCCAAGTATTTGTTTTGTAGTGCTACAGCAAAAATATCGAGATAAATGTATTTCCATCCGTTTTTCTGCAATATGTTTACATAAAGAAAATGGTGGCTCTATAATACTATTATTTTGGAGGTAGCTTAAATTCGATTGTTGCACTTCGTTTTTACAATTATACACTACGACACTGCTTACTACACTCATTGTAGTATAAAAACAATAATGGAACCTTTATATAAAATAGCATACATGGTACATAACACTGCAGGCGATAAAAGACTCACTAGAACACGATACTTTTCCTGTGGTCAAAGAACAAATGACGTACCATTAATCATTAATTTACGCGTAAATAAGTAACACATGTATCTACCAAATAATAGCCTGGACAAGAGGTCCACAAAAAGCCATGGGATTGTTTTAATATATCCAAACAAGAGAGAACTGTTAATTCTAAAGCCTGTCCTTACCTCGATCTAACTTAGCTCTATATTTGCAATAGTTTTCATTGTAAACGAATATCGCAAAGAATTAGGTTAACTTTTACGCAATGGAAATCTAACCATCTAACATATCTTGCACTTATCCAAATGCCTCTAAAACAAAAGCGTAATATATATCCTCTTTATTTCAGTTACATCGACGACCCTTAGCCATAATAATAAGCCGAAATTTAACATAATAGCTTACGAGTAGCCTAATACAGTTTTGATGTAATGTTACTGAATGACTTGCCCAAAAGCTATATAATTATTTAGCTCCCCAAACCATCTATTAAAAAACAGGTGAAAATACAGCTAATATATAAATGTAGTGGTCAGATTAGTCTTAAACTTGAGTCTTAAACTTGAAAAAATAGCTGTTATTTCCCCTAAGTTATATTACTATTATTATTATTATCTTTGTGAGTAGTCTATTTCCATCTCCTAATTCTGTTCAGAGGGCCAGGTAGATATTGGTTGGCCAGGTAGGTATTTCCCCGGCCTTCAGTAATGCAGGAATGATTACCCCTTCGGAAATAAATCAATATGAAGCCCCGCGCTAATTTATAATGGTCTGCAAGAGCAGCAATTCAAAAGCGCATGAAAAATGACCGGTGAAACCGTATCCAGAGGCTGCAAGGATAATTTTCACCCGGCTGAAGAGCATGCAGGAGAGCGATAAGAGTACTAAGCCGGAAATGTTCAGAAGAAAGGCAAGGTTTTTCATGCGGGACTAAAAATAGCTCGGATACTATCGTGGTACATTTGCATCAGTATAATTGAACTTCCCACTATTCGTGTGGGTATCTCTCCCTCCCTCTCACTACCTTCTATCTCCTTCTCTCTCCCCCTTTCTTTCTATCCCTGTCTCTCTCTCCCTGTGTGCGTGTGTGTGTGATTGTGTGTGTGTTTTTGTGTGTTTGTGTGAGTGTGTTTCTTTGTGTTGAGCGTAGGCAGATAACACTCAGACACACAAAGGATCGGCCAAGAAACAAAGCCAAGTGCATCCGACTTAGTCACATATCTAAAACGTAATAATCTACGTTTAGAAACGTTAGTGCAATAAAAACAATCAAAGGGTGAGAGCTTTTAAACACATCAAGATAGAGGTCATTTATTTTCATATCCCCTTACTAGCCCTCTGCTATGATGCAAGCCTATTTCATTCGTACTATCTGCTATCCGCCAACCATCACCAGCCTAAAAATGAATTTAACTCTGGCAAGAAAATGGCAGTATCGGAATGAGGTTGACCACGTTCACCCCTGCAGAAGCCCGCAGGTTGTAACCACCATATGGCCCGCGTGTCGGCCTCGCAGCCGTGCAGTCAGATCCCTATTGGACAGAAGAACCCCTTTGCCTTCTCCACCCTGTGTGTCCTGTCAGTCCACTGGTTCAGTAGTTCACCGTGTCAATCCACCCCGCTCCACGCAAGCAGTTACAGGCGGGAAAAATAGGTAGAGGGTAGAGGTGGAATCTATCGCCTGCTGCTGACTGCTAAGCCCGAAGGAATCGCAAGCAGGGTTCGAAGAGTTCGGAAGTGCAAAGGAGCGCTCGGGCTCGGAAGACACCCGTCGTGTTGATGGGTGCGCGCGCGCGTGTGTTGTGAGCAGTCCGTTCTGCTCGCGGTCTAGGATTTATAGCTTTCCAAAGCCACCCAGTAAACTCTCTTTTTTTGTTTTGTTTAGTGGAAAGATATAATTACCAAATTATGCACAACGCATCCAAGGTCACCAAAAAGCAAAAAACTATATATTCCAGGCGCGTCTACACTAGATAATCTCCCAAACGCTGGCCAAGCTTGGTTCGTGAGACCCAGAGAAGTGCTGGAAGTCAGGTAAGGTTTTCAGGCATCGACTGACGCCGGATGCTTGGGCTCTTCCCAGTGTCCTATGCTCCTCTGTAGACAAGTCATTAATTATCCGTTGTGTGACCCATCTTTGGGTGTGCCTGAGCTCGCAAACTTTTGTGTTTTCGAACAGCCGAAGACAGATGCCTTCGAATAGGCAACCGAGGAGGGCTAAAGGGCGACTCGCTCCCCTCACTCTCTTTTCCCTCACCCTCTCTCCATTCTCTCCCTCTCAGTGCATTTCTTTACCTCTCCCTGACTGTCCCTCTCCTTCTTCTTTCTACTTCTCTGTCAAGCATTAATATCTGGGCTCCCACACCCCCATTTAAAAGTTTACTCATTGCGTAAAGTGCGGTGCATCTAATGTTTAGAGAGGGGAGTGGGGGACTCGCGGTGTGGGGTGAGCCGTGAATGGATCTGATGGCTAGGTGTAAAAAGAAGATTCATGTGCTCCTGATTTATGACGGTGTGAAAGGATTGCTTACTCTAGCTGCTCCCAATTTAGCCTCGGCTTTTTCTCTCCCCCCAGGAATCCCAAAATCCTTTCAATACCATCACTACTCTCTTTGTTATTATTTTTAATATTGCTGTTTGTGGAACAACTGGTGGTCCACATAAACCTACAAATGGCGTTTTAGGCTATGGGAAGTAATGTAGATTAGCGCTATTAATTCTAACACGACCTGCAGGTTCATGGGCAATTGAAAGCTATTGTTTTTCATACTGTAACTGTTAACCTCTAGGGGTGTAAAATAGAAAGTGTTATTGTAAAATAGAAAATGTTGACTTCAGAGGACCTCGAGAGCTCACTGATAATAGTAAGATAGTCATTCATAGGCCCTCTGTGAGCCTATACGCTCATTGCTAATTTTGCTTCCCATGCATCTCGGTGTGTACATCTGCAAACACCAAATACTTTGAATCGATTAAATATATTGGTTCTATTCTAAACTACCCATCCGTGAAATATTGAGATAGATAAAGGCCTCTGGCGCACAACCTCACTAACAACATGTTCTAATGTTACAAGAACATGAAAATAAATGGTGTAAGAGGACTTTGTACAGCAAAAGATGCAGTAAATGAAGCCATACTATTACATGCAGATGTGAACTTTGCACATTGTAAATCATTGTAAACCAATTTCTGCAACTGCCATTTTACAACTACACATTGTAAACACATTATCTATGCAAACATTATCTAAACTACCCTCGAGATAAACACGAGCAAGATGTCAGTGAAAGACATCTGCAAGACACGTGGACTTATATAGAAACCAATGATGCTACACGAACATCATGCCAACTATAACTTCTTTAACCCACAATAACTAGTTGCGCGAAAAGGAAAACCAAACAATAGACTCCCACATATGTGTTGTTTTTGTTGTTCTTTCTTTTAAAAAATTGATTATTTGTGTGCCTGTTTGACATTGTACTGCATTGTCAGGAGCTAATAACATAAGCATTTCGCTGCACCCGCTATAACATCTGCTAAAGTGTGCAATTATCTTTGATTTGATTTGGAATATGGTCCGTGGGTTATCACACTACACGACGACCATGTTTTGACAATACCATTATACTTCTATAAACTACATTTCCTTCTATAGACTAACTTTGTCTATAGACTATAAGCTGTACTGCTCGGTGGAAATCATGACCTGGCCGTTTGTGCGTCATGGGGTGTAAAACTGAATGAAACCACAAAAGTCTAAGTGGCCATGATTTAATTGATTTGATCATACATCACTGACAATATAGGCAAGCTCCAATGGAAAAAAGTGAAAGTAAAACTACTGTGTGTCAGTGTATAATATCTGACAGCTTTGGATAGCATCCATATGATCTTTATGCAAGTTATTTACTATAGTGGAATCTGCTTAAGACGACGTGGATCACTCTGCAACACAGCAATCATTAGCATGATCTCTAAAGCATATTAAATGTCAAAAGGTACTATGAAAATCTACTTTCAATTTAAGTCGTTTTTATATTGAAAATAGGTCCAGGTTCCAGTAAAGCCTTGTAGGCCTATATCCAACCATTCATTCACTAAAGCTTGGTCACATCCCCCCTACCCCATCCTCACATGTCATATTGGTGAGGTTGGCACTTTTTAGTTCCCTGGAGCAGAAAGGATACTGTGACCTATAAGGCCCCCCACCCCAACCGTCTCCAAGTCAGTGTCCTCTTTGAATTCTGGGTTAAAGATTACCACCTAGAGCCCTTCTCTCATAAAGATTAACCCTGATCTCTTAATGAAACTAGCTAATGGAAGGGAATCCTTGTTAAGCATTTCGAACATGAAGATGTTCTATGTTCTGCAACCAAAAGCCAATATGCTGAAGTCCCTCATATGCAGAGGCATCAGTGGCACTGATGCCATAGAAATGCATCAATTTTCTTCACTCCACATTGGCACCTGTCTCTCTCCATTCGCACCTTCAACAAATAAGGTGATCAAACTAAATAAACATTTAGTAAAATTAGCTATAACGCCATCATAACAATGTTTACATTTACATTATTTAGCAGACGCTCTTATCCAGAGCGACTTACAAATTGGTGCATTCAACTATGTAACCTAATGACATTCACTCTAAACGCACAAAGAGCTAATCTTGCATAGACATATTTGCCCATATTTCATATTCAAACACTAGCACACCCCTTCTGAACTTGCGTAGGTTCTCTTGCGCAATGACAACTAGCTCCACGGAGATCGATACAGACATAACGCTCAGGTCACCGGGGTTCAAATGGGAGTTTAATTGTAATCCGGAGATCTTTAGTAGAGGGCTATCTGCGTGGGTGTAAAACCAAGCCCCCTTGCTCCACCAGTCGCCCAGTGAGCAGTGCACAAACCCCTTTCATCACCCAAAGATTGGAGGAAGAGGCCTCGCATCCCAACCGGTCTCGCTCACTATTGAGTCCGTCGTGTTGAAAGTCTCATGTCATCCAGCAGAATGGGAGAGAAAATAAGATGTATCATGTCTCTCCCCGTTTAGAACAATTTGTCGCTTGCCATTTGGGATGCCAGTCGTTCGACCTCATTGCATTTCAAGGCGGCGGAATTCGGCGAATGGACTCGATGAAAACTACACCCTCCCAGAGATTGGGAGAAAAATATAATTTTGGGGGTGGGTGGTGCCTTGTAAAATGGGGCAAAAGTCAGAGAAACAACAAATTCGGCAAAGGTGAAGAAACATATACTTCTCCCTCGTTTTGGAGGCATCAATCAAGGGGGAGAGTAGCCACAATTATATCAAAACCAGAGTCTGTTGATGTACGCACGTCACGTGACCGCATGATAGGGGCATTATTTTGGATATGGAAAGGGCCTTATTGTTTCTTGCTGGCTGTGTTTTCGAACAGTCACTAACTCTGCTGTTAACAACTGCCTGGTAATTACACAACACATTTGTTTTATATTTATGTCGGCGTTTCGCTGACTTCCTGAAGCCCATGCAGGCTCTTTGAAAGCCTTGGACAGCAAGGCCCGGATTAATACACAAATATAATTCATTAAGAGGGGACTCCAAAGTAGACTTCTTCCGTTGATTGATCATTAATCTGGTGAGTTATTGCTCTTCAACGCAAAGGTCACTTGGTAAACCGAACTCCAATCCGTTATATCGAGATGTAGCCCCGCTGCGTGCCTGTTAATTTCGCTTGTTTTGCACCCAGCTCGTGTTCATAAACATGGTGCACGTAGAAGTTGTGATGGTGGGGAACCGTTTTTCGGTAAACGAATGGCCACGGAGGGTGTGAGGGAAACATGGCCAGATGCAGGCTGGTGAAGGCACAGCTAACGGAGTGTTGAGATAAGAGTGGAGCGAGAGGGGGAGAGAGGGGGGGGGGGGGGGAGAAAAAAAACTTTATAATAAAGTTGGAAAGAAACTGTTTGTGTACTTGGCCTCTAGTGTGTAGCAATAGGGCTGTGGGATTTGATCATTGGCGTAAATTTTATAGAACATTTTCGAGCAGGCAAGCATTCCCCATTCCCCTAATGCCTGTGCATCCACTTAATATGCATTTTGATAAATTATGCAGGAGCCCTTTGTTGCAACCCGTGCAGAAACGAACCAGCCAAATCCCTATGTTGTTTGTCTCCGTTATTCCGATAGCCCACATGCCAGCCTTTTTGGATGATTTTCGTTGAATTAGTGCTTGGTTAGTCGTCATTTCTTCTGAATTTCCTCGCTCCCTGGCTTCTTCCAACCTTTTTCCACAAAAAAATTGGCTCATCAGCTCTTCTGCTTGTAGCTGCCTCCTCCCTTTGTTCTGAGCGTGCAGCGTTGCTGGCTGCGGGGGCTGTAGCACCCTGCACTTTGTAGGTAACTTTAGGTTAGTCCAGTAGGGCTCCGGGTCGAGCGAGCTATCGGTGCTGAAAATCTTAAAAACTACCAGGGTAGCAGTGGAGTAAAAACCGGGGCGACGAGGATGGAAGCGAGCCAATGCTGTGCGTGAGTGCGGGGATGCAATAAATAACTTTATATCGCTATAGGCCGCAAAGTCGGGGAGGTCGGGGAATCCTCGTTTTGATTTATGTGTTTGGGGTAGCTGTCAGGAGCCGGCGAACGAGAGCGTCCAACGTTTTTATTCCACTTTTAATAAGAGCTACTATGCAGACCATCATGGCCATTTGGTTTCATTTCTGCACCGGCCCTGTCTCTGGATAAAGCCATTTTCTGTCTACCTTTACTCTGGAACTGGATATAGTGTTACATTTACCTAGACTTTGGGATTCTTTTCCCAGAATGGTGGGGCTTTTATTTACCGTGTTTCTCAATGGGCGCTACAGATTCTATTGGCTGACTTTCGTTTATTTTCGATTTCATTCGTTGAACTGTTTCGTTTATTGGGACTTTGTAAGCTATTTCTCACCTTTATAGCTATCTTTGTTATAATAATTATCATATTTTTTAAAAAATATTATTATTGTGTTCATTATTTTCATTATCATTAGCCTATGGGTATAATTGTTGTTGTTGCTGTTATTAGAATATGATTGTCATTAGAACATACTTTGATCCCTACTACCTCTATTGGTAGGCTATTATTAATTGCTAAATTCATAATAATTAGTCAATGTCAACATAGCAACAACTAGCCTACTATTATGGATGATTTTTGCTTTATTCTTCATTCATGCTTGCTACATGAGCTACCTTGAAGGAAAATAACATTACATCAATATCCACAAAATTGCTTTTACATTTATGAACATTGTGGGAACATTTTTGTTTATTTATTCAACATGAACCTCACTGTCGTGTGGAATGATTGACTTGCGCCATATGTAGGCCTACTGCGTGAGATTACAGAATCTCAAAAATAAATAATGAGAAATATGATATGTAATCTGATAGATCATTGAAATCAATACAATGGGCTCATGAGAAAACCCTGGATTCTATCCTTTGGCTTTGCATTTATTCCGCGATTCCACAGGAATAATTTAAGGTTAACGATATCTGTCACCTGTGGTAAACTCAGATTGCCTGTGTCTTCGATTTGTCTACAAGAGGTCATATGCACTGTATTGGATTTTTTTATGACCTCCTTTGATTGCATCTTTCTCCTTTCCCCATCTGCAGTTCCTTCAAGCCTCCAGGAAGCTGTATTTTTGCATAAAATCCAGTGATAAAAAACAACATAATCCCGGTAAGTCACCCTATTACAAGTATTTAAGCATTGCAAAGGATTATTTGCTCGTTTTTATGAATAGGAATGAAAAACGGATGTATTATTGAATGCAATCTATTCGATGAATATTTTCCATTATCCCATTGAAATAATCATATTTCTTAACATAAGAAAACATACTTTTACATATTTGAAAGTAAATATGTTTTATTGGAATGGAGTATGCATACATTGCATACATTCAACAGTGATGATTTAGTCTGCACATTACATTCACATAATCGGTAAAAATGTCCTAGGCCAAGAGTGTGTATCATAATGTTCTCTAGTATTTTTATTTATTTTTAGTATGGCATACATGTAGCCTGTGAGAATGGCTTGTGATATATTTTTGCGGCATTGGAATACAAGTATGAGCTTTTCAATTAAGCTTTTTTTTTTAAAACAAATAAACATCTCTTTGCCTATAAGCATAAAGCACCACAGATGAATCAAAATCATTGTCAAAATGGTGGTGCCTGTGTGTGTGTCCTTCGGTGTGCTTGTGCTCACTTTTTTCGATGATGCAATGAATGCCATAGTGTAATATCTGGAGAGAAAAAACATTATGCATGATGAAAGTGTGGGCGTGTAGCATTATGTAGATTAGCCATGCAATAGCATTCTTCTTACAGCATGTGTGACAGAAGAATCATAGGATAACTCAAATAGTCAAATAGGCACAGAGGCGGCAATGTCCTATTGTCCAAATGGAAAATGAACACTTTCAATATATATAAATAGATAGGCTATGTCGTTCAATGTAAGGGGTCTGTCATATGAATACAGTAGACAATGCTCAATACATTTTAAATTAAATATATTCACACTCAATGGCATATTCACCACACAATCACAAGCATTTACCTAATGAAAAAACAATACACAACATTCAAAACACTTTCCACCTAAAAACCTATCCTTCTCATTAACAAAATAGGAAATACCAACGAAATGTCTCATTGTGTTTGTAGTCTCTTTATGTAATATGTTGGTTGCAATGTTCAGTGCAGGAAAAAGGAAAACCTTTGATCCCAAAATCTGTCCATATATTCCACCGTTGAAATAGTATATCCATGACTCAGTCAACTCCAATATATCAGGAAGACGATGCATATCTGTCATCCTATGAAAAGAACGAAAATACTCTTCCTCAATCTTCTAACAAGCACCGGCATGTTGTAATCCCCAAAATCATATTAGTATAGACTCTTCTCTCGCCATAACTCAGAAATAATAACTTGTCTTCTCCCGGTATGTGCTTAGTCGTGAGAAAAAAAAATACCAGTTGTAGATACAAAATACTGGAGCGTTTGGGTTTTTAGTTAATTAGTAATCTTTTAAGTGGGTTGCATTTGTCCATTTAGCAGTAGTTGCAAATCCAGAACAATGTCAGGCAGATAAAGTTGCAGACACCTACATTTCTGACTCCTACCTTCTTCCTACACCGTTGGTGATCCTCTCTATTCAAGTTCCCACCCGAAATGCATCTTTTAAAGTAGCTGTTTACAGCTAGTGCTGTGTGGTAGAAGTCATACATCTTGCGTAGCCATAAACGAAGGGGGTAGTGTCCTGAATAATAAAAATAGAGAGAGAGAGGGAGAGAAGATAGTGAAAAATGGAGAGAGTGAGAGAGAGAGGGAGGGAGGGAGAGGTGGTGAGAGGTAGTGAAGAGAGAATATAAAACCGGTAAAACACCTTCGGCTTCGTGTTTTCATTTCCATGTTGGTCTCTCCTCGTTTCCTTCTCAGTTTTTACTCTTTCTTTTTTTGAAAAGTAAAAACACTTTCTTCTATTTTTAACATGGACTAGCTATCGAAGTTGTTCGAAGAAGTTTGTGTGGCACCGGCTAGTCATAGCTGTTAAATATCACAGATGATCTCTTATTTTTCCCTTTTACTGATTTGTTTTTACACCCCTCCCTCGTTTTTCAAGTGCGCCTGTTGTCTGTTCCCTGAGCCCCCCACCAGCCTCCCTTTTTCATTTTGCGCATTAGTTATTACACTAGTTGGGTGTGTTGGGAGAGATGTGTTGAAACATTAACAATACATGGAGAATTCGGTTTCTGCCGCGAGCCAAGCGGGAGCCGGCTGTGGAAACCAACTTCCTGGTAATTTAATATAGGCTACACCAGTGGAGGAAAAAACAGAGGCTCCTCTCATATACTAAACAGAATTACCATAGCTTGACACCTAACCAGGAGACACGTGAATCAAAAAGTACTAGCGCTGTCTCTCCGCTTGTAGGCCCCTGTCCTGTCCAGCACGTCTGCAATTAGCATAATTTTTCACTAGTGACGCTGTTTGATGGGGATTAACAGCCGCGACTGGCGCTCGAAGTCAACCCCGCTATATCCAAATAGCTGCACCAAGGCCTTGTGTTGACAATACAATAACCCACCGAAAGAGCTACGAGGAGCGGGAATAACCACCGAGAGAAACACACGCATGGGGGAAATGCAATGGGGGAAATTTCGCGGCGAGCCGCGGTTCTGCTCGGATTATGATGTTAAGGTTTGCGCTGTGAGAGAAAGGGAAATCTGAGGCCATTGTTATCAGCGAGCAGGGCGTACCAGTCGACAGGGCAGCCAGGCGCTTGCTGCCTGTCCATTTGCAGCCCCCTAGCATTCCTCAGATCTTTCATGCCAGACCGTCTCCCCCCTTCCCAAGCCGAGGGGATCCGTGCAGGAGCGCCCGGACTCAGGCTCGGGGCAGCCGTCCTCGAGATACCGGCGGATTTATATTCGCTGCGAGTTTTTGAAGGGAAGGGGAGAGCTCCCGTTTTATTGATTGCATCGAGGCCGAATGTGAAAAATATATGATGCCTGCCCGTGCTTCCCTCGTTAGAGGCTAAGGTAAGCTGGTCTGAAATAGGCTATCAGTTTGTGAATGGCGGCGAGTGTGTCCCGGTGATTTATGAGCATATGACTCCAATCGCGGTTCAAGAAGAGTTCACAATGCTTTAAGCTTCCTTCCACGCCGCAACCCCCCTTTTTCCTTTAGAATCTTTCTCCAACGGATTCATTTCCCCCACTTATATGTATTTACAAAGCAACGGGGAAATAATTTTTGGCCAATCTGTTTTCGTGGGCTTTGATGTTCAGACATGGGTACGCGTTTATTTTCAGCTAGTACCGAGGCATGGATCCCCATGTTATTGGACTGCCGTGCTAAGCTAACCTCCATTTTTATCCTATCTGGACATATTTCTAAATGTTTTGATAAGGTGTTTTTCGTTTGACATGCCATTTAGATGTCCAAGGCCTATTGTTTTTAATTGAATGAAGCCAAGGGGCGAATGAAGACGGCTCGACATGAAAGACCATTGCACTGCTCATTTGTTGTTTTGATGCAATAATTGCCATTTCTCAATCTGTAAATGGGCTAACACATGTCTCGATACCTAACGTCTTTATATGTGTGTGTATTACAGGTAAAATGCTAAAAAAAAAACAAATTGGACACCCAAACTGGTGTCTAGCTCGTCTCCATGTTGTTGTTGTTGACGTCCTTGTATGGGATTGCTTTTTATCCAGCCCCCATTCGCTCTGGACCCCATAATTGTATTAGAGCGAATCTATAGGAAAGTTAGTTATTGTGTTAGTGTTACAAGCAGGCCAGGACATTACATGTTCCATTTAATGGCATTGTGGTATGATTTAATATCTATTATTCCTGTAGCCATTTTTTCCCCTTCTTTCTCTCTGTCTCTCCCTCGAACAATTCCATAGAGAAAATAATTAGGATTCCAGCCGTCTACTGGAAAGATAAATGAGCGACATTTGTGACGTGGTGAGAGTTCTTGTCCAAAAGCTGTAGCCCAGGATCCCCTTCCTTCTTAGCCTATTCCTTACATCTGACAAATATTTTTATTCAAATTGGAGAATGTCTCTCTATTCCATTTTCGGTAGGCCTATATTATTAGGGTGAGCTATAAGTCTCACAAAGGATATACATAAATGAAGATTAATTATTTATTTATGAACACAAGCTTTGTATTTTCTTGGAATAGCATGTAAGAATGATCTTGTTTTTATGGACAATTGATTTTAGCCTTACAAATTTGTATAATGGTTATTCTTTGGATTATTCAGATTGTCTTTTTTATTTTTAGGCAATAGTATTGTCTTATTCTTGTCCAGAGATTTTCTAGTGATTATATAATTTCAATTTTCGTCATCAGTCTACCATTTATGTAATTGTAGGCTATTGGGTCACTTATAATAGATATTATTAGGTAATAACATAAAATATGTCCATATTATTATGCAAAAAGCCTAATAATAGAACAATTTCATTGAAATAACTACATTCACTATTAGACTTTGTTTATTTGGGGGAATTTGCCATCATAATACCAAGTGCAACCACAAACGCAAAGCATGTTGTTTTTGTTTTGACTTCTATGTAAGTGAACCTGCTAGTTGGCTTTCCAACTGAAGGCTGCCTGCTACAAAAAAATACTATTCCTCAAAGCTTCCATGGTCCTTTCAAACCTATTTTCCAACGTTTTATCTCGGTCTTCAAGCGTCCAAACGAAATTAATCCCAGGTGCGTTATTGTGCTTGGCAGGGGCCACGTACACTGTCCTCTTGGCCACCCCAGCAGTTAGCACATATAAGGTCTCGAGCTTTTTTTAGGGTCTATAGTCCTCTTTGGCCGAGCGACCCTAATGAATCGAACTCGCCTGAAGGTTCCGGGGACCCTATCTCATTCTCCTTCTGTGGAGACCTGCAACAACGTTCACAACGGAGTCTCAAGTGCCGGTTTTTCTCTGTTTTAATGTTGCCCAAATACAATATTGTGTAACCTGAGAAAACCTGGCAGGAAATGGAACTAAGAGCAACATATGCACTGATTTCCCCCAACAACATGGCAAAGCCCATTCATAGCTTTCTACACAGGCTAGATAGCATTTTACAGACAGCATTTTAAGACTATTCTATTTTTTTTAAACATCACTAATTGTATATTGCTCGTTTTCATTCATAACACCGAAATGCACATTCTTTACGCAGAAGGTTTCTGTCTTTATCTTTCAATTGTGCAAATAAATATAAGGACTTTTCTATTACAAACATAACACAAGACATGTTAGGATAGTATTTTAATACAAACAACCTTGCATCCTGCGTATGAAAACGAACACATCGCTCTATCGCAATTCAAACGACTTTCAATGTATGAAAAAAAAGAATGATAACGAAAACACGTTTTATTATCATATAAATAACAAAGGCCAACGCTGAAACATTATTCAAAATCTTCTAATGTGAAAATCCGGAAAATAATCACAAATGATGGGTTATACCTACCCAAATAATGCAATGACCACATATTTGTGAGGTTATATTCGTTGTTTATTCTAGGACAACATCTTGAAGACAATCGTGTCTGTACTCCCAGGTGCGAGTGAAGAGTGACTGGCTGGATGTTGTTTGTGTGTGTGTGTGTGTGTGTGTGTGTGTGTGTGTGTGCAGTTGTGTGTATGTGTCTGTGTGAGAGAAGGAGAAAGAGAGAGAGAGAGAGAGAGTTAGGAGAGAGGGAGTGCTGCTCATAGTGAGAGAGAGTAGGCCCAGTGCACCGTGGCCTGGCATGGCATCTGCAAGCCGTGTTGTGGGAAAGCGCTATTCATGTCATGGCGCCTTTCAGCGGTAGAAGATGGATTTATTTTGCGCCTCTCTTATTGTGTGCTTCTTATAACCTTTCAGGTCAGCTTCCAAGAGGCCTTTGGAAAGAGACCGTCACGTGACATCTGGTGCCAATGTTCTTCCAGAAGGTCGTCAGGACCCTGGTAGCCGGTAACTCCACTTTTGGAAATGCAGAAAACGACCTACTACGACAACTCGACGCTTTTCGGAGGTTACTCGTACCAAGGGGCCAATGGCTTCGGCTATGATGCTCCTCAACCCGCCTTCCAGTCCGCGGCTCACCTCGAAGGCGACTACCAGAGGTCCGCCTGCTCGCTGCAGTCCCTCGGTGGCAACAGCGCCCCTCCCCAGCAGCATGCCAAGACGAAAGAGCTGAATGGCAGCTGCATGCGGCCCAGCCTGCCACCTGAACACCAACCCCCCCCCCAGGTGTCCCCTCCCGTCAACCCCGCCAATGCCACCAGCAGCAGTGCCACAGCTACCAGCAGCAGTGCCACCGCGCAGCAGCCGGGAGGCAGTGGTGGGGCCGCCAAATTAGCGCCCAAGACGTATACTCTGTCCAACAACCCCACCCTCAACAAGCAGATCTTCCCCTGGATGAAAGAGTCGAGGCAGAATATTAAGCAAAAAAACAGCTCTCCAAGCGCAAGTTCAGCTAACGGTGTGTGCCCCCCTCCACAATCCCCCTTACCTTGTTCATGCCCCTTATATACACATTCAAAGCTGGATAGCTTAACTACAATACAGTTACAATACATAATCATGGATTTGTATCTAATGACGTAACTTATTATTTATATATTTAAAGCCTGGGTTTTTTCCTAGTTAGGTCGTTAGGAAAAGCCCTCTAGTCATAACCATATTCAATTGATAACTGAGACCTCTATTAATTGAACTCACGAAAAATAGAAGCAGTCATTCTCTTTATTGAGTAGCATTTGAAACAATTGCATTAAAACATGGCAGTGTTTGGCATATACTGTATATATTTTCATCAGACAGAGATGATAAGTTTGGAATCCGAATGCTCTTGTTTATTTGCAGATAAGAGCAATGCTTAATCTATTGATATGAACATATTGACAGACAAACACACGCACGCACGCACACCAATTTAATTGAACCTCAGATATGTGTGACACAATTCAAGTGAAAACAGTTAACGTGCAGCTCCTTCAAATATAGTAGGCTACAGTTCTGGCTGTGGGCTTTGTCTATGATGCAATTTACGTACACGGTCAATGTAGGGTCTCGAATCTCTTAATAAATGCCAAAGTTATGAAGTGTTGACAACTAATATCAAGGGGATAAGTTTCGTTTCCTGGCCTCTGCTTTATTAGGAAATGATGCATTCAATTTCCGCGTGTAGTAATTATGTTTTATTTCATTCCCACCCCAGCGGAGAGCAGCGGAGGTGAAAAAAGCCCCCCGGGTTCCGCAGCCTCCAAGAGAGCGCGCACTGCGTACACGAGCGCGCAGCTGGTGGAGCTAGAAAAGGAGTTCCATTTCAACCGTTACCTGTGTAGGCCTCGCCGCGTGGAAATGGCCAACTTGCTCAACCTCAGCGAGCGCCAGATCAAGATTTGGTTCCAGAACCGGCGTATGAAGTACAAAAAGGATCAGAAATGTAAAGGGCTGGGCTCGTCATCAGGGGGGCCCTCTCCAACCGGAAGCCCACCCCTAACCATGCAGTCCTCAGCTGGCTTCATGAACTCGATGCATTCAATGGCAGGCAACTACGACGCCCCCTCCCCGACATCTTTTAACAAGTCCCATCAAAATGCCTATGCCATGTCCTCAGTCTACCAAAACCCCATGAAAAGCTGCCCCTCCCAACAGAAGTATGCCAACACAGCACCGGAATACGACCCGCACGGGCTACAGGGTAACAGTGGCAACTATGGGACTCCCAACATGCAGGGCAGCCCCGTGTATGTGGGAGGAAACTACGTGGAGTCGATGCCCACCTCTGGGCCGTCCATGTACGGCCTCAATCATCTACCACACCACCAGGCTGGGAACATGGACTACAACGGTGCCACGCAGATGTCAGCAAGCCAACACCACGGACCGTGCGACCCCCACCCAACATACACGGAGCTGGCAGCGCACCATCCTTCTCAGGGTAGAATCCAGGAAGCACCCAAGTTAACTCATCTGTAGTAGCAGGTTTGGGGGAAAAAATAAATTACAACTACAAATAACTAACCCATGGGACGCTGCAATGGGGTTGAAAAAAAATATGATCCAGTGGTTTCTTGCCATGGCCAAAAAAGTATTGTCTGTTGTCTTTATCATTGTGCGTATTAGTAACATTCACTTGAATTGCGTTTTGATTAACGGTTTATTTCCTTGAATATTGAGCCCTCCCTCGAAACCAAGTAATTAAATAGTAATAGTTGGGCTTAATGGACAGCTAACAAGGTGGGAGATTTATTACTGTCAGACCTTTTTGACTCGATGGAACACATGTTACGTCAACGTGGAATTATGTTTAGCCTGCCTCCCTGCAGTCAGCACAAATGGCTAAGCTTGACTGACGTCAATATGTATTTTTCAATTGGTGCAAGCAAACCACTGGATTGTTTTAGATTACTTCCCTTATTCATATTACCTCTCTTTGGAAATGTCTCACTAACCCACTGTCCTGTGACATTTTTTACATGTCCTCGCCAAACATTGTGGCTTCAAGGGAAGAGCTCTTTCAGCATCACACAGATGCATAGTAGGCCTACACCCCTACTGGGTTTATGGTGTTTGGGTTCAGATTGCTATGCTATGCTAGCTAACATCTATAAACAAACACAAACACACACACGAGGACATATGGTGTTATATCATCGTCACAGGGTAAAAAGGAGTTGAGAACTCTTGAAAACTATGATAGGCTCATTGCCCCCTCCTCCCCCTCTCCCCCTCCCTCCCTACTCTCTCTCTCCCTACTCTCTCTCTATTTTTCTCTATCACTCCCTACTCTCGCTCTCCCTACTCTCTCTCACGCTCTCTCTTTCAATCTATAGGGTTTACTTACATTAGCCATGACTAATGCGAAAGGCCCACATTTTCTCATGTCTTGACTTAACGTGGAAACAGGGTATATTTGAACAAAATGCATGTCCGGGAACCAAGCTGAAGTGTAGGTTTACACTAATGCTTTCTCGTCTGGGCATCATTGTTGCACTTAGAGTTTACATTTTGATGGTTAAGGAAAAAAACATCTTATTTTGGAAACGGAAGACCTCCAATCAGCGTCTTTCGCAATGTGTGTTCAAGTGAACATTCATAAATATATATTTATTTGTTATAGCCAGTTTAAATACTTTCTTTTTGTATTATTTATCCCCCATGTATTTATATCAAGAAAAAAATGTAATTTTTTAGTATTTACCTGTTATAAAGACGTTGTGTTCTTGTCATTGTAACGAATTAATTTTAGTTATTGTATTTTAGAAATAAATAGTTTTATGTTACCCTTGTACATAAATAATGTATTGACTTGTACAGGGGGCGCGAGGACGGAATCAGACCGTTCCTGCATAGTCGAGAATTAGACGAAATATAGCTAAACACTTTTGGAGAACTTCCTTTGTCCTTTGTAGCTCCTTTTATTTCATTGTTAAGAGTTGTCTGTTGAACAATTCTTTAATAAAATGTTATGTTATTCAGTTCTATCTGGTCATTTCAAGTTTTCACCTGAGACAAAACGAGGGCCATACTTTTAAAGTTGTTAAAAAACGTAGAGGTATAAATTAGCATAGTAGACATGTGCACAAACTCTATTGCTCCCTCGCTGGCTCTATTCCCCTCTCTCTCTCTCTTTCAGTGACACACAAACACACACACACACGCACGCGCACAAAGCTTCTTGGGAGCATCTTTCCTCGTGCTAGTGCCAGACTACTGAAATATCCCTCGGGTATGCGCTTGGGTTGGTCACGTGGTCCAAAGGCAACACAATCTTTGCCCAAAAGCAAAATAGTTTAGTACATCATTTACACATAGATCGATCCTCATATCCTGAATCATATTTTAAGGAGAGTAGGTCTACTGTATGAAGACAATCAAAGTATAGAAAATAACATTTATTTTAATAGAAATCTAATTTATCGCCAAATAAGCAAAGGAGAAGATCACAGATGTTGGAATATGCCTATACCTAATTATGAGAAAATATAGTTTAATAGCTTGGATTGCTACCGAAAATACTCATTATCATTGAAATTTCAATTAAGTTCCCTTTCAGATGCTGTTAAATATTAAAAAGGCAACCATCAAGACTAATCCTCTTGCTAAAACTAACTGCAACTGAGGAAGTGTATTAATATAGAAGTACTAACACAAATAACATAAGTAGCACTAACAACAGAATAGTAATAATAATAATAATAGTAATAAAATACACTGTTTATTCTATGCTGCTACTTCAAAACACATTTGCCTTGTCATAAAATGATAAAATCAACTTACACCTAAATATAAATGTGTGAAAACACTAATCACCCAACATGAATAATAAAAAGACAACATATAGCATAGCTAATAGTCATTTAAACAGTAGTTAAGTCTGTTAATAGTTTTTCGAATTGTTTGCTTAGCTGTAAAAAGGCAATAAAAGAGCACACTCCCACCACACTCCAAATATGAAAGAGCACATTCCCAATAAATAAATATATAAATAAACAAATAACGTTGCAAGTCCATGTTCTGGCAAGCATAAAGATTTTTGTGGCACAAACAAACCACATGTCAAAACGCAGAGCTTCTAAACCACATAAAAAGTCAAAACAAATAGTCATCAAAAATGGGAATAAAATTCCTGATGATGAGAAATACTCCCCAGTTGTCCCAGTTTTTGCACAAGTCAGCTCCAACATAAGCAAAGAGAGCCCGTGCTTCTGACCTCTTTTCCTTATTCTACAGCCTGCATGCATGGGAGAAACGCCGCCTACTCACTGCTTTGTATTTAGCTTTAAAGGGGCGAAACACCCACACATATTTCTCCCGTCTTTGTTTTTAAAACCTAAAGTCAAGTCAAATAGAGTCGAATAGTGCACTGCAATGTTGGCCATTTTCTTATATTTTGAGATAATGCTGAAGCCTATTTCAGCAACAGGGTTTTATGCGCAATGGAAAACAATTCTAAGGCCTGCATTTGGGTTGTTAGACTACTGTCTTTTGCGTAAAAATCAGTAGGCCTAGATTCTGGGGGATAGAAAGAGCGTTTCTTTGTTGGGATCTTGAAGGAAAGAGACTCATTCTTGAGGCTGGTTGCTGTCAAGCGCTTTGCCTGGGAAAAGATTGATCACCGCAGTTCTTTTTTTCACTAAAAATATCCTAGCAGCTAGGCTACTATCCGTTTTAAACTTCTACAATATCCTTCAAATCAATACATGTAACCTAGACCTATAGGCAATACACTATGTTATTGCTTATCAATAAGCACAAATTTGTATAGGGCATTAGTGTAAACACAGGCCAGGTTTTTAGTTTTTAAGAAGCTAGGATTCCCAGTTGTACACGCGACCTCGCTGTGAACTTTAGTCAGTCGACTCAGTAAACAAGCCGTCAATTTTTTACACTGCGAGAGAAAACTCCTAGCTAGCAGTCAGTGGAAGGCCTTGCTGGGCTGCATATTTTTAGGACCATTTCACACACACACACACACACTCACACTACATAATTTAGTAGCATATCTCTCTGCAAGGTGATAAAGAGCTAGGCTAGCAGTTATAGAGAGATAACATAATATAATTATACACTTACACACACCGACCTGGCTCTTCACTCTGTAGCTTCCCTTTATGAAAACAAAAATATAGCAGTCTACCATTACACCATGCATGCTGCTAATCTGCACTATGCTAGGCTCTAGGAAACCGTTATTCAGTATTTTACCAAGCGAATCTCAGCCTCTTGTTGAGACATCTCCCATCTAGGTTGGGTGGAGTTATTTTTACCTTAAGTCTGCTCCTCCTGTCAAACTTTTAAGATTAATGAGCTTCTTTTGTATAAACACGCCGTTTGCCATATTGTAAATGTGCTCTTAACAATATCCTAATGTTACTGGATTTCATCACCAGGGTCCAGGCAGAATCTCTGCATGCAAATCTCCATTGTTTGACATGAAGGGCCTCACATAACCTCCCACTCGAAACAGCGAGGTGAGACAGTTGGCAACCGAACACTTTTTTATTTATTTCGAATATAATACCCCCTGCTAACACAAACCAATATCTTATGATATTTTTGAGCATTTGCTGAAAATAATGCTTTCTTTAGCCACCAGGCCCCGGCTTTCCATTGGTTGAATCTGGTCATGTGACCAGGAATTGGCTGCAATTTCGCCCATAGTCTTCAGTTTAGTAGACCAAGGTCCCCATACGCTAGTAATATCACCAATATACACAATTATTAAAGCCCGCAAATACGGGATAGCGGGGAGCTAATAATCACGCGTTTTTGTTTTTATTTTGCTCGTTTTGATCTCGGCCGTCCGCCTGTGGACCAGGATAAGCTATGAATTTTGAATTTGAGAGGGAGATTGGGTTCATAAACAGCCAGCCTTCCCTTGCAGAGTGCCTGACGTCTTTTCCCGCTGTCCTGGAGTCATTTCAAACTTCATCAATCAAGGACTCGACAGTAATTCCTCCTCCTTTCGAGCACACCATCCCCAGCCTGAGTCCCTGCACAAGCAGCCAGGCGCGACCGAGGAGCCAAAAGCGAACCTCCAATGGCCTCCAGCTTCGGACGCCACAGCCGCAACAGGGCCCAGCCCCGCCTGAGAGCGCGGCTGGCCCGCTGGCACACGAGTTCCCCTGGATGAAAGAGAAGAAATCCTCGAAAAAGGGACCCAAATCTGGGAATGCCACGGTAGCCTCCTCTTCTCCCTCTCCTGCATCCTCCGGGTACGCCACTGCAGGACTTGAATCACCGACAGGTCGGTACATGATGTGAAAGACAAGGCTATACATTTTTGCTGCCGTTTATTTTATTTTCCAATGTATTTATTTGCATGGTTCCATTGCATGTTGGTCTATACTGCACCTCATAGAAACACATATGGAATCCTAATCTTGCTCAATCACTGTTGCAGGGCATTGTTATCATGTTGATGTTAACAAAAGGACAAGAACCATGCATTTATTTCTGAAATATGAGTGCCATTCTGCTCTGTGTCGTGTGTATGGAGGAGTCACAGAGACCTGCATTATACTGCAGTGTTGCTTTGCATGAGCTATTTCCCGTCATAATCCTTATTATTACTAATCCATTACACAACTTTCGGTTGTATTTCACTGTAACATATCCATTTCTTGCATTGTGTGATTTGATGTCAGGCATATAAACATTGATATAGCCTAGACATAATAGGCTATATGTTAGCTATATTGCAAAGTCTTTGTAATGCTTGTATGTGTCAGATATTCTATGCGTAATGCGGATGTGTGTGTGTGTGTGTGTGTGTGTGTGTGTATTCTTGCTGATAAAGTCGCATTTCTCAAGATACAGATTGCAAATCTTGTCCTAGAATAACGATTTAATCGCAGTCAGTGTCAGTGCTGTCTTAATGATATATATTCATAACCATGTCTCGAGGTTTGGGGTAGCCATGTTGGATGTCAGTATATAATGTGGATGCAATGGGACAAAACAAAATATGGGGCTTAGAGGAATAACGCGTGTTCTCTGCAAACCTGATACACTGACATCAGAGAAGCACTGCAGTCATTTGAAAACAATGCACATGGGGTAGGCCTATTGGGATTTTGATACGCCTCGTTCATTTTTATGGTTTTCAGTAGCTGCGTGCCAAATGTCTAGGCTCAACCCTATTTGCTTGCTATTTTGGATTTATTTATGTTCTATGTCTGGGCTCTTGCAGAGGCGCAGGGTGGACTGGACAGCGGAAGCGGATCCCGGAGGCTGAGGACTGCCTACACCAACACGCAGCTACTGGAGCTGGAGAAGGAGTTCCACTTCAACAAATACCTCTGTCGGCCCCGGCGGGTGGAGATAGCTGCGCTTTTGGATCTAACCGAGAGACAGGTCAAAGTGTGGTTCCAGAACCGGAGGATGAAGCACAAGCGGCAAACGACACACCACAGGGAAGGCCAAGAGGGCGACCCCGGCGGGTTCGAGCCCCTGGAAGGTGCCGATGCCTCCTCGCCTTACTCGAGCCAGCCACTGGAAGCCTCGGGCTCGGCTGCGTCGGAGGGGGAGACGTGCAACTCGGCAGCCTCCTACACGAACAGCAGTGACAATAACCAGCCCACGCCTGAGGAGGGCCAGCTGAGCTGCCAGGAGCCCGCATCAGTCTCTGACACAACTGTGAGGTCGACCCTGTTCCCAACGCCCACTGCAGATAACCCCGCAACAATGGGCGACGGTGGCGCATCTGGGCCGGACCATTCGTTTTCAGAGCAGCAGGAAGCCTCCTCACTGCCCGATTTGAATTTCTTTTCTGCTGATTCCTGCCTCCAGATTCCTGACGCTTTATCGCCCAGTTTGCAGAGCTCGCTCGACAGCCCGGTAGATTTCTCCGAGGCGGACTTTGACTTATTTACGAGCACACTTTGTACAATAGATTTACAACATTTACAGTTCTAATGACAACAAGAACAATACAGAACAATCGAATTAAGGAGAATGTCCCACTGTATTACAATGGTATGAATGCTTCTCGGCAACATTCCCGAAACACATTTAAGAAAAATAATCCTGGGTTTATTTTGAAGATAACATAGAACCTGAGATAGCAAAGGAGCGATTATGTCCTTTCCTGGCATTATAATTTTGGTTTACTCCATCGAAATCACATACGGATTTCCCCTTGTTCAAATTTCAGGTATTTATTGCCTCTTGTTTTCTGACAGTATTAATTGGCAGTTACAGTATTAGGCTATACTGTCTCCTTAATGTTTCAAAACTGTTCAGTGCAGCTCAATCGCTGAATTCTCAGGAAATGTAGGCCTATCAGATATATAGGCCTAAAGGATAGTTGAACTGCTTTTAGAAATTCTCTCGAGACGGGCGTTGATCCTGTTGATGAGTTTTAGAACTAGTTTATTTATTGAGATTCTTTAATAGTAAATTTCAAATTATTTATTGTACATTATTTTCATAGTTGAAATAAAAACATACTTTTATAATGTGGCCTAAGTGTTTTTGATGATGTAGTTACTGTTAAATGAAAAGTGCAATTATTTTTGATAGATGATAATTCAAACAATTATTTCAGATAAGAAAAATCTAGAAATATTGCAAATAGTGATTGTTTGAGATGTATTGGTCTACCAATGTCTGTTACTGGTCTTGGCAAACGCATAATTTGCTATTGCACATTTGATATGTTCAAAATGCAGCATGTTATAATAATAATAATAATAATAATAATAATAATAATAAGTAATATTATTGTCGTTAATATTATTTCCACACAATAATGTTGGGATGGTTTCATCTATAGTATGGCAACACATGAAATCTCCAAAGGTTGTATAGGCCGTTTGTTTCAGATTTTGGGGTACTAAAGATACAAAAACTAATAATTTGCTATTTTAAATATTATTGAAATGTTTTCATTATTATCTTCCAATAAGCTATTGCTGGGGCAAATGCATTCTTATTGTGAATTCATTCTGTGCAAAAAATAAACACAACACATATGATAAAACTGTTTGGGTAAAGACATTAGCCAAGAGAAATCGTCATAATCAAGAGCTGATAAAGAACACAATGTGTTGGCCAAGTTATTGTTTTGTCTAGCCTAGCCTGGTGGGAATTTGGTGCATGGTAGGCTAGCCGACCTAGCTTAACTTACTTTAGCTAGCATTGTAGCATGAGGGAATGACTGAGCTAACGGCGCTCATGGCTGCTGTCATGCTGATGCAAAATGGCGCTGAGAACACAATGGGCGATATGAACAATAATGCGGCAGCCATTATAGGACATTTGGTGTATGTGGCCTCACAGCCCAGCATCCAGCAATACTTTCAATGGTAATTGGGTAATACATAGGCCTATAGCCAAATTGATAAAAATAAACCAGTTATGTAGTTGAACCGTACCTTATGTTAATGAGATAGGTCTGGAGTATTTAGGACTATTGACTATTTATACCTTTGTTTGGTTGCTACTCCCTCAATTATTAAATGGTCAGAACCAAAATAATAACGTAATAATAATAAGAATAATACGAATAAGAATTATTCTAATAATACAAATAATTATTATAATAATGATTATTATGTGCAGTATTGCATTGTTTTATCGTAGGCCTAATGTGCCTAATAGTCATGCATTATATAGTACGCCAAAAATTCACAATGAATAATGTGTATTCCTAAGACATAAATTAAGCTCTTCTCTGACTTAGCCTGTCTACTGTACCTATCTATTTAAAATGCATCTCCTGGATCTGTGTTCCAATAAGCACTCTCCTCCTTGTCACTTTTACCACTGCCTGTCTACCCGCCTCTCCATAATCACATGGTCTACACACATACATGTTATCTTATAAAGCAGTATTACTATGCCATCACTACATAACTCACTAGCTAGTCCAATATTCCCTTTTATGATGGTACTTAGAGTTATTTTATTAAAGACATTGATATGAAGTTCCTATATCAAACATTAATATTATCATTATTTCATACTGCAATTACTTAGCCTACTGTGTCTCTGCCAAAGTAATGGCCCTTACATTGTACTCCTGGTGGGGAAACCAAATGTATAGTGTGCACCTGCTATACCCAGAATGGCTTCCTAGTGTGCATGGAATCAAGTTTAAGGAGAGGAAATTGAGAACTAGAACTGGGTCACAGGCCTTTGGAGTCACCAGACTCAGGGGGCCTTGAGGAAAAACAGTGGAGTGGTCCAGACAGGGTTCAGCCAAGATGAGTGTGTGTGGCTGTGGAAGGAATCGTTGCTTGCCTATCAGCAGTCAACATGAAAGACAAAGACACCTGATCGATCCCAACTTCAGAGGTCCCTATCTGCCTGGTCAATGGCAGAGCACACTCACAACCCTGGGACCCTAGCAGTGACAGGTATGAATCAATTGAACATTCAAATAACCACCGGAATGAATGGGGTCAGTTCAGTTCACTGGTGTACCTTGGTGTGTGTGTTTGTGTGTGTGTATGTGGCGGAGATAGAGGAGAGTGGTATGAGCGGTTTGGGGGTTGGGGTGGTGTGTGTTCATATTTGACAAAGGTGAGAATCACTCGATCCCTTCTATGATATATCAGCTGATCAAAATACATTGTGAAGGCCATTGAAACATGGGTTGTGACAAAGTGAGATGATAACAAAATTAGCATTAGTAAACTTAACATTAGCATTAGTGGAAGGCGAAGAATTATGATTCATGTCAAGGTCGAAAAGGGCAACTGAGGTGTCTTATCGACCGAAAGAAAGCCCATCTAAACTGTCCAAACTTGTATCCTCAGTGCTGCATCTCAGCAGAGAGTCACTTCTTGGCTCAAGTTCAGCTAGCTCAAGCTAGCACTCCCAACCTCCTGAAGTGAGTAGCTATGGGAATGGACATGTTCATTCAGCTTCTCATGTGAAACATCAGTTGGTACTTCTAGTCCACTCTACCTGGGACCAGACCACAACACGGACATAAGCACAAGGAAGACGCCAGCCACTATTTAGACAACAGAAGTCATGCCCTGAAGCCCTTACTAGATCAGTAAACACAGGAGCAGGAAGTAATGACCGACTGATATGGTTAATGTGCTTGATAATTCGAGGTGTGGTGCCTGTGTCTATGCTTATCCATCTGTATTTGCTTTCTTTGGACTCCTGCCACTACTAAGTTCGAGCGTTTATCAGTTGGGTCCCCTCACAATCGGCGAGAATCAAGACGTTTGTTTATTCCCCTCTTAGAGAGCGGCCATTGCTGTGAAGTTCTTGCGAGGCGTTACTCTTGGACGGTGCCGGCTAGTAAGGTGGAGCAAGGCAGAGGTTTGTTGCATGAAGAGGAATGTCACTGCCCCAGATTTTCCGATATGATGTTTACATAGTTATGTTTACACATACATGTGGGATGGTTAACGGTTCGCTATAACCAATGACATTTGAATGAGCCTAATGCGTGTTGGCTATACATCGTCTGATTGGCTATGAGGGCTCACATGACGTGTAGGAGAGGAGGTAGGCCAGGAAATGCAGCAGCTGCATGCACAAACTATCTTCACATTGGAAACCTGACTAGGTTAATCTGTATGTACAGTGCCTTTAGAATGTATTCATACCCCTTGACTTATTCCACATTTTGTTGTGTTACAGCCTGAATTCAAAAATAGATTTTTTTCTCTCAACCATCAACACCCCATAATGACAAAGTGAAACATGTTTTTCAATCTCATTTACATAAGTATTCACACCCCTGAGTCAATACATGTTAGAATCACGTTTAGCAGAGATTGCAGTTGTGAGTCTTTCTGGGTAAGTCTCTAAGAGCTTTGCACACCTGGATTGTACAATATTTGCACAAGTTGATTGCTGATCATCGCTAGACAGCCATTTTCAAGTCTTGCCATAGATTTTCAAGCAGATTTAAGGTAACTAGGCCACTCAGGTAAGCAACTCCAGTGTATATTTGGCCTTGTGTTTTAGGTTGTTGTCCTGCTGAAAGGTGAATTTGTCTCACAGTGTTTGTTGGAAAGCAGACTGAACCAGGTTTTGGATTTTGCCTGTGCTTAGCTCTATTACATTTACTTTTATCCTAAAATAAACTCCCTAGTCCTTGCCGATGACAAGAATACCCATAACACGATGCAGCCACCACCATGCTTGAAAATATGAAGAGTGGAACTCAGTGATGTGTTGTGTTAGATTTGCCCCAAACATAACGCTTTGTATTCAGGACATGAAGTTCAGTTCTTTGCCAAATGTTTTGCAGTTTTGGAATATTTTTATTTATTTTCACTCTGTCATTTAGGTTAGTATTGTGGCGTAACTACAATGTTGTTGATCCAAGCTCAGTTTTTTTCCTATCACGGCCATTAAACTATATAACTGTTTTAAAGTCACCATTGGCCTCATGGTGAAATCCCTGAGCGGTTTCCTTCCTCTCCGGCAACTGAGTTAGAAAGGACGCCTGTATCTTTGTAGTGACTGGGTTTATTGATACACCATCCAAAGTGTAATTAATAACTTCATCATGCTTCATCATTATTTTTACCCATCTACCAATAGGTGACCTTCTTTGCAAGGCATTGGAAAACCTCCCTGGTCTTTGTGTTTGATATTCACTGCTCGACTGTGGGACCTTACAGATAATAGTCTGTGTGGAGTACAGACATGAGGTAGTCATTCGAAAATCATGTTAAACACTATTATTCTACACAGAGTCCATGCAACTTTTATGTGACTTGTTCAGCAAATTTTACGCCTGAACTTATTTTGGCTTGCCGTGACAAACGGGTTGAATCCTTATTGACTCAAGACATTTCAGCTTTTCATTTTTAATTAATTTGTAAAAATTCCTAAAAACATAATTCCACTTTGACATTAAAAGGGGTATTGTGTGTATGCCAGTGACACAAACATTTAATCCATTTTAAATTCAGGCTGTAATACAACAAAATATGGTAAAAGTAAAGGGGTATGGGTACTTTCCGAAGGCATTGCAGCTAAAGATGTACCATAACAGTGTAACGTATCAAACTCTGACACTATTCATGACTTTGTTCTTTGATTCACATGGATCATTATGACCACAACATTGTTGTAATAGTAGATATGCAGTTAAAATGTCATATTATGATCATAACAACATTGATTTCATATTTGACATTATTGTATGATGTAGGGTTTGACATAATCTCACACAAGAATGGAATAAAGTGTAACTGCAAAGTGGAGAACTCATCACATTTCTTCTCATATTGTCTGAATTAAACAAAGTGATTGCTGAGGAAAATGAGCGACACCAAGACTTTGGTTGGTACTGTTATGGTTTGATCACAGAGGCCGCCACATCAAAGAGCTATTTCCAGGATGGAAAAAGACAGGTTGTGTGAGCTGCTCCTGACACATCAGAGAGAATGGTAGGTAACAGCCCCAAGTGATGCCCATTGATGCCGTGGAGTCACGTAAAGCCATGTCTGTATGGTGTACAGTGGTGGAATTACAATGAAACTCTCTTTGATACAATAGGACAGGTAACACTTTACATGTAGTTCTCCTTATATTATGTGGTCACTCGATTACATCTTTGATAGCCAGAATACAATCACTCAGAATTACATTATACAGTGCCTTGCAAAAGTATTCATCCCCCTTGGCATTTTTCCTATTTTGTTGCATTACAACCTCTAATTTAAATTGATTTTTATTTGTATTTCATGTAATGGACATACACAAAATAGTTGAAATTGGTGAAGTGTAATGAAAAAAATAACTTGTTTCAAAAAATTCTAAAAAATAAATAACGGAAAAGTGGTGCGTGCATATGTATTCACCCCCTTTGCTATGAAGCCCCTAAATAAGATCTGGTGCAACCAATTACCTTCAGAAGTCACATAATTAGTTAAATAAAGTCCACCTGTGTGCAATCTAAGTGTCACATGACCTCAGTATATATACACCTGTTCTGAAAGGCCCCAGAGTCTGCAACACCACTAAGCAAGGGGCACCACCAAGCAAGTGGCACCATGAAGACCAAGGAGCTCTCCAAACAGCTCAGGGACAAAGTTGTGGAGAAGTACAGATCAGGGTTGGGTTATAAAAAAATGTCAGAAACTTTGAATATCCCACGGAGCACCATTAAATCCATTATAAAAAAATTGAAAGAATATGGCACCACACAAACCTGCCAAGAGAGGGCCACCCACCAAAACTCATGGACCAGGCAAGGAGGGCATTAATCAGAGAGGCAACAAAGAGACCAAAGATAACCCTGAAGGAGCTGCAAAGCTCCACCGCGGAGATTGGAGTATTTGTCCATAGGACCACTTTAAGCCATACACTCCACAGTGCTGGGCTTTACGGAAGAGTGGCCAGAAAAAAGCCATTGCTTAAAGAAAAAAATAAGCAAACACGTTTGGTGTTCGACAAAAGCCATGTGGGAGACTTCCCAAACATATGGAAGAAGGTACTCTGGTCAGATGACACTAAAATTGAGCTTTTTGGCCATCAAGGAAAACACTTTGTCTGGCGCAAACCCAACACCTCTCATCACCCCGAGAACACCATCCCCACAGTGAATCATGGTGATGGCAGCGTCATGCTGTGGGGATGTTTTTCATCGACAGGGACTGGGAAATTGGTCAGAATTGAAGGAATGATGGATGGCACTAAATAAAGGTAAATTCTTGAGGGAAACCTGTTTCAGTCTTCCAGAGATTTGTGACTGGGACGGAGGTTCACCTTCCAGCAGGACAATGACCCTAAGCATACTGCTAAAGCAACACTCAAGTGGTTTAAGGGGAAACATTTAAATGTTTTGGAATGGCCTAGTCAAAGCCCAGACCTCAATCCAATTGAGAATCTGTGGTATTACTTAAAGATTGCTGTACACCAGCGGAACACATCCAACTTGAAGGAGCTGGAGCAGTTTTGCCTTGAAGAATGGGCAAAAATCCCGGTGGCTAGATGTGCCAAGCTTATAGAGACATACCCCAAGAGACTTGCAGCTGTAATTGCTGCAAAAGGTGGCTCTATATAGTATTGACTTTGGGTGGGTGAATAGTTATGCACGCTCAAGTTTTCTGTTTTTTTGTCTTATTTCTTGTTTGTTTCACCAAAAAATATATTTTGCATCTTCAAAGTGGTAGGCATGTTGTGTAAATCGAATGATACAACCCCCCCCAAAATCCATTTTAATTCCAGGTTGTAAGGCAAAAAAATAGGAAAAATGCTAAGGGGGGGTCAATACTTTCGCAAGTCACTGTATCTGCTGATAAAGTAGGCCTAACATGTAATAATACATAATCACTTATTAGGCCTACACACGTTACACTCCCCTCCATATTACTACTCTATGTATATCTATATTGTAATATAATAGGTAATTACACAATTATTACCAAATAAATTGAAATTATATGTGATGTTTGGGCAACTTCATAATAAAAAGTGACCTAAATTATAAATGGTATGGAACGTGATGTCTGACCTTATAAAGTACACTGTATATGAACATGATGTCACCATCGCTCCTCCTGGTATTTCCCTGTGTTTTTCCAGGTGGCAATCTGGGGTGATAACATTGGTTGACAGCCAGATAACTTTTTTACCTTGTCAGCGATGGTTGTACACAGATAAGACAAATCCAATGTGGCAGTGAACCAATATGGCTGCCGACACATTGTCTCAGCCCACAACTGCTGATGTCCTTCAAATGCAACTGGGGCAATCCATATGGAAAGAGGCTCAAAAGCAAAGAAACAACTAAACAAACTGTGTTTGAGAGCCATGTAAATAAGCTGTGAAATACACCACATCTTCTGATAGGCTAGAGACAATACAGATGAAGTAGTTCTCCATTGTTCCGTAGCATTCTTCATATCTCATCATTCCATATTCTCACAGCTGTGCCAGACTCCAATACACACAGACACATTCACGCACGTGTATCAGGTCAGAGTTCAGGGGATATCATAACTGAGGTTTCTGCCACCACTTAAATATGAATTTCTCAATATACAGTAAAGACAGTGATAAAACATTGGTAACAGTTGACACCGTACATTACATTGCCCTCAGTTACTCTATAACCGATACGGTAACCTCTGAACTGTAACTTCTCAGCATTACACACACAGTAACTGAAGAGAAGTAACAGGCAACAAGACTTGACTTGGCAACTTGACACTTGGTTTGGCAACCGACCAGATTCTGTTACTACCAGCATCATTTCCATGTAGTTATATAAAAAAAACATGCAACTACAAAGCATGCATATATATATATACTACAAGTGTCACCCCACCCCCACCCCACATACACAAATTGACTGTGATGGAATTATACTGTAGATTCCTCATATTTAGCCTTTCTCCACATATCAAGTTGAGAACTTCAACAGCCTACAGCTGAGTGCATTGTGACTAACTGAAATATGTCTGACTATAGCATGACAAGCCTGGAGGGGCCTATAGAAAGGGGGGTTGTGGGAGGGGGATTTGGGGAGTGTCATATCCTGTGGTCTAGAACAAGGGCGGACAACCGTGCTGCTGGTGAGCCAGGATAGTCCCCTCCGTCAGCACCTCATTCAGAACCTGAGCAGCCATACGAGATTGCCTCATCCAAACTAAGGCTTCCATATGGCCATCCACATCTGAGGGGGAAAACTATAGCCCAATCAAGTTTGTTTTTGTGTCAACCCCATTGCTTCATTAGCAACTTCTCACTGATACTTTGACGTGATTATGACACACACAAAGACAATGGCGAGTTTAAACCAATAATCTGTGACACATGAGAACATCACTATATGCCAGCCCTTTTTTTCTCCCCTAGTCTTATTTGCTTCCTGGTTCTGGTTTGGAGAGTGGTTCTACATTCTACATTGCGGCGGTGTTAATGTAATAGGCTGTCTACTCAGCAGTCGAGAGCGAAATCTCCTCATCCCATCGCCTATCACATTCCACACTTTTCGGGAAAGACGGGGCCTGCTTCCAGGAATGCGGTAATGGGCCTGGAGGGTCATGTGACTGTCTAAAAGCCCAGAGCGCGCTCAGTGGTTCTCAGACCGCCCTCCTCTGTATAACGGAAGGATCCGATGACACAGCGCTTAGAGAATTGGCCCGCGACAATCCGCACACTTCAGCAGTATGGCCATACGGTATAGGGGCGTTGTTTTATCAAAATCAGTAGGTCTAGGTCATGATATGACCCATACACTGTCAGAAAGTAGAAGGACACACACTCACAGAAGCTGACAGGCTCTTTGAGGAGGGCATCTCACACAAAGTGGGTTTAGTCAAATGACGGAACTCTAACCAGGTCAAAGGTCTTGAGGTCATTATCGAATCAAACTGTTAATATCTACGATGGATAGAAGATGACGTAGCAGGTTATTGCATTGAAGTCACTCACTTACAATAAAGCAGGAGATCATACAAATATTTTTTATCTGATATTGCACAAATGAAATCAGCTAATTTGACACATATCTGTTTGCTATATTCAATATTCAAATTTGGAAAATATAGAACAAAATATATGATTGTATTGTCAGAACCATATACACTGAGTGTACAAACATAAGGAACACCTGCTCTTTCCATGACATAGACTGACCAGGTGAATCCAGGTGAAAGCTATGATCCCTTATTGATGTTACTTGTTAAATCCACTTCAATCAGTGTAGATGAATGGGAGGAGACAGGTTAAAGAAGGATTTTTATGCCTTGAGACAATTAGCCATGGGTTGTGTATGTGTGCTATTCTGATGTTGAATGGGCAAGACAAAATATTTAAGTGCCTTTGAACGGGGTATGGTAGTAGGTACCAGGCGCACCAGTTTGAGTGTGTCAAGAACTGCAACACTGCTGGGTTTTTCACGCTCAACAGTTTCCCGTGTGTATCAAGAATGGTCCACCACCCAATGGACATCCAGCCAACTTGACACAACTGTGGGAAGCATTGGAGTCAACATGGGCCAGAATCCCTGTGAAACGCATTCAACACATTGTAGAGTCCATGCCCTGACAAATTGAGACTGTTCTGAGGGCAAAAGGGGGTGCAACTCAATATTAGGAAGGTGTTCCTAATGTTTGTTACACTCAGTGTATAGCGATGTAGTCAATGTGGCGCTGGGTATACTGTATTATGACATCACAATATTCTAATGTGTTTTATTACCTGCTGATGGAAGTAATTTTCTCCTCTGAGATACTGCAACACCCTTCACAATGGTGATGCCACCGAGCACTGTACAAATTGTTACATTGAGTGGCTGGATGGCTGGATAGACAATAACTGTGGTGACAGCAGTTGACAAATCATCACTGAAAAATACCTTAGTCTGAAGTATTGACACACAACGTGACAGGTACCATTATGAAATGAAAAAATAGCTGTCAAAACTGACTTAATAAAAAAATGGCTTCAGAAAATGGCTTCAATGTCTTACCATCTGGTTTAACTACAGTAAATCAAGTCAACATAAGCCACAGTCAATTGATACAAAGATGGAATAACTATGTTGTCGTTATGTCTATCTTTTTAAAAATACATAATGAAGGAGAAAGAACAAAATAAGGTAAGTACACTACATTACCAAGGGTATGTGGACACCTGCTCGTCGAACACCTCATTCCAAAATCATGACCATTAATATTGAGTTGGTCCCCCCTTTGCTGCTATAACAGCCTCCACTCTTCTGGGAAGGCTTTCCACTAGATGTTGGAACATTGCTGTGGGGACTTGCTTCCATTCAGCAACAAGAGCATTAGTAAGGTCGGGCGATTAGGCCTGGCTCGCAGTCGGCGTTCCAATTCATCCCAAAGGTGTTCAATGGGGTTGAGGTCAGGCCTCTGTGCAAGCCAGTGAAGTTCTTCCACACCGATCTCAACAAACCATTTCTGTATGGACCTCGCTTTGTGCTCAGGGGCATTGTCAAGGTGAAACAGGAAAGGGCCTTCCCCAAACTGTTGCCACAAAGCTGGAAGCACAGAATCGTCTAGAATGTCATTGTATGATGTAGCATTAAGATTTCCCTTCACTGGAACTAAAGGGCCTAGCCCGAACCATGAAAAACAGCCCAGACCATTATTCCTCCTTCAACAAACTTTACAGTTGGCACTATGCATTGGGGCAGGTAGCTTTCTCCTGGCATCTGCCAAACCCAGATTTGTCCGTCGGACTGCCAGATGGTGACGATTTTTACGCGCTACGCGCTTCAGCACTCGGCGGTCCCATTCTGTGAGCTTGTCTTGCCTACCACTTCGCGGCTGATCCGTTGTTGGTCGTAGACGTTTCCACTTCACAATAACAGCGCTTACAGTTGATCGGGGCAGCTCTAGCAGTGCAGAAATTTGACGAACTGACTTGTTGGAAAGGTGGCATCCTATGACGGTGCCAAGTTGAAAGTCACTGAGCTCTTCAGTAAGGCCATTCTACTGCCAATGTTTGTCTATGGAGACTGCATGACTGTGCGCTCGATTTTATACACCTGTCAGCAATAGGTGTGGCTGAAATAGCTGAATTTGAAGGGGTGTCCACATACTTTTGTATATATAGTGTATCTATCTGAAGGGTAAGTTTGGAAAGAGGGTGTGGAGGGAAATAATGTAATGGGAAATACAAGAAAGTCCATCCCACAATAGAACAATTTTAAGATGACATTAGGAAATACTGGTAATGTGATATCATAGAACAGTGGCGGCCGCTGATTGGCTGAATACCCAGGGCGCGGGGCGGTTGGAGTTGTCAACAAAGCAGCATGACATAAATATGATGCCAAGTTTTCGAACTACTGGTAGTTTCTTTGAGAAGATATATAAAGCTATCTGTACATTTGAACAACAGCATAAATACAGCTATTTCACTTTTGCATGTAAAAAACCACTGCTGCACATGCTGCTGCTGTTTTGAACAGATTAGATTATACTATTTTGAACGAACAGCCAGCTCATGAACGAAGGAGTGCACAAGGGAGAACTCAACAAGCATGCATATGCAATAAGTGAAAACACATTATATAATTAGGGATAGCTAGCTAACATAATGTCACAAAGCATGATGCGCTAGCCAGTTAACTTTCACTCGGAAATAACTTTGGAGTTAGTCAGATATTACTTTAGAAAGACTTGAAATTGTCATGGGAGCTAACTATCAAAGGTAGATAACTGGTTAATTTGACCCAAAAACTTTGACCAAACTATTTCTCAATGTTTCTCAAAATTGCTGTAGCTGGCTAATTAATTTGATCATGCTTTGTGATACACCCGGTTTTATGCTGTTTTAGTACACACAACATGTCGATCTGTCACCCACAGTACAACCTGATGAGCAATAAAATCGGCCAGCCACCGTCATGCTTTTATGTCCTACCAGATTTGCGATGAGAAGGTTCTAGCTAGTGAATCCCTCTGTCCTTCGATTCGTCGGATGTAGATGTCCGGTTTATCAGGTCCCAGGCTCCCATGGCTGTTATGATTATTTATTTACAAGTTAATTACAATTTGCTTTTTGGTTTAGCGCCATCTTTACCTGAAAGAGCAGATCTAGTCTCACATGCTGAATTAAGTCGTCTGGCGCGAGAGACTCATTGGGAGGGAGAGCAGACCCAGAAGTTCTGACTGAGCGCACATTTGAGCGACCCAGGACAGTCCATTTACTTAGTGCTGTTTTTTATGCTATAAAATTATGCAATTTCATTTCCCCTCATAGCAAATAGCTGGAAAAACAATCCAAGCAATGTTTGCATGGCCTATATGCCTGCGGAGCTGCTGGCAGTCACTGAGGGGTAGAGTAGTAGTAAGTAATTGAACAGCTTGTCTTGAACAATATATTTTTGAAAAAGGAAAATGTACACATTTACCGCACTTTTTTGAGCATTTCAAAATAATCCATGAATTACGTAATATATATATATATATTTCAACCAATTATAAGCGGGGTGCCGCCCCTAACGCCCCAATGGGCGGGCCGCCACTGTCATAGAATCAAAAACATCATGTAACTGGTTACCAAAACATTACCCTTTGCAGTACCAGATCTAGCCAGCGGTGGAGCCAACTATATGGATTCCATAGTGACAGGTTGCCTGGCCACATTCCTCCAACATTTTCATCAATCAACCACAGTAAATGAATAGTATAGTAGTGCCTTCAGAAAGTATTCATATCCTTGACTTATTCCACAATTTGTTGTGATACAGCCTGAATTTAAAATTGACTAAAACATTTTTTTTCTCAACCATCTACACACAATACCCATAAAGTAAAAACATTGTTGCAAGTTTTTTGAAAATTAAATACAGAAATATCTCATTTACATACAGTTTAAGTCGGAAGTTTACATACACTTAGGTTGGAGTCATTAAAACTAGTTTCTCAACCACTCCACAAATGTCTTGTTAACAAACTAGAGTTTTGGCAAGTCGGTTAGGACATCTACTTTGTACATGACACAAGTAATTTTTCCAACAATTGTTTACAGACAGATTATTTCACTTATAATTCACTGTATCATAATACCAGTCAGTCAGAAGTTTACATATACTAAGTTGACTGTGCCTTTAAACAGCTTGGAAAATTACAGACAATTATTTAATGGCCTTAGAAGCCTCTGATAGGCTAATTTACATCATTTGAGTCATTTGGAGGTGTACCGGTCAATGTATTTCAAGGCCTACCTTCAAACTCAGTGCCTCTTTGCTTGACCTCCACAAGTCTGGTTCATCCTTAGGAGCAATTTCCAAACGCCTGAAGGTACCACATTCATCTGTACAAACAATAGTACACAACTATAAACACCATGGGACCACGCAGCCGTCATACCGTTCAGGTAGGAGACGCGTTCTGTCTCCTCGAGATGAACGTACTTTGGTGCGAAAAGTGCAAATCAATCCCAGAACAACAGCAAAGGACCTTGTGAAGATGCTGGAGGAAACAGGTACAAAAGTATCTATATCCACAGTAAAACGAGTCCTATATCAACATAACCTGAAAGGCATCTCAGCAAGGAAGAAGCCACTGCTCCAAAACCACCATAAAAAAGCCAGACTACGGTTTGCAACTGCACATGGGGACAAAGATCATACTTTTTGGAGAAATGTCCTCTGGTCTGATGAAACAAAAATATAACTGTTTGGCCGAAATGACCATCGTTATGTTTGGAGGAAAAAGGGGGTACTTGCAAGCCGAAGAACACCATCCCAACCAAGCACGTGGGTGGCAGCATCATGCTGTGGGGGTGCTTTGCTGCAGGAGGGACTGGTGCACTTCACAAAATAGATGGCATCATGAGGAAGGAAAATTATGTGGATATATTGAAGCAACATCTCAGTCAGGAAGTTAAAGCTTGGTCGCAAATGGGTCTTCCAAATGGACAATGATCCTAAGCATACTTCCAAAGTTGTTGCAAAATGGCTTAAGGACAACAAAGTCAAGGTGTTGGAGTGGCCATCACAAAGCCCTGACCTCAATCCTATAGAAAATGTGTGGGCAGAACTGAAAAAGCGTGTGCGAGCAAGGAGGCCTACAAACCTGACTCAGTTACACCAGGTCTGTCAGGAGGAATGGGCCAAAATTCACCCAACTTATTGTGGGAAGCTTGTGGAAGGCTACCCGAATCGTTTGACCCAAGATAAACTATTTAAAGGCAATGCTACCAAATACTAATTGAGTGTATGTAAACTTCTGACCCACTGGGAATGTGATAAAAAAAATTAAAGCTGAAATAAATAATTATCTCTCTACTATTATTCTGACATTTCACATTCTTAAAATAAAGTGGTGATCCTAACTGACCTAAGACAGGGAATTTTTACTAGGATTAAATGTCAGGAATTGTGAAAAACTGAGTTTAAATGTATTTGGCTAAGGTGTATGTAAACTTCCGACTTCAACTGTAAGTATTCACACCCGAGTCAATACTTTGTAGAAGCATCTTTGGTGGCAATTACAGCTTTGAGTCGTCTTGGGTATGTCTGTATCAGCTTTGCACATCTGGATTTGGGGATTTTCTCCCATTCTTCCTTGCAGATTTTCTCAAGCTCTGTTAAGTTAGATAGGGAGCAGCGGTGAACAGCAGTCTATTTTCAATAGGATTCAAGTCTAGGCTTTGGCTGAACCACTCAAGGACTTTCACATTCTTGTTCTGAAGTCATTCCAGCGTTGCTTTGGCTGTATGCTTGGGGTCATTGTCCTGTTGGAACATAAATATTCCCCCCAGTCTAAGGTCGTTTGAACTCTGAAGCAAGTTCTCATCAAGGATTTGCCTAAATTTGGCTCCATTCATTGTTCCCTTTATCCTTACCAGTCTCCCAGTCCCTGCCGCTGAAAAGTATCCCCCATAGCATGATGCTGCCTCCACCATGCTTAATGGTAGGGAGGGTGTTAGATGGGTGATAAGCTACAGTGGGGGAAAAAAGTATTTAGTCAGCCACCAATTGTGCAAGTTCTCCCACTTAAAAAGATGAGAGAGGCCTGTAATTTTCATCATAGGTACACGTCAACTATGACAGACAAAATGAGAAGAAAAAAATCCAGAAAATCACATTGTAGGATTTTTAATGAATTTATTTGCAAATTATGGTGGAAAATAAGTATTTGGTCACCTACAAACAAGCAAGATTTCTGGCTCTCACAGACCTGTAACTTCTTCTTTAAGAGGCTCCTCTGTCCTCCACTCGTTACCTGTATTAATGGCACCTGTTTGAACTTGTTATCAGTATAAAAGACACCTGTCCACAACCTCAAACAGTCACACTCCAAACTCCACTATGGCCAAGACCAAAGAGCTGTCAAAGGACACCAGAAACAAAATTGTAGACCTGCACCAGGCTGGGAAGACTGAATCTGCAATAGGTAAGCAGCTTGGTTTGAAGAAATCAACTGTGGGAGCAATTATTAGGAAATGGAAGACATACAAGACCACTGATAATCTCCCTCGATCTGGGGCTCCACGCAAGATCTCACCCCGTGGGGTCAAAATGATCACAAGAACGGTGAGCAAAAATCCCAGAACCACACGGGGGGACCTAGTGAATGACCTGCAGAGAGCTGGGACCAAAGTAACAAAGCCTACCATCAGTAACACACTACGCCGCCAGGGACTCAAATCCTGCAGTGCAAGACGTGTCCCCCTGCTTAAGCCAGTACATGTCCAGGCCCGTCTGAAGTTTGCTAGAGGGCATTTGGATGATCCAGAAGAGGATTGGGAGAATGTCATATGGTCAGATGAAACCAAAATATAACTTTTTGGTAAAAACTCAACTCGTCGTGTTTGGAGGACAAAGAATGCTGAGTTGCATCCAAAGAACACCATACCTACTGTTAAGCATGGGGGTGGAAACATCATGCTTTGGGGCTGTTTTTCTGCAAAGGGACCAGGATGACTGATCCGTGTAAAGGAAAGAATGAATGGGGCCATGTATCGTGAGATTTTGAGTGAAAACCTCCTTCCATCAGCAAGGGCATTGAAGATGAAACGTGGCTGGGTCTTTCAGCATGACAATGATCCCAAACACACCGCCCGGGCAACGAAGGAGTGGCTTCGTAAGAAGCATTTCAAGGTCCTGGAGTGGCCTAGCCAGTCTCCAGATCTCAACCCCATAGAAAATCTTTGGAGGGAGTTGAAAGTCTGTGTTGCCCAGCGACAGCCCCAAAACATCACTGCTCTAGAGGAGATCTGCATGGAGGAATGGGCCAAAATACCAGCAACAGTGTGTGAAAACCTTGTGAAGACTTACAGAAAACGTTTGACCTGTGTCATTGCCAACAAAGGGTATATAACAAAGTATTGAGAAACTTTTGTTATTGACCAAATACTTATTTTCCACCATAATTTGCAAATAAATTCATTAAAAATCCTACAATGTGATTTTCTGGAAAAAAAAAGTCTCATTTTGTCTGTCATAGTTGACGTGTACCTATGATGAAAATTACAGGCCTCTCTCATCTTTTTAAGTGGGAGAATTTGCACAATTGGTGGCTGACTAAATACTTTTTTTCCCCACTGTATGCCTGGTTTTCTCCAGACATAGCACATTGCATTCAGGCCAAAGAGTTACATTTTTGTCTCATCAGACAACAGAATATTTTGCTTCATGATCTCAGTCTTTCACGTGCATTTTTCCAAACTCCAGGCGTGCTATCATTTGCCTTTTTCTCAGGAGTGGCTTCCGTCTGGCCACTCTCCCATAAAGCCCAGATTGGTGAAGTGCTATAGAGACTGTTGTCCTTCTGGCAGGTTCTCCCATCTCAGCCAAGGAACTCCATAGTTCTGTCAGACTTTTCATTGGGTTCTTAGTTACCTCCCTGACCAAGGTCCTTCTTGCCCGGTAGTTCAGTTTGGTCGGACGGCCAGCTCTAGTCAGAGTCTGGGTAGTTCCATATTTTTTCAATTTCCCAACGATAGAGACCAATGTGCTCTTGGAAACTTTCAACACTCTAGAAATTGTTTTATACCCTTACACAGATATATGCCTCATCACAATTCTATCTTGTAGATCTATGAACAGTTCCTTGGACTTCATGGTATAGTTTCTGCTCTGACATGCACCGTCAACTGTGGGACCTTATATAGACAGGTGTGTTTATTTCTAAATCATGTCCAAACAATTGAATTGGCCACAGCTAGACTCCAATCAAGTTGTAGTGACATCTCAAGGATGATTAAAGCAAATTGGATGCACCTGAGCTCAATTTGGAGTGTCATAGCAAATGGGTGTGAATACTTATGTAAATGAGATATTTCTGTATTTTATTTTCTATAAATTTGCAAACATATCTAAAAACATGTTTTCACTTTGTCATTATGGGGTTTTGTGTTTAGATTGGTGAGAAATTTTATTTTATTATTTTATTTTGAATTCAGACTGTAACACAACAAAATGTGGAATAAGTAAAGGGGTATGAATACTTTCTGAAGGCACTGTAAATGAATTTGGCAAATGACTAGAGAAGTGTTATATTAGTGCTTTGGTATATTGAGCTTAGCACAACTGGTCCATATCACCAGAATACTACTAGACTGTAACCTATCCATGCCACACACACACTTCTATAATTCTGAATATCATAACACATAGCACCTTACTTGAAAAACATCTATGTACACCTATGAGTGTCTCTGAGCATCACTACTTTCACCTTCTCAAAGCTGGTGAGACAAAATGCAAAAAGCCAAAGCTATTTGTGTACAGTACACAAAGTGAGTTTACATCCCTGAGAGAACACATCAAATAAGCTTTCCTTGCTTGGATAGAGCTGGAGGACAGTAGATTTGCATGTAGGTAAATATTGTTGTCCGTATCTGGAAGCAGCAGGACATGTCTGAAAATAAGGGTCCATAAGGGTTTGGCGACGATGGCATCTCCACGCTCAGCCAGCCGAAACGAAAACAGTAGCGTATACTAACGCAAATCGCTTAGCGCTATTTGCATCATCATTTGCAAAAACACTTTGGCAGCGTCCTTTGGGCTGTGTCTCAAATGACACTCATTTCCCTATATTGTGCATTATGGGATCCTATGGAATCTGGTCAAAAGTAGTGGACTAAATATGGAATAGGGCCCTGGTTAAAAATCACTACACTAAATAGGGAATAGGGTGCCAATTGGGACACACCCTTGGTCAATGCCAGATCACGGCATCGGGGCACTTGAGGATAGGGGAGAGGATGATGCCACTACCACTATGTAGAGTCAACAGAGTCTGGCTGCAGTGATATTGCTAACAAAATAAGGCTTCTAGATTGTGATGTAATGATTATGATTTTAGCCACCCATCTGCATCTGATGTACACTACTGGTCAAAGTTTGGACATACCTACTCATTCAAGAGTTTTTCTTTATTTTTACTATTTTTTACATTGTATAATAATAGTAAGGACATCAAAACTATGAAATAACACATATGGAATCATGTAGTAACCAAAAAGTGTTAAACAAATCCAAATATATTTTATATTTGAGATTCTTCAAATAGCCACCCTTTGCCTTGATGACAGCTTTGCACACGCTTGGCATTCTCTCAACCAGCTTCATGATTTAGTCACCTGGAATGCATTTCAATTAACAGGTGTGCCTTCTTAAAAGTTAATTTGTGGAATTTATTTCCTTCTTAATGCGTTTGAGCCAATCATTTGTGTTGTGACAAGGTAGGGGGGTATACAGAAGAAAGCCCTATTTGGTAAAAGACCAAGTCCATATTATGGCAAGAACAGCTCAAATAAGCAAAGAGAAATGACAGTCCATCATTACTTTAAGACTTGAAGGTCAGTCAATACGGAACATTTCAAGAACTTTGAAAGTTTCTTCAAGTACAGTCGCAAAAACCATCAAGCCCTATGATGAAACTGGCTCTCATGAGGACCGCCACAGGAATGGAAGACCCAGAGTTACCTCTGCTGCAGAGGATAAGTTCATTAGCGTTACCAGCCTCAGAAATTGCAGCCCAAATAAATGCTTGACAGAGTACAAGTAACACACACATCTCAACATCAACTGTTCAGAGGGGACTGTGTGAATCCGGCCTTCCTGGTTGAATTGTTACAAAGAAACCACTACTAAAGAACACCAATAAGAAGAAGAGACCTGCCAATGGAGATGGTTTGGGATGAGTCGGACGGCAGAGTGAAGGAAAAGCAGCCAACAAATGCTCAGCATATGTGGGAACTCCTTCAAGACTGTTGGAAAAGCATTCCAGGTGAAGCTGGTTGAGAGAATGCAAAGAGTGTGCAAAGCTGTCATCAAGGCAAAAGGGGGGCTATTTGAAGAACCTCAAATATAAAATATATTTTGATTTGTTTAACACTTTTTTTGGTTACTACATGATGTGTTATTTCATAGTTTTGATGTCTTCACTATTATTCTACAATGCAGAAAATAGTAAAAATAAAGAAAAGCCCTTGAATGAGTAGGTGTGTCCAAACATTTGACTGGTACTGTATGATTCAAGTCAGCTAACAAAATATCAGGGCACAGCCTGCTTTGGGCATCAGACAAGTACCCACGGGCAGCATAGTAGGCCACATTCAGATCCAGAGTGTACACTGCAAATAACCCAAGCGGGTGTTCTGAACCTCCTCAGCTACGTTTGCCCCCCTTTGACCCCCCTCCTTGTCACAAGGATTCACACGAACCACGACACCAATGTGACAAACCCAGGTCTCCTATGTGCAACCAAACAGTGTTGACCTGCTAAGCTGAAGCTCAGGGAGCCAACATAAGTCTTCACAGGTCTCAAACAAAGTTACTTATCATGTGAGCGTGGTGACCCAGACATAATGGTCTGGGAAAATGAAGAGGTTTCAGGGTCTATGCTTCAGCTTCAATAGAAAGTTTTATAGGAATTCCTGACTCATTCTCAAAGATTCCTCTTTACACTTAGGGCCTAAGTGTTCCTTATCTAGAGTCAGCCCTGGAATCTTGCGCTGAGCAGTAGACCAACTAAAGGGGGAAAAACTGGTTTGAGTTTATGCAAGAGAATCATATTAAAAACACAACAGAAAGGGTGATATTTACAGTACTTTCTCCACATTCTAGTATTGCTTTTTTTTTTTATCCACTGGGCTATCAATGCAATTATATTAATATTGTTGCCATATTTATTGTTTATCTTTTTCCGTTTGCTATTATCCTCCCTCGCAGCCCTCCTGTAGCTCAGTTGGTAGAGCATGGCTCTTGGAACGCCAGGGTTGTGGGTTCGATTCCCACGGGGGGCCAGTATGAAAAATGTATGCACTCACTAACTGTAAGTCGCTCTGGATAAGAGCGTCTGCTAAATGACCAAAATGTAATATGGCCTACTATTGTCATGATAGTGTAATTATGATTACAGACGGTTCAATCAAAGTGGATTAATGTACAATGTTTTCATAAAATGTTATCGTTTCGAGTGGTCCTCTGTAGCTCAGCTGGTAGAGCACGGCGCTTGTAACGCCAAAGTAGTGGGTTCGATCCCCGGGACCACCCATACACAAAAAATGTATGCACGCATGACTGTAAGTCGCTTTGGATAAAAGCGTCTGCTAAATGGCATATTATTATTATAACTTTTACGCTCCTGAACAGATAAGACAAGCTGGAATGGGACGCTGAAAAAACATCGCCTAGAAGAAGAAATCGAACTCCCTGAGTTGTTGTTACCTCGTCGTACCACTAGGTGGATCCTACTAGCGTCATTACCATTTGCGTGTATGGCGCTATCTGTTCTATTTGTTAGCAGTTTGCTGTAAAGGGATTACACGTGGTGAAGTGTTAAGAAGGGGGCAATGATCAGAGAGTTCCATTCTAATCCCTGTTAACATTTGCATTTGAATTAATCTTTAGATGGATTAAGATTTCTTTCTCGGTGACCTTTTGTTAACATTGCAGCTAACTGGTGATTTTGCCACAACAGTTTGTTTACAGCAGAAATGTAGCCTAATGTTTCCTCAATGGCCTGTAAGAGTTTCCAATGTAAATTCCTGATTGTGTTTAGGAAAAGTATATGTTTATTATAAACTCACAAACGTTGATACATTGGAGAGCATATTAGCTGTTAAAAATGGTTTTTCAATGATCCAACAAAGTATTTTCATAAATGAACGAACACAAATGATCGAAGGAATTCATAGCCTATGCATAGTCAGATGCGTCAGTGCTTAAAGTCCATCCAATGGGAAAATTGTCCATCCAATGGGAAAATAGCAATAACAATTTCCATAGTTAATGAATATTTAAAAAACGTTTCACATAGCTATTTAGTTATATCTGGAGTGTAGCCTATTACACAACTTGTAATGTTATTTCTAAATGATTGTAGGCTATTGCTTTTTATTTTATTTTCACATTTTTGTTGTATGTTAACAATTGTTAGTGTTTATTGAAAGTTACCATGTAACATATAGGCCTGCTATAACCACAAACAAACACAGCCTAATGTGGGCAATTTCGTTTACACCTAGCTTTTAAAACGTTTTGCAGGCTGCTCATTGGTAGATTGAATAGCGTTTGGACGTTTTTACCTTTTCATTGCCAGTTTGAATAACTTTGCCAAAGAAATTCGGATTAAAAAAATAAGTAATGTTTTATGTTAAAGTGAAGGATAGACATGTATGCATTTTAATGACTTAAATGCATGGCTAGTTTAAAAATAATAATATTTAATATCATATTATATTTAATGAAAATGACAACATCACAGATTAGAGTTGACGTTTTACAGAGTTGATAACGAATATAATGTAATCCAGCCTATGTTTTGCATTGAATAAACAAAGATAAATTGTGAGTTATAAAAACAGATATTTAGAATAAGAACAGCCGTTTTTAGAGTCAATAAAGATATTAAGCTCTAGTTTAAAACTCCAACTGAAACAAGAAAGCAATTGCAAGATAGCACATTATTATATTGTTGTTATTAAGGCGTTACAACGCTCCTCAACTAGTGATATGGGTCACTCGTCAGGGGCAGTGTGTTGAGTGTGTGGGTGTGTGTGTGTGTGTGTGTGTGTGTGTGTGTGTGTGTGTGTGTGTGTGAGGGGATGGTGGGGGTAAGCAGGTTGAGATGAGGTTTTCTCCTGAGAAATACCAGGCCTGGTTGACTTGCTTGCAATCAATGTTTTCTGAATAAACATGCTGAGGTTAACCAAAATAATGATTTTTTCCGATATCGTCAATGACAAAATGATTGTAAACTGAGTAGACTACTAAACCTATAAAGATAGACTACATAACCCATTAATAATATTGAGAAAATTAGGACTACTTTTGCAGTGAGGCAGTATATCGAAGACACTATAGGTTGGCTCTACTAAACCGATAACTACATTTGAGGGGTGGTAGCTAAAAGGTTGGAGCACTCTTAAGAGAGAAAAGATATCGCCAAGGTAAACAACAAGCTACTTGGTTTGAACTTTTGACCGCGGAATGCAACCATCCCGTTCTCATGGATGCGAGCCCAACAGTAAACATCCTGACAAGTAACAAATTACTGTGGGCGTCATATTGTTAGTCCCTCTTGTTCACCATGTATCAACGAGCAAATATATAGGAGATTCTTCAGTCTCCCTCCTTTGAGCGTGGGCTGCTTCATGAACAGGCTGACTTTCTTACCTATTGTCGCCACAATTAATAATTAGCCTTTGCCATTTCCTATTTTTTCACCTACTCCACCTACGCTTGTTAACCACTGGTTTAGACAACTCATTCATTACACTATTGATGGGGTCCTGGTTGTTGTGGAATGTGGATGACAAAATATATCATATTTCAACATAAGTTGAATGCCTCGTAATTATGCTCAGTAATAATTATTCTGCCTTTCATGAATTGCAAAGTCATGTTAGTTCAGAATATAGAACAGAAAGTTCCATTCAACACTTATGAAACTGTGCATACAAAGGACTCTCCGTATCAGTGAGAGATATCCCGACTTCTTTCTGCTGGTCCGGAGTTAGCAGAAGGCTTGCTGTCGGCCTAACCTCGTTTCTGTAATAGATCAGCTCAATGATTCAATTAGATAGGCCAATGCAGGCTCGGGACCGATCTGAAAACGATGGCGTCACTTCCAATCCGAGTGTTAAACAGATTTCAAGCCAAAAACAGATATTGGGTTCTGTGGTGAGCCCTTTTCGCTTGGGCCAGAAATATCTAATGACATTACGCAGTCCTCTTTGTGTAATGCGGGCCATGGAATACAGTGGATATTATGTATTTCCTTGTAGCAATGAGCAAAGTGTATCCACCTCTCACCATAGCTCAACTCTCTGATAGGCCTAACCAAATGGACTTCTACACTTTTAAAGGAAGTATAGGGAATACAAAAATAGGGGAGAAGCGAATTTCTTTATTTCTTTCTCTGCCGGTTCGGGAGAGGCTCCTTCAGAGGGGTTTGACATATACGCGCTGTTATCAGATTGATGGGCTGGTTTGATTGAAGTGGCTTTGTCATGCAAATGTCAGCCGCGTGATCGATGATCGCAGTGCGCTGACAAACTTCTGGAGGTCCCCCTCACCATTGGCGCCGTGATGGCTCACGTGACCCGCAGCTGAGGTAAAAAAAAAAAAAAAAGTGTTATAGGGAATCCCAGGGTGACTGCTCGGGGAGGTGAGCTCTTCTTTTTTTCTCTTCCACATGACATACCGAGAGGTTGCAGGGTAGGAGGAATCCCCCGAAACGCAGGTTCACCCTCCGTCATCAATTGGCGCATGGAGAATTCCAGAATGAACTCTTTCTTAGAGTACTCAATTTGTAACCGTGGGACGAACGCCTACTCACCGAAGTCCGGATACCACCACTTGGACCAAGGCTTCTCGGCCCCTTTTCACTCGGGATCCGGCACAACAAGTGACAGCTATAATGGTGATGGACGGCTTTACGTGGGGGGCAGCGCCCAGGCGGCGGTGGCCCAACATCAGCACCAGAGCAGTAGCTACGCGCATCATCATCAGCCCCAGCCGCATCATGCCAGCATGGGCCTTCCATATGGCAGTACAGGGACTACTGGATATGGGACGCAGGCGTGCGCAAACCCGGACTATGGACACCCACAGTACTTTATCAATGAGCAGGACAGAATGTATTATCAATCATCGGGCCTTTCCGCCTCCAATGTAGGCCCCAATTACGGCTCTCTGGCCGGGGCATACTGCGGGGCGCAGGGGGCTGTCCCCGCCGCACAGTACCAGCACCACGGCTGCGAGGGCCAGGACCACCAGCGGGGTTATTTGCAGAGCACCTATGTTGACATTTCGGACTCTCAGGAGAGGGAGAAGGACTCAGAGCAAACAACACAGGGAAAGACTTTCGACTGGATGAAAGTCAAGAGGAACCCCCCTAAAACAGGTGAGATGGGAGAGTCCAAATATAATCACACTGACCCATGCACGAAATCGAAACGTTCTTGTCAGATAAGGTCATTCAAAGTTCATTACAAGTCAACCAGGTGACCCAAACATGTCGACCCACCGCTCAGGTAGGCTAATGGATGTGGTATGCAAATGCACATGCACTCTCCAGCCCATAAGGGATATGACTGAGGACTGAGGATAGTGTTGCCTCACTCCACTATCTCTGATCCACAACATATGGGGATTTCTCAGCACCATTCCGGGTCATAGTGGTATCTCTGACCAGACATGCCTCTGGTAGATTTGCCTGATTTGTTATTTTCTCCCCATCTACTCAGCCCGTGCACTAATGCATCGAGCAGACCTGCTTTCTTACGCCCTAGGAAGTGACCCAACTCTGTTATCTTTGACTTGTCCCAGTTCTCGGTTGGCTCCATTCGTTTTTTGTTGGCCTCCATTGTATTCCCCAGCCTTTCCTTCCTCGCAATGCTTGGCCCGTCTGAATTGAGTGCACCGACCCACGTTTCAACCTCACTCAGTAGGCCTAGTACTGTGGGCGAAGATCTTAAAATATTAAGGTCGGAATATGGAATTACACATATCATATGCGTTTATATCTCCCCCAACGTGGGGCAGCTTTATTTCATTCTTCAGGAGTGAGTAATTGGAAAATAAGTAGGAGGTTGGGTCTGTGAACTTGCCTATATACAGTAGTCAACAGTTTGGGACTTGAAATGGTTGGGCGCGTAATTGATGACCCCTTTAGTATCACATTATCCAATCTTCATTCCAAATAAATATTTTAATCATTAAGAATGATTTATGCGGTATTGATGTCAAATCACACTTTTTTTCTTTAGGAGCTTAAAAATAGAACGATGGATTAGTGAATTTAATATGACTTCGAATATATGACAATTTTCATATTTTACACAAACATTTTTAATATTGTAGGCATACAATCTATTCCACATTCTAATGCGTCCCACCCCCCTTTCTCTCTCTTTTTTCACAGCTAAAGTGGCTGACTATGGAATGGGACCTCAGAATACCATCCGCACCAACTTTACAACCAAACAGCTGACCGAGCTCGAGAAGGAGTTCCACTTCAGCAAGTACTTGACCCGGGCCAGGCGCGTGGAAATCGCCGCCACCCTCGAGCTCAACGAAACGCAGGTGAAAATCTGGTTCCAGAACCGCAGGATGAAACAGAAGAAGCGCGAGAAAGAGGGCCTGGCCCCGGCCTCGAGCACGGGTTCCTCCAAGGACCCGGAAGACAACTCGGACCATTCCAGCTCCATATCTCCTGGCGCGTCTCCCAACTCAGAGACCTAATAAACTGCAACTTGTAGGCACTGAACTTCAAAATGATGAACTCGAATGGGAAGAAAAAGTTAATTGATTGATAAAAGTCAAAACATTCCTATCCATGCTTGAATAGACTATTCCACTCATTATGCAACGCGTCTGTAAGAGGAGTTAATTTTTATATGATTTAAACTCAAATAATTACTTCGAAACGCACACTTCGAGGGAGAAAAAACGAGGTGACAAAAGCACAACTGTGGATGATGTGCACAGCATCTTTCTAGACTAGACGTTTCTTTCCACCCCACAAAATCTGTTTGGATGTACAGGGTCGTAAATCTTCATACCCAGGACTATTGGAGTGATGCATGTTTACAAATCTCAAAGTGAGCCTTATAATAATGTTTATACAGGGAGCCTCTTGGCAAAACATTATAGTATTGTTGAATTTGTTTCTATTTTGTAGTGTTTTTTGGAATGTATTTTTTTGGTTCTTCTTATTTGTATAGAGGTTTGACATGAAGCAACTTTACCGTCAGTAAGTAAGGTAGAAAGGGTTCATGTGTTACTGACTCTTTGCACTATAGAATTACAGGGTATTACTTTACACGGGAAGTTGTGTGTGAGACTTGGAGGATGTTCTTTAATTGAAATATACAGAAAAATTACTAATTTAAACACGAGCCGGTGGATTACCCAATGATATTCACTTTAGTAATGTTAACACATGTCTGTACAGCCTATTGTTATTGTCTAAATAGGAGACGTGAACTAAACCTATACAGGGAATGGTTCACGCAAGATGACGTTTTCCAAAATGACGAATGATGATTAGAGGGAGTATTTATATTATTAAATGGCCAGATGATAGAAAACGTTTATGATGTCATACAACTAAAACGAAAGTTTATTGCAACTTTTAACACCTGCCTTAGTGAAACCAACTCGACAATATACTTTTGAATTGGGCCTTTTTGGATAAATATGCTGTACCTTTCGAGTATGGAGTCAAACGTTTTGATAATAGGCTAGTGTCTTGCGAAAAACAGGGTATTCTGAAGTTAGTTTGATTTACGAAGGTTAGGCCTACATTTCTATTTCAAGGCAATAGGAGTGAATTGTATTAATCGTATGTGCAGACCGACTGAGTTGTATTAGTTCATGTCTGTTTTACATGTTTTTGGAAAGGATCTCAATCAATGCTGGTTCATCTCTGTCTACCTCAAATAAAAATAAGATATTGCAGATTTTGTTGTTAGTTTTTTATAATTTATGGTAGATAACATGCATTTATAATTATCTTAATTGTATATATATATATATATATATATATATATATATATATATATATATATATATATATATATATATATTCCCTGAGGCCTACGCAAATACGCAGCATGAACCAGGGCCTAGAGTAGCCTATAGCCTATTTGTTGCCATGGTCGATGCCTTTTGAATGTGTTTTGTCCCAAAATATGTGATAGCTAGTACATCACACAAGTGACAAACAGATTCTAAAGTATTTCAATGGTATTACTAAGTACAGTAAGCCTACCCTTGGTTTGACCCCCGTGGAACTTACGAAACTATCCCTACAAGCCCAATAGTGTTGTCCTGCACGCGTGGGGTGTGGAATGTTGCTGTGCATTGCGGGTGGCTCGCGCTGACCTTTTTACCTATGGACGCCTCTGGGATATCTAAACATGCAAACATACTCTCCCCTCCCCAAGTCTCTCTCTACCTCACACTCTCCATATAGGCTCAAAACAAACTGGTACGAACTTTGCACTGTGTATGACATTCTCTGAAACACACCCTTAATGGTTTGGAGAGGTAAACACAAGAGAAAAAAACGCATTCTTTAGCGAGCAGTGTTGTTTGTCAATGTTCAGGCCTATCAAGGAGCGTCTCACTCTCGGTCTCATCAACAGCTATGACACTGCTGTCCCCATGCATGACCCTATAGCAGGTGAAGACTAAAACAGACTACAACTGGGAATAAAATAGAGTCATATACAGGTGTAGACGGCCGACCTAGATTTATGTACAACGCCATTAGCCCACGGCAAGACTGTTCACTAAACAATCTTCAATCTTCTGATAATAAGCCAGGTGTATGATAATTAGGCCTACATAGAACACAATAGATGCTATTTCAATTATTAGTACCATGCAGGTACATCATAATATTGTGGTAATACAGACCACTATATTTGTAATAAAAAAACACGTTAAAAAGTTTTATTAGTTACCATGTTTGGCTATTTTAAACACTGAACTTTCATTTGCAGTTACATTTTAATAGGAATGTGGGGGTTCTTTTTTGACTGTGTGTGTCAAGCTCAATCATCAGCTCGTCTCTGCCACTGGGGTTTGGTGAAAGGCTGCTGTCCATCCCCCCCCCACACACACACACACAGTGGCCTTAAAGGTACGGATGTAAACTGTAGTAGCCCTAAAACTAACCGCTGCAGCATCAATTCAATGCTTCCACTTAACCTAATAACTTAAAACCATCAACTGATAAATGACTTAACCCTATATCTACTGATGGTGGGGGTTTTATTTGATAGTTTCTGAGCTTCTTTCATGGTTGACAACTATAATACTCAACAGCATGGTTCTTTCTGGACATAGTGTATTTATATTATTTCTTAATTAGTGACATAAGTATACTAGTTATTCCACAAAATAGGTGATATAGGAGTTTTTATAGACAATGCACCAACTATTGCTTTTAATGTAAACTTTTAGCGAGGCCATAACGTTATAGTGTGAAGAGTAAGATCACAACAACTTACTTTAAAGCACAGGCTCCATTGTAATATATACATTATAATGCGACATAAAATCACGCATGATAGTACTGTGGATCTACACAGTGGCAATGACGTGCCCTTGCGACCATCTGTGGTGCAGTTGGGGGGCCTCCTGTAGCTCAGTTGGTAGAGCATGGCGCTTGCAACGCCAGGGTTGTGGGTTCGATTCCCACGGGGGGCCAGTATGAAACATGTATGCACTCACTAACTGTAAGTCGCTCTGGATAAGAGCGTCTGCTAAATAATGTAAATGTTTTAATTTCAAACCTGCTGTTTGGGCGTTTGTCCTGTGCGGTAGTCTGCCAGTTGATGTGATAACCGTCTTGTGGGTTGACAGAAATACTTTCCCGAAAACCTTCTCAATTATATGTTAACTGCTAAGTAGGCTTACCTGGCAGAAGTATATCATTTGTACCTATTATTTGCTAACTTTGCCATGAACTGAGCAGCAGTACAGAACCATAGCTAGACAGGCACATTAGATGGCACATTCCTCACTAGCTAGATGCACAATTAAAGGGGGAATTACACTACAAATTCAACAATTGTTGGTTTTCTTCCAGACCGAAAAAAAAAAGGTATTCAGATGTGATTTAAGCATTGACATGGACTCAGAACATCCTGTTTGTTGTTTCTCTATGAACAATTGTATTTATTATTATTATTATTTTTTTAATTTTTTTTTTTTTTTGGGGGGGGGGCAAAAAAACCAAGATAAATAAAACTGAGAAAACATCATTTGGGGGAAAATTCGATTTCATAGGGCCCCCCTTAGAGTTGTTAATTAACCATTATTTTACCAGGTATATTGACAAAAAACAGTGCACTTTTTCTTGTACACTTAGGACATGGGGAAGAGTTGCAGGGGAGAGGAGAAGAGAAGAATGTGTCTATTTGAAAGCTAGAAAAATTTGAGTAGTTGGAGACATGTTTCATTAAAAAAAAAAAGTAGTTGTCATGCTAGAAAATGTTGGAGACTCCTGGTATATGCCCAAAACCTGAAATTCCCATGAATGATGCTGGTATAAACTTTCAGATAAACCTTAATGTATATAGACATTTAATATAGGCCAACAGGCAACATTATTTTGATAACAAATACTTTAAGACATTTCCGTGTTTCACTAGGTGAACTTTTTTGATTATCTGTAAAGTGGAGCCCTGAACTATTGAACTATTAACCATTTGCCTTAAGTTTTTTTTCTTCCGTTTCAACTCATGTCAGGCTCACATACTCTCCCCAAATTCAAATACTTCATTTTTTTTCAGTCATTTTAGCAGACGCTCTTATCCAGAGCGACTTACAGTTAGTGAGTGCATACATTTTCATACTGGCCCCCCGTGGGAATCGAACCCACAACCCTGGCGTTGCAAACGCCATGCTCTAGCAACTGAGCTACATCAAAGATGAAAACAATATTTGCAGAAACCTCATCCTCCTGAACTGGAGATGAGTTATGGAAGGAAAAAACAGAAGTCAGGGGGTAACCCGATGAGTTCACCCTGAAAGAATCTCAACCCTCACCCCCCTCCACCTCTCTTCCCCTCCATCCAAAACAAGAATCGCCTGTATTTTCGACGACCGCGAGATAGTCCGGTCTAAATTTGCCACGCAATTAGAATGCCCAATTTAGCCTCTCTGAGCTAACAGTATGCGCCCGCAGTGGACAGGTTAGTCCGGGGGCAAGCGTTATTTAAGGTGTTAGGGATTGAGTTCTGGAGGGTGCTGACAACGTAAGGGAGGGTGGGGGTGTAGGGTGGGGGGGGAGGATCTGAACAGTTGAGGAAACGAGTTTGCCAACGTTTTTTTCTTCCAAGCTCTCTCTCGTGGCCTCACCTCTTCTCCAAAGTTTACGCAGACTTGACAGTTCCATTTCATCCACAACCCTCTGACGGACTGCTTCAATATTTACACAGGCGGATAGGTTTGGCCAGGTCCCTGCCTCAAACAGCCCCGGCCTGCCAGCTTCGCTCTCCTCAGGCACAGGTTCACCCCGAGTTCAGGCCCAAATTAATTCTCGAAAGGCGTGGGTCACCCTGTCAGGAGCCGCGGATGAGCTTCCATCTCTCCGGGGTCATCCGCAGGTCTCTCTCTCCAAGCGCGCGTCCTGGAGCAACACTCGGGGGCTCGCTTTGTCCTGCTCAAATTCTATACAATCTCACAGTTGTTCTCGTTTCTTCTATTTCTCTTTCCTTTGATTCTATTTAAGGATATCTGAACTGTAAATATTCATTTTGGAGGCGATAAAAGGCCCAGCTTTTCAAACGCATGGCCAGCGAACCTGTTTCTACACGAATTACGGGAGTTTTGTTGTTCCTCTTGTTGCCTGTAAAATGTCAAAGTTCAGGCCTTCACTGAATATATGCACACATAAACGAGATGCATAATGTCCCGTGACCGCGCATAGCACAGACAGACCTTGCAACAGAAATTGTTGTGTAAAACGTCATAAAAAATGGTAGGCTATCTGTGCCAAAAATGATATTTCAATCAATATGAACGTTCAAGATATATGTTTAAAGCATTGTTTGGAAATGTTAGTATAAAAATAATTTCATTCCCGACTAATGACATTATTATCAGATTTCAAACATAGATTTTACAGCTACATACCAAATTATTTTTATATCCTGAATTACATAGCTCCTTGACAGGCCTATTATTTTCTTCATCAAACTATTGTCTTCCATTTAGACTAATTATGAAATAGGTTCAAATGTCACACTTTGCATTGAGTTTTCAGAGATATCATGTATTTACATTAGATAGACTAACAGCTAACTAATTTAACAGAATATGTCCAGTTTCCTTTAAAAAAAATGCAGTCGATGTAGACCTACCATATCTGAAGTGGCCTTGTATAGCTAAGTAATAAACTTTTGATTACCAAACCCTAATAGTTAGTACAAATGCGTTTAAAAGTTTAATTTTATATCATTATGTGTAAAAGGACCCATGACAACTTTATTACAATGTTATCGTTAATAATTGGTGTTGTTATGTGGTTCCATTCTGGCAGTCACTTCGGATGACTAACTAGCGCCAATGCTGATTCTTCAAGGTATGTTTTTTCTTCATTTACATCTAAATAATGTAATCACGAAAACAGATGTCGCAGTAAGCCTATTTAATCTAATATTCTCGAGGATATCATAATCGAAATAAGTCTATATAGGCCTATAGTTATTATGTATAGCCTAAGGATAGTAGCAGAACTATTCAGCATGAATTCTTAACCAAAAGCTCAAACAGCTTTTTAATTTTACATTTTATTTATTTAACCTTTATTTAACTAGGCAAGTCAGTTAAGAACAAATTCTTATTTACAACGACGGCCTACACCGGCCAAACCCGGACGACACTGGGCCAATTGAGCTTCATATTAATCGCTTGATCAAGTTTACATTTTCTATTTGTACATAAAAGATTAGTCGTCGTTTTATTAGACCTGTTTTCTATTATCATGTTGAGACACACGTTTTTAACTTACGTGCCTGCAAAAAAAAGTTTACACTTTTTTTGTTTTATAAAACATAATGCAGAAAATATTGTAGGACATACATTATATGTCCGGTGTAGGCCGTCATTGTAAATAAGAATTTGTTCTTAACTGACTTGCCTAGTTAAATAAAGGTTAAATAAATAAATAAATAAATGAATGAAGGCTAAAACTTTTTCCCGCCTCTTTTGCCTTTGTCCACAACAGATTATGTATTATGATGATTATGATTATCAATGTTCATAGTATTAATATAAGTAGGCTATATTGGACTATAGGATAGTATAGGGTAGTAATAGTAGGCTAATTTTGACTGCTGCAGCTTATTGTTATTAGCCTGTTATTCCACAACATCACTGTACTTGGTGTCATTTTCTTAGTCGCTCAGAGCGTGGAGGCTGCTGAGGGGAGGACAGCTCATAATAATGGCTGGAATGGAGCAAATGGAATGGCATCAAACACATGGAAACCATGCGTTTGATGTATTTGATACCATTCCATCAACTCCGCTCCAGCCATTACCCCAAGCCCGTTCTCCCCAAGTAAGGTGGGTCATAGAAAGTACAGGGTACCTTTCCAATGCTGCTCAATCGAATGAAGCATTACAGCCCTGTGAGTGAGCCTCCCTGCAAGACATAATTGGACTCGCACCGTCGTTTAATCATGGTCCCACACCACGTCCAATTTTGTACCATATTTAGAAACGAATAACAAGATATCAGTCCATGTGGAAATTCGTCCAATAATAATAATCATAATCATCATCATCATAATATATTACATTTCTATAGCGACTAAATGCGACTAAAATATGCTCAAGCTCAAATTAATTTGAGCAAAACGATCCTCGCAATCAAGGTAGCTTTCTGGAGTTTTGGAGTGTACATTTTTTGTCCTTTTTTTTAGTTTCAAGTGTTACGGACAGCCTATTCCTGCTTCACATCACATTTTTGGGTGAATCCAGATCAAAAGGTTATCGGCTGAAAATTCCTAACTCCAGCGCACCAGAGTGAAAAAGGCCAGAGAAAACATCAGAACGCAGTCACGCGGAGACACACAAAGCGCATGATCTCACAACACAAAAGTTTAATCGAAAATTATACATAAAAAGTTTAACCGAGAAGCTGTCTATTTTATAAGTATTAAACTTCTAAATCTAACTTCATTGGTAAACTTGATTGATCTTTTATGGCAAAATGATATGGACCTACTTATTATTTTAAACAATATCATTCCAAGCTCAATCTCACATAATCAATCAGGTAGCCTACAACAGCGCGTATTTCCATGCTATAATCGACAAGATCTCAAAGATGTAGTAATAAGTCACAGGGTCAGTGCTATTAGTCATAGCAATGTTATTTTCAATGCTTGATAGCATTCGATTAAACCTTCATGACACATTCGTATTGTACAGCGTTTCCCACTGTAACATTCTTTCAGCTACGTGACTGCTATGGTGATGTCATGCTCAGGTGAGTGAAATGTGCCCGCGCCTTTATGCTTTGAAGGGCTAAAACCGTTTAACCATCATGTCATGACGTGCTAAATGAATACAGGTGATATGAGCTGATATGATAGATACAGATAAGAGATAGTCATCCCTGCACTCTGGACAAATGTGAATGTGGCCACCTATTCATTGAAGAAATAAAGAAGAACTGATGTGTAGGGGGCAATTGAGTAACAATGACATAATTAACTAAATAGATAATACCATAATACCATGATAACATGGACCTCTGGACTTGCATTTGTCTTTGTGAGAGACTGAGAGGGATCAGAGGTTGGAAGAACCCAATATAGTTGTAACTTACAACAGCAGAAGAAAACTAGCTAACTGTTAGAGTGGGGATGTGTGTGGAGTGCACAGGAGGTTGGTCGCACCTTAATTGGGGAGGACGGGCTCATAGTAATGGCTGGAGCGGAATTAGTGGAATGGTATTTAATACATCAAACACATGGTTTTCATGTGTTTGATGCCATTCCATTTACTCCGTTCCAGCCATTATTATGAGGGAGGACAAGTTTGCTCCTTCCTGACCCCATGTCCTCATACCCACCCACACACACACACCTCTACTTACTGGTGGGTGCTGAATGAAGCTGGCACAATAGCAATGTTTATCTTGGACTAACACTGCATGTGGACACTTGTTTCTCTTGGCACAGAGAGGAAATTAGCAGCTTGAGCTAAAATGCCATTCTGTTCCTTTATTAGGGCCAAGGCAAGGGCTGATCAATCACGTAGACCACAATGACCACCCTGCAACCACACTAAGACCACACTCGGTCCGCAGTGGTCACACAGTAAACACACCATGACCACAATCGATCAATTTCTGCTACCTCTGTGACAACCCAATGGTCCATCATCATAGATAATGAACATGCATCGACATTTTACTTTCAGAATGGTTTGACTGTTTGTTCACATTGTATAATCTTCTTACTTTACTGACTTACCTTTACTCTTTCTTTATAAGAGCAGCTAGCTACTATATTGATTAATGTACATGAGACAACAAATCACTCTAAACGTCATACACACAACTGCCAAAATGAAGGAAACACCAACATAAAGTGTCTTACAGTTTTTCTCAATTGCTAAAACACTAAACCCTATTGTCTGAACCAAATGCTCAGTTGCCTGAACCCACTGATTGAATCAATCACTCTTTTGGCAAAACCATAAGCACTTTTCACCTGTTTAGACATAACTTGCCAACACATTTTCATTGTGATGCACCCGTGCTGCATAATGGTGAGCACAGGTGACAAAAGTCAAACACAATTAGAGCACAGGTGTCACCACTTGAACACAACAACTCAAAATTGATCACACTTGTGGCTAATGATGTGAGGGAACATATACAGTAAGCCAGTTCAGAGAGCACTGGTTTGTGAGGCCCTACAATGGATAGAAATCTGAGAGGAAGAGTTCGTGTGAGAGGAGGTCGAGGTGGTCGAGGTGGTCAGCGAAGACAAAGAACAGTAATATCTGATGAAATCAGAGCTACTGTGATTGACCATGTTCTTGTCCATGGTATGAGCATGAGGGAGGCTGGACAAAGGGTACAACCAAACATCAGTAGATTCACTGTGTCCACCATAATCCGAAGATTTAGAGAAGAGAACAGGTAATTACCTTTTTTTGACATTTTAGTACAGTATGTAAATGTTGACAGCAATTACTGTATGACATACTATATACTGTACCACAGTATACTGTAAGTAAATATATGTTTCAGTACATCACTGTACCAATGTACTGTAGTATTGTAATGGAGGGTTGGTCTAACTGTTTGTAGGCCTAGTATTCCATGTATATTTTTTGTAACTCCATGTTCTCTTTTTGTAGAATTGAAAGACTGCCACATGGGGGTGGGAGGACAGGTATGTTCTCCCCACACCAAGAGACCCTAATTGTTGATATGGTCCGTGAGAACAATGCCATTAAACTGAGCGAAATTCAGCAGAAGATCATTGAGGACCATTTAAATTTTGAGGGTATCAACAGTGTCAGCCTCTCTACTGTTGATCGTGTCCTCAAGCGCAACAGACTGCGCATGAAACAGCTATACAGAGTGCCCTTTGATCGCAACTCAGACAGAGCCAAAGAGCAAAGATTCCAGTATGTACAGGTTGGCATATATCCAGACACATTCAATGTTGATTACTCTAAGTAGTGATTTACTGTAGTGGCCTAAATCACTTTTTCCGTATCACTTACAAAACTATATCTATTTCTACAGAGGGTTTTTCAACTGGATGCAATGGAAAGACCCCATCAATACATCTACATGGATGAAGCTGGGTTTAATCTCACCAAAAGGAGAAGGAGAGGCCGTAATGTGATTGGCCATCGGGCCATTGTTGGTGTTCCTGGGCAGCGTGGTGGCAATGTCACATTATGTGCTGCCATCAGCAATCATGGGGTTGTCCACCATCATGCCAACCTGGGGCCCTAAAACACTCACCAGCTCCTCATTTTCCTCAATCACATGCGAGATGCTTTGTTAGGGCAGCAGGATGAGCATCCCATCTATGTTGTTGTTTGGGACAATGTGAGTTTTCACAGAGCCCTCCAGGTTAGAGAGTGGTACAATATGAACCAAGGTTTTATCAATCTTTGCCTTCCACCGTACTCCCCTTTCCTAAACCCCATTGAGGAATTCTTCTCCTCATGGCGGTGGAAGGTATATGAATGCCAACCTTACACCAGGGTAAATCTCCTGCAAGCCATGGGACTTGCCTGTGGTGACATAGGTGTGGAGGCATGCCAAGCCTGGATACGGCATGCCAGGGTTTTTTTCCCCCGTTGCCTGGCCAGACAAAATGTGGCCTGTGATGTGGATGAAGTCCTGTGGCCTGACCCAGTACGGAGACATGATGCTGTGGCTGAGTAATGCACTTATTTGTATATTTTTATACTTTATTTTTACATGGCCTTACTGTACACAAGTGGCAAACGCATAAGATTTCTGTTTGTTTTTACAAGTGCTACATGTAAATGCACAAGATTTCTGTTTTGTCTTTTTGTACAAGTGCTAAATGCACAGTTTTTTTTTGTTTTGCAACATGCATTTAGCCTACAGTGAACAATAAACATTTATTTCTCCAGCTTCATGTCCTGAGCATTGTGTTTTCTATTTTTCTACGTAGTGTTTAGTGACTGTTCAGTAGTGTTTTTTATTTTGATTGACTCGGGGCACGATTTGACAACATAGTTCAGTTTTGAGCACAGATTGAACTGTTTTGAGGTGAAAGTTTGGTTTTGCAAGAAGAGTCTGAGGTTTTGTGAATGTAGCTTGAAAATTGGGTTTTGTGTTCACAGTTAAGAGAAAAGGAGAGCAGCTTTCAAGAAATGTGTCTTAGCAATCGAGAAAAACTGTAATAGGGCGTTGGGCCACCACAAGCCGCCGGAACAGCTTCAATGCTCCTTAGCATAGTGTCTGGAACTCTATTGGAGGGATGTGACACCATTCTTCCACGAGAAATTCCATCATTTGGTGTTTTGTTGATGGTGGTGGAAAACACTGTCACAGGCGCCACTCCAGAATCTCCCATAAGTGTTCAATTGGGTTGAGATCTGGTGACGGAGACACACCTGTCCACCCACACACACCCACCTACCCACACACACACACCCACCTACACACACACACACACACACCCTATGCTCTTTTGAGACCCCTCTTTCAAAGTCACTGAGATCTCTTCTTCTAGCCATGGTAGCCAAGATAATCAGCAACTAGGCATTTTTATACATGGCCCTAAGCATGATGGGATGTTAATTGCTTAATTAACTCAGGAACCACACCTGTGTGGAAGCACCTGCTTTCAATATACTTTGTATCCCTCATTTATTCAAGTGGATCCTTTATTTTGGCTTTTACCTGTAGATCCCAGTATGATCTCATTCCAACACCTATGACCACACGTTGACCGTGTTTCAACTTCAATGCCCTGACAACGTTACGTCACTCATTATGGGTCCTTGGTTTGCCAGGTTAGGTTGCCAGGTCTGGGACCCTCCTGCCCCCCTGTAGATGAGTTTGTCTCTTGATTATGACTGCTGCCCCCCTGTCACCTCTGACTTGATGAAGACATCCTAACGTCACTGAGCCATCCAGTAAATCACCTGGGTTCAGTCGTGGAGATGACAAACAGAGAGATGCATGCACGTCAGTGACATTTAGGGTCAAAAGGAGTGTGTCCATCAAATGTAAGCACCTTGTTGATCCCTCTAGTCCCCAACATTGACAATCCCTCTACAGTAATATTTGTATTGGTCAAACACGCTAGAGGCCAAACAAGCTATAGAAGTTAGCTTGATGTGTTCCAAAGGTCTGCAGAGAATCATTGGCGTCATATCTTATGAAATAAGCACACATGCACAAAGGTTATGCACCTCTAAGATGTGTTGTGTGAGCACCTGTCAGTGTTTCAACATAGATTATTTGGGCCAATTCTAAATGAACCATGTTTCTCTTCTCCCCTCCTGTTTTTCTTGTGTTTGTTGTAGTCCATCGGGAGCATGAGTTTGACTCCAACTCCCAGAATTCCCCAGAGCTTTGGAGGAAATTCCGACAGAGGAGGTGTGATTCCCAGTGAAAGGTTTCAGACCGCAGACTTTCCCCACTGCCTGCCCCTCTGACTCCTGTCTGAGCCTCAGCCATCACACAGCGTCTCCCAGGGGCCTCTTCAGGGGCCCCACACTTAGAGCGAGAGAGAGAGAGAGAATGAGAGAGAACAAGGGGGAACTAAGGAGCGAGGGGTGATGAAGAGAGATGGGAGTTAATAAGAGAGGGGAAAATAATAGGAGGCACGAGAGTTAGAGTAAATTATTTCCTTTATTATTTACATTTGAGTCATTTAGCAGACACTCTTCTCCAGAGCGACTTACAGGAGCAATTAGGGTTAAGTGCCTTGCTCAAGTGCACATTGGCAGATTTCTCACCTAGTCGGCTCGGGGATTAGACCCAGCGACCTTTCGGTTACTGGCACTATGCTCTTAACCACTAAGCTACCTGCCGCCCATTATGTCTGTAAATGACACACCATTAATACATTTAGCATACATATGCAAATATATTACCAGGATTCAGATATATCTATACTACTTGCCCTCCCCCTTTCCTATTTTCATCCTCTCTCATTGCTCAGTCCTAATTTTTTCTCCCTCCCAAACCCTTTATTTTTGTCTCTCCTCCCCTCTCTCTCTATTTGACCTGGTTTCCATTTGTCTTCCTATTTATCTACTCTCCCTTTATCTCTTGCTTGTTCTAATTTGCCCCCCCTTCTCTGTATCTCCCCCGCCCCTCTCTCTCTCCTCCCTCTCCCTCACTCTGTATAAAAACAAGAGGCTGGGTCAGGCTGGATTCGGTCGGGCCGCTGATGCATGGCGTGTTGAAACCTATCTGCAGGAGCCGTCACTTTTCTCATCACCAGCGCTATCAATAAACAATGAGCTTCTCCAATTATAGCCACCCCCCCTCTCCCCACTCCCAGCCAAGGAGAAGAGTGTGTGCGCATGGTGTGAGTGTGTGAATAAGAGAGTAACAGAGTGTGTGTGCATTTAAATGGGAGTGTGTGTGTGTGAAGGTGTGTGTGTGTAAGGGTGTGAGTGTGGTTGTAGTGGAAGGAGGAGGTAGGGTGGCGTGTTGGGAAGACAGGGAGACATGGAGACGGGTCACACTCAGTGCATTCACCCCGACCACTCCGAAACACCCACAGATCACAGCGGGGAGAGAGGAGAGGAGGGAGGAAGAGATGAAGGGAGGAAGGGAGCGAGAGAGGAAGGGGTTACAGGCTACGGGGAGAGATGAAGGGAGGAATGGGTTACAGGCTGCGGGGGTAAGGGGCGGTCAGCTGTCATTCCAAACCGCTTTTTTTCGCCCGTCGTTTTTCGTGTTCGGGTCAGCAGTGTGTTTGGTTGAGGCCCCGTGACTGGTCCGAAAGCGATTCCTCCCAGACCTTCCTTCCTCTTCCTCCTTCACCAAGAATAACAGGAGAGCTCGGCCTGTCAGTCTCCTGTCCCTCCCCGCCTGTCTGACTGTCCGCGCGCTAATTCTCAACATGCGGAACGGAACAGGAGAGGGGAGTCCAGCTCATGAACTCACCATGAATGTGTGGCACCGAGCTCATGTGTTTTTATGTGTTGGAGAATGTTGTCCGTGTGAGTCTACATCTATCAAATGTTTCTCTCCTCACGTACAAGAGAGAAAGATGGAGATTAGGAAATTGTACACCAAATGCCTAGCGAAACCACACCATATCCTATCTGAAAGGTTACAGAGAGGTGAAAGTGGTGGTGGTGAGGGACTGGCTGGGAGCACACAAGGAGGAGTTAAGGGGCAAGGTCAGGGCAAGGTCATCCCCCGGCAGCGTCCATCTTCCATATCCTCCCCACCTACACCAAACACCCAGACAGTATCTAATTCCACCATTGTCTATGGAACATCTCCAGCTCCAGACCACCCTCTATCCCTGGTCAACTCATGCCCACTTTTGACCCACTTGGCTTGGGTTGAGGCTGCTGCCTGGCTGGGTCTGTGCCTGTGTTGGAGGGTCCAGCCAGGGAACCAGAGACCTGGGGAATTCCAACCAGCAGGCCCCAGAAGGAGCGCCCCTCCCTCTGGAAGCTTGTAAGCCATCAGGGCCTGTCAGTAGCCCAGCGGGTGGTGGGGTATGGAGGGAGGCAGTGGAAAGATGGAGGGAAGGGAGGGAGGGATGGGAGACAGGTGCAGCTCAGATGCCGAGGACAGGGGAGGAAACCGAAACTCAGGTCGGCTTCTCTTCTCCAGCCCTTTTACACCCTTCAGTCACTCTCCTCTCTTCTCCTCTCCTGTTAGCCCTCACTTGGCACATTCCAGCTTGAACCATTCTTTGAAACTCTTAAGAGATACCTCATTGTCAAGCTGATAGGAAGAGCACACATGCAATAACTGTACATGGGTTAGACCAATGGTACAAGTAAATGAAAAAGAGAGACATACCTTTCCCATCTGTTTACATGCGCACAAATGTGTTTTGGTTTGTTGGTGATGACAGAGTTTTGACCCTTCGGTCTCAGGTGACCAAACAAAGACCAGAGGCTTGAAATGTCAAAAGTTATTTTTCTATAGGTTAACAGGTAGGAGAGGGTGAGAGAGAGCGAGAGCGTGAGAGAGCGAGAGAGGAAAAGAGATAGAAAGAGAAAGAGAAAGAGGGAGCGAGAGAGAGAGAGAGAGAGGTCCCTGAGGCCACAGTAAGTTGACCTCCTAAAGGGTTACAGCCAGGTCAGTCCAAGAGACTATTGACACTCTCTACCCGCCCCTCCCTTCTAGTTTTACAGTTCTCCATGTAGGTCTTAGCAACACATACACAACACCCACAAAACCTACACAACACCTACACTCCAAGCTTGTAGAATACAGCTAATAATCTGGTACAATCACTTTAATTCCCAGCTAATTGAACAGGATAGTTTGAAATTGAATTTTTATGGAAATATTGTAATACATTATCTGTCTCTCCTTCTCCCTGCCCCCTCCATATATCCTCTCTTTCCCCTCTTTCCTCACTTGTCCAGAGAGCCATTCATACTATCCTATAAGCTGAGCTGATCTAGGGCTTAGCGTTACTAGACTGAGGTGATGAGGAGGTGGGAGTTATGTGTGTCCTTGTCTGAACCAGAGTAAATCACAGCCACCCAGGAGAGAGACGGTGTGAGTGTCAGTGTGGCTGGGGCTGAGCTGGAGGTTGTTTGGCCTCCATGAGGGAGATCCATTGGCCAGAGGCCTGTCCCTATAAATCAGATGGATAATTAGGTGAGGAGAAGAGCTTAAGTGGGCCTATCACTGTGATGAATACGGGCATCCCTGGGCTCTCCATCCGGACGGACCCACGGGCCTTCTGGGTTGTTTACGAGCCTCGCTGAGCCAGGAGAGAGAGAGGGAGTGTAGGGTGACAGGGCTGAGGGAGTGATGGCTCCACAAGGGTGAGTGCATGTTTGTGTTTGTACAGTGGGGTCCGAAATTATTAACACCCTTGATAAAGATGAGCAATAATGACTGTCTAAAATAAATAATTCCAATACGGAGCTATATTGTATGCTCCAGAAAATTGGGAAATTATAATATTTTATACAATTGCTCAGAGAAAGATATTTTGTTTAACAAGTAAAACATTTTCTTCTCAAAAAGGTAGGGGTCATCATCATTGACACACCTAAAGATTCTTATAAATAAAATAGTCCAAGGTTTAGTATTTGGTCCTATATTACATCAAACTTGTGCCTCTACAAACTTGTTGGATGCATTTGCAGTTTGTTTTGGTTGTGTTTCAGATTATTCTGTGCCCAATAGAAATAAATGGTAAATAATGTACTGTGTCATTTTGGAATCACTTTTATTGTAAATAAGAATATAATATGTCTCTAAACACTTCTATATGAATGTGGATGCTATCATGATTATGGATAATCCTGAATGAATTGTGAATAATGATGAGTGAGAAAGTTACAGAGGGTCAAAGATCCCCTTAAAGAAAAAACACAATTTCAGATGTGAAATTTCACGTGAACTCATGCGAAAACAAGACATTTTACGTGACATTTTGTGAATTCATGTGTTTTTGGAACACAAAAATAAGTCACTATGATACACACAGTGCTTTTAACATACGGTATTTCCATCTTACATATTTGACACATGACTACATTGTGTATGTTTATTTACAGTGCCTTCAGAAAGTATTAATATCCCTTAACTTTTTCCACATTTTGTTGTGTTACAGCCTGAATTTAAAGTCTATTAAATGTCTATTTTTTTTCACACAATACCCCATAATGTCAAAGTGGAATTATGTTTCTTTTTTTTTTTTTACTAATTAATTACAAATGAAAAGCTGAAATGTCTTGAGTCAATAAGTATTGAACCCCTTTGTTATGGCAAGCCTAAATAAGTTCAGGAGTAAACATTTGCTTAACAAGTCACATAAGTTGCATGGACTCACTCTGTGTGCAATAATAGATTGGCCCAGCGTCGTCCAGGGTAGGGGAGGGAATGGCCGGCAGGGATGTAGCTCAGTTGATAGAGCATGGCGTTTGCAATGCCAGGGTTGTGGGTTCGATTCCCACGGAATCGATCCCACATTTTACGTCTCCATGTTATCACATGTTAATTCACATGTTATCACATTAACTTCATATAAAATCACGTGATCAGATGAGTTCACACAAGATCACGTTCACATGTGTATTTCTTGTGGTTTTTCCGTAAGGGTCATACCCCAAAGACATGCTATCCTCTCACAATTACCAATAACAGGGGAGGTTAGCATGTCTTGGGGGTATGATCTTTGACCCTCTAACATTCTTACTCATCATTATTCAATTCAGGATTATCCATAATCATTGTAGCATCCACATTAACTTAGAAGTGTTTAGAAACATTCTATTCATAATTACAATAACAATGACTCCAAAATGACACAATACATTATTTACCATTTATTTCTATTGGGCACAACATAATCTGAAACACAATCAAAACGAACTGAAAACGCATCGAACAAGTTTGTAAAGTCTGTTACGTTCCCCAGCAAGAAAACCAAAAATGTCGCTCAAACAGAAGAGGGAACTAACAAAGAGTCACTGACCAACAAACAAAACAGGTGGGGTTTTAGGAGGGGTTCTGAAAGACACTCATGGGGGTGTCCACTGATAGTTGACTAGCAACAACAACTGGAACCTAAAAGACACCCACCATGAGCACCCACTAAATTTGCCCACTAAGAGGCAAACAAAAGAAAAACCCACACCATCTTAAAGACAGGAAGTAAACCAAAAAGGTGGAGCAAAAATAAATCAGATTAAAGACTGTTTGTCTAGAAATCAAAATAGGACGCGCCAAGTAAAGGTGTTAACCCTTCCTATCTAACAAGACAACTGGAACACTGGGCCAGACACTCTTAAGTAGCACCTGGGCCAGCACAGGTAAAACACCTTCGCCCTAACGAGATGGCAAATAGCACAGGTGTAACACATACTGACTAATGAGGTGACACCAATCGGTGCGCTCTACGTGCTAACAAGCTATACGTGCTAAAGTCCAACCTCAAAACATAAATGGAAAAACCAAAGCCTGTAACAAGGTTGATGTAATCATTGACTGCTAGGAATATGGGACCAAATACTAAACTGTTGAAAAAAATGTATTACTTGTTGAACAAAATCTCTTTCTCTGAGAAATGGTATTGGTATAAAATAATATAATTTCCAAATGTTTTTTTAGGATACAATATACAATCATTATTGCTCATCTTACAAAACCATTTCTCCAGTTAAATAAGATCTGAGGAGCTAGATTTAGCTGTAGCTGCAGTGATAGTAATGATTCAACATAGTGGCCATATTGCTAGATAATCACCATACATCAGGTCCTGCGGTGGAGAGGCCTGCAAAAGTCAGGCCACCGAGGTGTCTACAGTTTCTGCCGCCAAGCCTCCCTGTCTCCGATAACACATTCAGTGTTGAAGACGAGCCCTTACACCACTTGACAAGTCACCTCTGGCTGAACTCCCCCTACCCCTGTCCACCCCCCTTCTTACCCCCTGTTCTCTACTCCTACACACTTCTCACACCGCCTGCCCTCACGCACCCTTATGAGTGGATGCTGGAATGCATGGAAGTCCATCTCCGGTGTGCACGCGCACGCACACACACACACACACACACACACACACACACACACACACACACACACACACACACACACACACACACACACACACACACACACGCACACACAAACACACACACACACACACACAAACACACACACACACACACACACACACACACACACACACACACACACGCACACACAAACACACACACACACACACACAAACACACACACACACACACACACACACACACACACACACACTCCTCTCCCCATGCAGCCCCAGGGTCAGTCCCTGCCTCTACCTCCCCAGCAGCCCAAACCCAGCAGTGTCCTGCCCACACAACTTGACCAGGCTTCTTAACAGCTTCTACCCCCAAGCCATAAGACTCCCGAACAGCTAATCATGGCTACCCAGATTATTTGCATTGCCCCCCTACCCCACCCCGTCCCCCTCTTTTATGCTGCTGCTACTCTGTTTATTATTTATCCATAGTCACTTTAACTCTACCCACATGTACATATTACCTCAATTACCTTGACTAACCGGTGCCCCCGCACATTGACTCTGCACCGGTACCCCCTGTATATAGCCTCCCTACTGTTATTTTATTTTACTGCTGCTCTTTAATTATTAGCTTACATTTTTAACTTATCTGTTACTTTGTTTCACTTTCTTAAAAAACTGCATTGTTGATTACAGTTTTTGCCCATTGCTTACACACTAAAACCGAATGCTTAGACCAAAGCCTCAATACCTAAACTTCTTGTAGCATACCTTAAACACAGTGTAACCATAGCTTAAACACAATGTCAACTTTGCACTTTGTTTGCAATTCTGTAACACACTTATTGCGAAACACTACACACGTTTTCTTACATTAGACACTTTGTTCAAAAACAAAATCACCTGTTATCATTGGGAAAACACTCTGTTCAAAATGCAAAACTCATCTGGCAATTGTATGCACTTACATACACACCTGAAAACACTTGCACAGAAAACAGAACACCAATCAGTCTGAGCCTTAGCACTACAAATAGGCCTCAGGTAAGCCATTTTTAGAACTTTGCAAGCATGGAGGCAATGAGAGTCAGAGTAAGAGGAGGACAAAGAGAGAGAGGAGTCGGATGTGGAAGAGGATGTGGAAGAGGACGAGGACCAGTGCGGAGACGTATATCAGATGACATCAGGGCTACTCTGGTGTACCATGTGATAAATCATGGCCTGTCCATGAGGGAGGCTGGGCAAAGAGTCCACCCTAACCTCAGTCACTACACAGTAGCATCGATAATAAGGACATTCCGACTGGAGAACAGGTATATCTTCAAGTTTCTACTCCAGACTGTACCTACTGTGTGTGTCACATGATTCTGTATCATATTACAGTATTACTGTACTAACTATTCTATACAAAAATGGGTAGTGCTGTGAAGTACTGTATATGTAAAGGAATACCATTGTGATGTTGCAGTACTGTGTACAGTTTGAAAGTACAGTATGTGAAAAATAACCTAACCAATGACATCTTGTGGTGGCATTTTCTACAGAATGGTTGGACGACCTCCTCAAGGTGGAAGGGAACGGCTCTTCACTCAACAACAAGAGCTTGCCATCATTGAAATGGTGCGAGAAAATAATGCAATCTGACTTCGTGAGTTGCAACAACGCATAATTGCAAATGGAAATGAATTCAACAATATCAACAGGGTCAGCATTTCTACACTAAGTCGCATCCTACAGAAACATAACTTCAGAATGAAGCAGCTGTACAGGGTGTCATTTGAGAGGAACAGTGTCAGGGTCAAGGATCTGCGCCATGATTATGTGCAGGTATGTGTCACTTTACACTGTACTTTACATACTATATATTGTGATGTGGGAATGAGGGTTTATGCTGCCACCTGCCCTGCCTGTAGCTTGTAGTTTTTGTCTATACTCACCCAACCCAGCCCCTACTTGTGTGAAAATATAGACATTGTAGTTACTGTATGTGTTTTCAGTAACACTATTCAATATTTTCTGTTACAGACAGTTCTGGAGTTTGATGCCGCCGAACTGCCGCATGAGTTCATCTACGTGGATGAGGCAGGCTTCAATCTGGCCAAAACCAGGCGTCGGGGCCGTAACGTAGTTGGACAAAGGGCTGTTGTAAATGTCCCTGGGCAGCGTGGGGGAAATATCACCTTGTGTGCTGCAATTAGTGTCCAAGGATCATGCCACTCTAGGTCCCTACAATACAGGAAAGGTCATTGCATTTCTAGATGCACTACATGCAGTTGTGCAGGACAGACCACAGCAGCCCAGGTTTGTTGTCATCTGGGATAATGTTAGTTTTCACCGGGCTGCTCTGGTCCGAGATTGGTTCAACAACCATAATCATTTCACAGTTTTATACCTGCCCCCTTACAGCCCCTTTCTAAATGCAATCGAGGAATTCTTTTCAGCGTGGCGGTGGAAAGTATATGATCGGCAACCACATGCCCGCATGACTCTTCTGCAAGCAATGGAAGAGGCATGTGGAGACATTGAAGTGGGATCAATCCAAGGGTGGATTCGGCACACAAGGCGATATTTTCCCCAATGCCTAGCCCGTGAGGACATCGCCTGTGATGTTGACGAGGTCTTGTGGCCAGATCCGAACAGAAGGCGTGATCCATAAGCCCCCCCGCCCCCCACCACACACACACACACACACGCACACACACACAAAACAAGTATATGTTTTTTCCCCCAATAGCAATTTATCCAGTAATTGTCTTGTTTTTTTACTTTTGTTTTGTTGCTAAATTTGATGTTAAAAATTTCTGTAAGAATGTTTGTTTCTTTGTAAAAACTTTTTTGTAAATACTGTTTGATTACTGCAGAAATTCTACTTTTGAGTTTTACAGAAGACAATGACAATAAAAATAGAAACACAAAGACTGCAGTGTTTTATATAAAGCCCATCAGTGTGTTGCTGGTGATATGAAAGAGTAATTCAAATGTTGCTTGTGTGTATGGTTTTGTTGCAAGAATTTCATTTTTAGAAAGGAGTGTTAAGTTTTGATTGCAGTGTTTCATTTTGGCATATATGTGAGTTGTTAATCTCCAAGTGCTATGTCTGATTGGCTTGTGTGTTGAGTTTTGACATAATGAGCCAAATTCTGCAAAAAGTGTGTAAGCAATAGGCAAAAACTGTAAGGGCTTGTAAGTAAGCATTTCACTGTAAGGTCTGTTGTATTCGGCGCATGTGGCAAATCATATTTTATTTTATTTTATTTGAGCCCCACGGTGCAGCTCTGCCTCTGGGCACAGGCCTCTCAGCCATTCATCACCCAGCCGACACATTCCTGCTGAACGCCTGGGAGGCTTACGCTGCTCTCTGACGCCTACGACCCAGCAGCCTACTGGCCCTGGGATGAGCTCACTGAGAAGGCATAGCTGACTTTGTTTTACAGTAGGTTCACTTTAGTTTACATCATTTTAGAGCAGTACTTTGCTTGATACCTGAAAAAATAAATGTTGATGACCAAAACCGGTAATTTATGCATACATTCAGTTCAGTACATACAGTTGAAGTCGGAAGTTTACATACACTTAGGTTGGAGTCATTAAAACATGTTTTTCAACCACGCCACAAATGTCTTGTTAACAAACTATAGTTTTGGCAAGTCGGTTAGGACATCTACTTTGTGCATGACACAAGTAATTTTTCCAACAATTGTTTACAGACAGATTATTTCACTTATAATTCACTGTATCACAATTCCAGTGGGTCAGAAGATTACATACACTAAGTTGACTGTGCCTTTAAACAGCTTGGACAATTCCAGAAAATGATGTCATGGCTTTTGAAGCTTCTGATAGGCTAATTGACATTATTTGAGTCAATTGGAGGTGTACCTGTGGATGTATTTCAAGGCCTACCTTCAGACTCAATGCCTCTTTGCTTGACATCATGGGAAAATCAAAAGAAATCAGCCAAGACCTCAGAAAAACAATTGTAGACCTCCACAAGTCTGGTTCATCCTTAGGAGCAATTTCCAAACGCCTGAAGGTACCACATTCATCTGTACAAACAATAGTACGCAAGTATAAACACCATGGGACCACACAGCCGTCATACCGCTTAGGAAGGAGACGCATTCTGTCTCCTAGAGATGAACGTACTTTGGTGCGAAAAGGGCAAATCAATCCCAGAACAACAGCAAAGGACCTTGTGAAGATGCTGGAAGAAACAGGTACAAAAGTATTTATATCCACAGTAAAACGAGTCCTATATCAACATAACCTGAAAGGCCCCTCAGCAAGGAAGAAACCACTGCTCCAAAACCGTCATAAAAAAGCCAGACTACGGTTTGCAACTGCACATACTTTTTGGAGAAATGTCCTCTGATCTGATGAAACAAAAATAGAACTGTTTGGCCATAATGACCATCGTCATGTTTGGAGGAAAAAGGCGGCTGCTTGCAAGCCGAAGAACACCATCCCAACCGTGAAGAACGGGGGTGGCAGCATCATGCAGTGGGGGTGCTTTGCTGCAGGAGGGTCTGGTGCACTTCACAAAATAGATGGCTTCATGAGGAAGGAAAATTATGTGGATATATTGAAGCAATATCTCAAGACATCAGCCAGGAAGTTAAAGCAATGACCCCAAGCATACTTCCAAAGTTGTGGCAAAATGGCTTAAGGACAACAAAGTCAAGGTATTGGAGTGGCCATCACAAAGCCCTGACCTCAATCCTATAGAAAATGTGTGGGCAGAACTGAAAAATCTTGTCCAAGCAAGGAGGCCTACAAACCTGACTCAGTTACACCAGCTCTGTCAGGAGGAATGGCCAAAATTCACCCAACTTATTGTGGGAAGCTTGTGGAAGGCTACCCGAAACGATTGACCCAAGTTAAACAATTTAAAGGCAATGCTACCAAATACTAATTGAGTGTATGTAAACTTCTGACCCACTGGGAATGTGATGAAAGAAATAAAAGCTGAAATAAATCATTCTCTCTACTATTATTCTGACATTTCACATTCTTAAAATAAAGTGGTGATCTTAACTGACCTAAAACAGACAATTTTTACTAGGATTAAATGTCAGGAATTGTGAAAAACTGAGTTTAAATGTATTTGGCTAAGGTGTATGTAAACTTCCGACTTCAACTGAATAACCACATAAACAGTGTTGAAGGGAATTAAGTCCAACCAATCCAGTCCTGGCTCAACGCTTCAACACTATCTACAGTAAATCTTCCTTGAGTCCATCTAAAACCCTCTTACTCATGTCCATGCCTGCTTTTCCCCTGTACTCAGTCACACCTGTATATCAGTCTCCACACTATCTGCACCTCACCAGCCCAGCCACTTTCACCAGATCTGATCCCTCATCAACACACCACCAACCGACAAAATCTGTGTTTGCAACGCCAAGCACTTCCATCCCTGTATAATCTGATGCCTCTGCTTTCCTTTTGTTCATGTTTTCCCTCTATCTCTCTCTGCTCCGAGTCCCAGCAACAGCTGGAGCAGCTGGAGATCATAGATTTCAGACTGCTTCATTGTTTGATGTCCTCTTGACACGCTCGCCCGTTGTTCTCCTTGCACTCCTCCTCCTCCTCCGCTCCTTTCCTCTGTCAGAGATGGATAGAGGGATGAAGCCGCTTCTCTTTCAAATAGACTGTTGTGTGTTTCCTGTTCAAAGGTTCATTACCAGTTGTCACGCTGCTTTAATTACACAGATCTCTGACTCTAATCAGTCCACCAATGGGCTTTGGCGGAATCACTCGGGACTTCCTGGTCTGAGTTTATTGGCTCAGCCACAAAGGAAGGACCAGATGCTCTGGCATTAGCCTTTCTACTACCATTTAGAATACATACATGCTAGAAGACTGATGGTATTAACAATTCGTTTGACTTCTTCGGTAAAGTCAAGCTGGTGGTGGAATTCTTTGACTTGATTAAAGGCATTGTCTTTCTATTTTTGTATGGTGGGGTGCGTGCAAATGGATGTTACCACCTCTGGTTGTTCTCATAATCCTGCTATTACACAGCATGTTTGTTTGTGTTTGTGTGCTGGGGTGAGCATTTGGGTGTGGTGATTTGTGTTGTTTTAGTTACGGAATTAAAGCTAGGGTTTTAGGGTAAAGTATGTATGTGATTTTGAATGGACGTATGCGAGTGTGTTTCTATGAGTTTGTATTTTGTTGTGTGCAGGCATATTTACCACATCAGAGACGTAATTGATGAGAAGCAGGGCTGCAGGGTCTGTATGAGGGAGAGGTAGAGAAGGGGGGAGGTGGGGCTTTAGGCCAGATGTGGCATGGTGAAAGAGACATGGCTGTCTGGCAGGCAGAGATGAACCAGACCTGGCAACTCTAGGTGGGGGAGACCCGGAGGGAGTGATGCCGGGCGGTACGCAACATACTATAGAGACCTGTAGCTGCACAGAGAGAATGAGAAAGAGAGAGAGCAAGCGAGAGGGAGTGAGAGTGAGGGGGAGAGAGAGAGAGAGAGAGAGAGAGAGAGAGAGAGAGAGAGAGAGAGAGAGAGAGAGCGAGGGGAGGGAGAGAGAGAGAGAGAGTGATAGAGAGGGAGGGAGAGAGAGGGAGAGAGAGAGAGCGAGAGAGAGAGAGAGAGAGAGAGGGGGGAGGAGATAGATAGATAGATAGATACGATGCCTCCCTCTTTCCCATGTTGTGGATGTATCCCTTGCTTTAACGTGCCAGATTGCTTAAACAGAGGAAGGAGAGAGAGTGCAATTGTGTCTTTGTTTGAGAAACCCAGCAAGAGAATGGGAAGAGGGAGCTGTTTTGGATGAGCTGTGTGTGTGTGTGTGACGTTTGGGGGTCTGCCAGGCCGGGCAGGGCCCAAGCTGTGGGCATTGTTGGCTGATCGGGAGGACAGGCCTCAGGCCAGGGGTCTGCACTGTGCCCCCTTCAGCCCTGTCACCCTGGCTGTTATTGATGGGACAGCAAGGCAATGGACCACTGGGACAGGAGGGTCCCCAGCCGCCCGAACCCCCACCACGCGAACAGACAGGGACACCCCCTCCACCCCAGATGAATAAGAAACAGCTGGGAGAGGACTGTCCAGCAACTGAGGTCTGGGGGGTTTGAGGGGGTATAGAGGGTTGCACCCCCCCCCCACCCCCCCCCCACCCCCCGAATGAAATCGGTTTATTTTCTGGTGCTGACAAGGGTGTCAGTGTTCATTAAAGACAAGGGGAGAGAAGCGACAGGTTTTCCCCACCTACCAAAGAAAGGGGATTGGACAAAGTCTCACTTAACAAAAGGGGTTTTCAAATGAACCATTTCACCCAGTTGTTTTGACCTACATTTTGACATTTTAAGCAATTCTTTCAATATTTGTATATATTCATCCTATTTTAAGTTATTTTTGTATATTCATCAGCAGTTGTCGTCCCAGTTCCATTTTAGTTCAGTGATGTTCCCTCCCCAGAGGAAAGCAGTCTGCACAGATACAGTTACGCCACAACGATATACAGGCAGACGTGCTGCCATGACGCTGGCTCTGTTGATGCTGACGACAATTATCCCTGCCCCTGAGAGACGGGGCACCGGATCAGAACCCCTTCACTGTGCCGCGGGAGACCCGATGCATTCTGACAGAGCTGTCAGCGGCCAGGTGGTGTGTGTTTGGGCTTTTTTCTCCTCCGTCAGCCCCGACCGTCACAGTCACCACCTCTCTACCTCTCCTCTCCACAGCCGGTAATTTCAGCAGCCAATGTCGGAGCAGGGCACCACCACCGTCGCATGTCGCCCATGTCTTCATTTCCCTCCGCAAGGCCCCGTTGTTCTGGCTGACAGTGAAAAATGGTTAGTCGGCTCGCATCTCTTTGCTGGAGCACTTGAGGCCAAATGGCACAACATCTGGTGGCGGTTCATTGTCTCTGAGTTTGCTGGCACAAGTTCCTGGCTAGTGCTTCTTGTTGCTTTTCCTTTTTTTTCTCTTTCCCACAACCCTTTCCTCTCCTCCCACTGTCATCCTTTCCTCCTCTTCTCTTTTACCTGCATGAAGAAGAGAGGGAGATGCTTGATGCTCTCGCTAACGAGTGCTAGGTAGCGTCGAGGCTACGTTGAGACTAGGTGATGCTGAGGCTAAAATACCTCAGAGAACATCTGGGGGATCATTCTCCATTTTGTACTCCCTCACATACCAGCATGTTACTGCTCTTGTTAAGTATGAATAATACAACCCACCACCACTTAGAGAAGAGCACCTTTTTAACACAAGCCCCATTGCGCGATTTTATCAAAAGCCTATTTTTCAGTGATAAAGACATCAAAGCAAACTCTGGGTGTCTTCAGTGATACTTCACATGAGTAACATAATGGGCCATATATCTGTTTTATGGGCATGGCCTTGGGTCTGAATAAAGACTCCCATAATTCATTGTTTATCTAATCCGTGAAAGTTTCTATGATGATATACGGCCACAAGACTCTTTTCCTCTCCGGCTGTGTTCTTTGGCCTGGTGCCTCGTTCGGTTGCAGAGGGTTCAGAAGCAATGCATCAGCATACTGCTCTATTGTGAATCACACAGCAAATCTGTGGAAACAGCTATGCTATGAAAGGGGTTAGCAAGAATCTAAAGACCATCAGCTTGGACGGCTACTGTTGGTGGCTGCATTACTTGGTTGATACACATCAATCATGACTTTGGTCATGCAAACATCAATTGGAAATAATTTTCAAGATGAAGTGGCACCCTCAAAATATTACTCCACAAGTCTAAGGGCCAACGTGTCTCAAGCGTCTGTCATCAAACAAAGTGGAGAAGAGTACCGTAACACTTACTGTTCTACTGACCCACTGATCCAGCCTTATACAGCACAGCACTTCTGCGTCTTGGTGGGACATTTATGACAAATCAATTCACTTTCAAGAATTTTTGAGCTTTGAAGGATTTACTCAGGTTTATTTCTTTAGATGCCAGAGCAATGTTACAAGGTGTATTATACCTGTGTGGATATCTCCTGTCACTGCTGATGATCCATCCCCTGATCCGAGAGAAGCTTTCGGTTCCTGCAATTCATCTCCCATGCAGATAATTCATTACCGTTTTGAAATGAAATGGTGTAGGCCTGTGAACAGATGTGCGCCTCTGATTTAAAGCTAGCGGAAAGGAGGGCGCAAGGAGAGCTTCTCCATGAGTCCACACAGCCAGGCAGGTCGTAATTGATTAATATTTACGACCCCTGCGCAAGGTTGTGTAATCTACTGCTTTTTTAGAAGTGGAAATTCCTTGTGAGGCCAGTTATTAAAAACAGATTTATTCAAAGCCATTGAAATATGCAGCTCCCTCTCCTCTCTCTATACGCCTCCTCCTCAGCCTTTAACTCTCCATGGGAAATGTTTCTCTTTTGCCAGCAGGAAATGTACTCTCTCTCTCTTCTGGCAAACCATTCAGCCAGAATGCTACTGTAACTGAGTGGAGTCAATGAGGCCATTTTAGTCCAAACCGCAGGGCTGAGGCAGATGAGAGAGAGATTAAAGGAGACTTGATTTCAGACCCCCCCTCACAAATCTACTTTACGAGCCCCTCCGGATCGGGTTGTGGATTCTCTTTTGGCCTTTCTGTGCTTCGCCGCATTTATTCCGTCTGTCTTCATTTTCACTCTCTCTTGCGGTGTATAAAAGAGGACAAATAAAGATGAATAAATCAGACTTTTACTGTATCGTTGCTGCGCCTCCGTAAACTGTGGGAAGACAGCTTTTTATGAGCGTGGTGCTTGGAGGCGTGGAGCGAAACGCTGTAGCAACGGGGCTTTTATGTCGTCGGGTTTGGTTTGAGGCTTTGTTCCTCTGGGTTGGTTTGTTTTCATTTTGGAGACAGCACAGCCAGCTAGAGCGAAATTGGAATTGGAGCTGTAACTTCTTTCGGTTTTGCTAATTCGCTCAACCCATATCTCTTTCCATCCGGCTGCTCGGCAGCAACTCATTAAAAGACAACGGGAGGCCAAACTCATGTCCAACTGATACATTTATAGGAGTCAAATTCTCCAAGTTGTCAGTAGTCTATCACACAACCACAAAAGGTGTTAAGCAGCTTATCAGACCACAAAGATAAGCTATACTGCACTCATTTCCCAAGGCTCTCCTTTAGGCAGTCTAGTGAATTCACCACAACTGCTTCTCTCTCTCTCTCTCTCTCTCTCTCTCACACACACACACACACACACACACACACACACACACACACACACACACACAGAGCATCCAGGCAGATAGATCACAGGACAGGACAGGAGGAAGACCTGGGAGGATGCAAGGATCACAATGCGGCCCCCATGCTGAGCGGAGTTTTCACCGGGCTCTTTTACACATCAAGACCCAGGCCTCGTCACTTCCTGGGCCTAGCCCCACTGTAGCGCTCTGTCACTCCGTAGGGGAGATGCTTCAAAAGAGCTTGATGAAAGCTAAGGAGGGAGGGAGCCTGGGGGACGTTTATCTTTGTGTTGCGTACCAAGGCCTCTTTCATGTCAAACAAACCTTTTCTATCATTCCCCAACGTACTGCAGGCTCAAAACGCAAAGACAAAGGTGGTTGAAAATGAAAGTGGCCAAGGTGGACGATAGTTGAAGGTGCGTGCAATGCTAGCAAGGTGAATGCTAGCAATATCACAAGCTAGCTACACAAGCTACAACTGAAACTCCAAAAGCTAGGTACTGTAGCCACTGTCTCATATAGGTGGAGTGCTAGTATTCCAATTATACATTGGTAGGTTATCAGCACATACATCGCACTGCTATAAACACAGCATCAAATCAAATCAAATGTTTTTTTTCACACGCTTCGTAAACAACAGGTGTAGACCAACAGTGAAATGCTTACTTACGGGCCCTTCCCAACAATGCAGAGAGAAAAATATAGAAAACTAATAACACGAGGAATAAATACACAATGAGTAACGATGACTTGGTTATATACACGGGATACTAGTACCGAGTTGATGTGCTGGGGTATGAGGTAATTGAGGTAGATATGTACATATACATTGCCTTGACATGATCTTTGAATGACTAACCCTTCCTTTGTCCCCCATACATACAATATTGTATGGTCCCTAAAACAAGTATTGAATTTCAAGCACAGATTCAACTACAAAGACGAGGGATCTTTTCGAAAGCCTCATAAAGAAAGGCAGTGATTGGTAGATGGGTAAAAATAACAAATCAGACATACAATATCTTTATATATACACCATTCAGTGTGCAATTCATGCCTTTGAACGGGGTATGGTAGTCGGTGTCAGGCGCACCGGTTTGAGTGGGTCAAGAACTGCAACACTGCTGGGTTTTTCACGCTCAACAGTTTCCCTTGTGTATCAAGAATGGTCTACCACCCAAAGGACATACAGCAAACTTTGAACAACTGTGGGAATGATTGTAGTCAACATGGGCCAGCATCCCTGTGGAACGCTTTCGACACCTTGTAGAGTCCATGCCCCGACGAATTGAGGCTGTTCTGAAGACAAAAGAGGGTGCAACTCAATATTAGGAAGGTGTTCCTAATGTTTTGTACACTCAGTGTCTTAAACTGCCCAGACACATCAAAGATACAGTCGTCCTTCAAAACGGAGCTGCAGGACAGGAATGAAACTGCTCAGGGATGTTACCATGAGGCCTTTGATTATATTAAAACAGCTACAGAGTCCAATGGCTGTGATGGTAGAAAACTGAGGTTGGATTAACAACATTGTAGTGACTCCACAATAATGACCTAAATAACAGAGTGAAAATAATAATACAAATATAAAAAATATTGCATCTTGTATACAACAAGGCACTAAAGTAATACTGCAATGGTACAGGCAAAATCTGGTTCAGTCTTTCAGCAGGACAATAACCTACAACACAAGGCCAAATCTACACTGGAGTTGCTTACCAAGAAGACAGTGAATGCTCCTGAGTGGCCAAGTTACAGTTTTGACTTAAATCTGCTTGAAGATCTATGGCAAGACTTGAACCTTTCTGTCTAGCCATGATCTCAACAGAGCTTGAAGAATTTTAAAAATAATAAATGGGCAAATATTGCACAATCCAGGTGTGCAAAGCTCTTATAGACTTACCCAAGAAGACTCACAGCTGTAATCGATGTCAAAGGTGTTTCTAACATGTATTGACTCAGGGAGCTGAATACTTACGCAACGACTATATTTTAGATAATTTCTATTAATCTTTTAAAAAATATATAATTTTTCTTCCACTTTGACATTAGAGTATTTTGTGTAGATTGTTGACAAAAAATGACAATTAAATAAACGTTAATCCCACTTTGTAACACCATAAAATGTGAAGAAATCCAAGGGGTCTGGATACTTTTGCAAGGGTCTGTAGGTAAAGGTAAAGTGACTAGGCAACAGGATAGATAATAAACAGCAGCAGCAGCGTATGTGATGAGTCAAAAGAGTTAGTGCACAAAGGGTCATGTGCAGACAGTCTGGGTAGCTATTTGGTTAACTATTTAGTAGTCTTATGGCTTGCTTTTCAGGGTCCTGTTGGTTCCATCTGTACCGCTTCCGTGCGGTAGCAGAGAGAATAGTCTATGACTTGGGTGGCTGGAGTCTTGGCGATTTTTTAGGGCCTTCCTCTGACACCACCTTGTCCTGGATGGCAGGGAGCTCGGCCCCAGTGATGTACTTAGCCGTACGCACTACCCTCTGTAGCGCCTTGCGGTCGGATGCCAAGCAGTTGCCATACCAAGCGGTGATGCAGCCAGTCAAGATGCTCTCAATGGTGCAGCTGTAGAACTTTTGGAGGATCTTAGGGCCCATGCCAAATCCTTTTCGCCTCCTAAGGGGGAAGAGGCGTTGTCGTGCCTTCTTCACGACTGTGTTGGTGTGTGTGGACCATTTTAATTCCTTTGTGATGTGGACACCGAGGAACTTGAAGCTCTCGACCCACTCCACTACAACCCCTCCGTTTCCTGTAGTCCACGATCAGCTCCTTTGTCTTGCTGACGTTGAGGGAGAGGTTGTTGCCCAGGCGCCACACTCCCCGGTCACTGACCTCCTCTCTATAGGCGGTCTCATGGTCGTCGGTGATCAGGCCTACCACCAACGTGTCGTCAGCAAACTTAATGATGGTGTTACAGTCGTGTGCGGCCAGGCAGTCGTGGTGAACTGGAAGTACAGAAGGGGACTAGGCACACACCCCACATGGCACCCCACATGGCTATAAACTGCAGCTGTTGATTTACAACTTGATATCTGTGACGTGTAACTAGAAACGCCCTTTAAATCTCCCATTGACATCAATCAATGCATTATTTACTGTATGCTAGTGTAAGTTATGCCCACAGGTCGTTAGAATGTGGCCCACACTGGGGTGCTTTAAATGACGCCCACACTGAAACTGTGGAGGCCGTACTGTTCTACTAAAGCTACATGAGTTATATCTACTGTACTGACGCTTCTACACAAATAAACTTCTAAACGCATCGCTAAACCCACTAACCTACAGTATATTGAAGTTACGACATTGAAATGTCAAATGAACGCAATATTTTAGCGACACCGTTGCAGTGCAAAAGGCCATACTGTTGAGTTGACATTAAGTGTGTGCTAGGGAGCGCTCAACGGGAAGGGAATTGTTTTTCACAGCCTGGAGGTCCAATCACGTAACAGTCTCTATTCCATTTGTGTGTGTGTGAGTGTGTGTGTGCGTGCATGCACGTATGCACTTGTGTGCGTATGTGTGTGAGAGCAAGAGATATCCAATGTATTTGAATGTGTTTGTGACGGGCATGATGTCTATGAATCTGAATAGGAAAAGCTCAATATTTGTAACATGTATCTATCTGCATGTCAGTTTACATGTATATATTGATGTGGATGTGAGTGTGTGTGTGTGGTTACGAGTCAATTGTGCCTATAGGTCTGTATGTGTGACTTAATTTGCGTTGTGAGACGTTTCCAATGTGACAGTACTGTAGCATGCACGGGTAAGTATGTGTACACGCATGCACACACAAACACACACACAGACACACACACAGCTGAATTGATGAGCAGCGGTACATCAGTTTGAGATGAACTGGCTCTGAGGCGTCGGGTGGAAAGGATAAACGGGGGCGAAGGAGGAGGGGAGGAGGAGAGGAACGGGTTAGATGTGCAGTGTGAGGGGGTTGGGGGGAGGAGGAAGGGGGAGACGGCGGAACTCAATCAGGGCTGGGTCACATGGGTTCAGAGCGGCAATTCAGCGCCGCCACCGCGCTGAAAAATGCGAGGTGACAGTTCATTTTCGCTGGTGACAGTCTTTGTCGGTCTCACTCGCCGGCTCCCTGGTGGACTGTGTGGCGGTGGCAGCGACAGCAGAAGAGGATGGACGGGGAACAGGGGGGAGTGAGGGAGGAGGGGGGAGTGAGGGAGGAGGGGGGAGTGAGGGAGGTGGGGGGAGTGAGCAGACAGGAACAGGCATACATGAAGAGCAGCAGTGGCGGAACAGTTACTAGTGACAGTGAATAGACAAGTGGATCAGCCAACAGGGAACAGCTAAGGGGGAATAGCTATAGGGAATGGCCAAGGAGGAACATCCTAGACCAGGGGAACATCCAAGGGGAACAGTATTAGGGAACAGTGACGGAGAACAGCCAAGTAGGGATCAGTCAAGGTTCAGCAGTCAAGGTTATGTTAGTCTTATGACAGAGATGTGAAATATAGTGTTGCTATTATACTGTATAAAAAAAAAAAAACATTTCAATAATTTAGCAGATGCTCTTATCCATAGCGACTTACAGTAGTGAGTGCATCCATTTCTGTACTTGTCCCCCATGGGAATCAAACCCACAACCCTGGCATTGCACGCACCATGTTCAACCAACTGAGCTACATGGGACCTGAATATCTAGGACAATGCAAGATACCATCACACAGTGCATCACACACCAGCCATGGCATTTCATGTGACACAATTTCACATCAACACACCTTTTTCATAGATGTGTGCACACAGAGACACTGGGGGTTCATTGAACAGGAGAGTGACACACGACTGACAGACACGTGTGTGTGTGTGTTGGCACCTCAGCCCGGTTTGGGGACACGAGCGCGGCCCAGCGGCTCGATTGACACGTGGGTAAATGAGAGGCGATAGATGGCGGCGTGCGGTTGAATGGGCCTTAATTTGCATGCTAATTGTGTGATAGCCTGTGGATGATTGTTTTGGTCTGGATCAATGGAGAGACAGGCCGTGGCGGCCAGGGGAGATGACACACACACATCAGAGAAAGACAGCGTCAACACACTCCGCTATCAACGCTCTGCTCTGCCAAACCCCACCAACCAACCAAGAGATACGGAGAAAAAAAAGAGGCCAAAGAGGTGTTCATGAAATTGGGGTTTGACAGTGTGTGTGTATGGATTGGTTGGGATTTATATAAAAAGGTAGGTGTGCGTGTGTAGTGTGTGTGTGTTTAAGCACATTGTTTGCACGTATGTGTTTACAAGCATGTTCGCATATGTGTGTTTGCAAGCATATCGTTTTGGTGTACGTGTTTGCAAGCATGTGTATTTGAAAATGTGTATAACACACTGAGGGAATGTACACAGATTTGCACATTTTAGTTGGAAATACTTAACAATTCTGTCCACTATAGCTTTCTGTTTTGCATGCAGTTGTGCACAATATCTAGTGGGGTTTCAATGGATCCAACTGGCATCATCAGTCATGTAGAAATGAAGTGATTTATTGTCTTACAGCTGTCAATACTTGATTATGTTACGCATAGGCAAGAGTGAACCTGTATTTGCTGGTTTAGTGTGAGGGTGTGTGTGTGAGTGCGTATTTCTGTGATAGAGAGATAGAGCGAGAGACAGAGAGAAGGAGAGAGAGAGAGACAGACAGAGAGAATAACAGATGTACAGGTAACTGCCAAAATAAAGGAACCACTTGAGTAAATGAGGGATACAAAGTATATTGAAAGCAGGTGCTTCCACACAGTTGTGGTTTCTGAGTTAATTAAGCAATTAACATCCCATCATGCTTAGTGTCATGTATAAAAATGCCCAGTTGACAATTATTTTGGCTACCATGGCTAGAAGAAGAGATCTTAGTGACTTTGAAAGAGGGGTCTCAAAGGAGCATAGGGGGTTTAAAGGGTGTGTGTGTCTCAGTCAACAGATCTCAACCCAATTGAACACTTATGGGAGATTCTGGAACAGTGCCTGAGACAGCATTTTCCACCACCATCAACAAAACACCAAATTATAGAATTTATTGTGGAAAATTGTGTCGTATCCCTCCAATATAGTTCCAGACACATGCAGAATCTAAGCCAAGGCGCATTGAAGCTGTTCTGGTGGCTTGTGGCGGCCCAATGCCCTATTAAGACACTTTATGTTGGTGTTTCCTTTATTTTGGCAGTTACCTGTATCTCTGGTCTGAACAAGGTCTTCAAATCTCACGTTGGCCCCTTTACTGTAGGTTGAAGGTCACTGGAACCCTTTCATACCAAAACAATATGGCCACCCTCTTTGTTATCCATGTCTTTGGGGACCAAAAGGCACAAGTGTCCAGGTCAATAATACATCATTAGGGTTCTCCCTCAATAGACCAAGACCGATACAGTCAGCAGCACCACAGGAAAAAGACAATAAGACGGAGCAGACATTCTCCCACACCAGGCATCCATCTTGGGGATTCAAGCTTTCCATTGCTGCTCAGTCATCTATTGATCAGGATGGGTATTGATGGAACGAGACAAGAGTTTTGATTTAGACTTCACTTGGACATTCTTCTTCCCAACATGGAGGTTGATTATCTTTCCATTTCCTCAGTAGGGAATCTCTGGAGGAGTCTTTCTGCCGTGATGCTAGTGATGGTCTTAAAGGGAGAGAGAGAGAGAGAGAGAGAGAGAGAGAGAGAGAGAGAGAGAGAGAGAGAGAGAGAGAGAGAGAGAGAGAGAGAGAGAGAGAGAGAGAGAGAGAGAGAGAGAGAGAGAGAGAGAGAGAGAGAGAGAGAGAGAAAATAGAGAGGGGAGGGAGGCCTGTGAAAATACTAGAAGATGGACTGTTTGACTTCTGTAAAGGATAAATGCCTAAAATTCCTCTTTGCCTGAAAGATCATTGCAGTGATCCAATCTTTACTTGACCTTTAAATGAGCCTGCATGCCTTTTGTTTTGTCTGACACGGGTCATGTGTTTGAATGCTAGTCAATTTGGACGTAAACATTGGGGTTTAGCTTGAATATGTGTGTGTCGTTTGCGAGTTAGTGTGTATATGGGTGTATGTGTATGGGTGTCAGTTGTAATGTCAGTCCCTCTGTCTAACACTGTGGTCACAATACTGTCTCTCTATTGCAGTACCAACCCTTCAATCTGATGGCCAAAGTCTCCTGTCACACATGCACAAAACACACACATAGACCGCCCCAGCACCCACCCTCCAACCCACACGCAAGCACGTGCACACACACCTTCCTCCTTCGTTTGGGATCCCTCCCTATCACAGGGTCAGGCTTGTTGTGTGGGTTTGGCTGGCCATGGGTCTGGAGATGGCTGAACAGGCCGATCCGTGACTTGCAGATCTTGTCGCAGTGGGGGCAGGGATGGTTTGTCCTCTGGCCAGGGCTTGTTGTTACTGTGCTTTGAGGCATGCTCCCTTTCCGGCTGTTAGTTCTCTTCTTTCGGCCTCAAAGAGTTTAGTTCCGTTGATGATGACCTCCATGAAGATCTGTCAAGGGCATGGATTTTTTTCAGTTATTTGGATTCATATGGCATTTCTTGAGGTGTGCTTTGAGGTTGTCACGGAAACACTTTTTATGACCTCCAGGGGCACGGGAACCACCTCCATCTCCTCACACACAAATATACACAGGGTCCTGATAGGTTGCTGCAATGTAATGCGCTGGTAGTGCATTAGCCCTAATACGTACTCTCTGTGGGGGCGTTTTGGCAGCATGCACCAGCTTAGGGCCGTGGGTTGCCAGGTTGTGTTGGTCCAGAGCGCCGGAGGAGGATGACACCATTACAGAGCTACAGAGAGACGGTCCTCATTTGCAGGCAGAACCCATCGAGGTCGGGACCCTGCCACATCCGTCGCCATGGCAACCCCGTGTAATGTTGAGAGAAGAGCGCAATTCCAAACTCCCTGGTCTATCACTCTGTCTCTCTCCCCTTTGCTCCGTCGGTGCCTGTCTTATGTCCTATTTCTTCTTTGTCTTTCGGTTGTGTCGTCATCCTTTCTCTTCACTCTCTCTACTCCGACTGTATTTTCATATTCTTCTGTAGGGCAGCTTTGGTCAATTAATCAATGTTCCTATTTTGGGTTGTTTCGGTGTCATCCACCAATTTCTGTTGGCCTATTCCTTCTCTCCATTTCTCTCTTTGTAGTCTTCTGTTTTCCTCTCATCCCTGTGGGTCCCTCGCTTGCTGCCTTCATCTCCCCGTTCTTGACTCCCGACCTCCCTTGCTTTGATAACTCCAAATGATAATGTGTTAGATAAAAGCAAACGCACACACACACACATCTTTGGCTTGCCTCCTTCCTTTCCTATCTGTGGCAGAGGGTTGTTGAGGTCACGTACTGAATACCAGACTCCTCTGCTAGCCCTGATAAGAGAGCGGCAGATAGAGATCTGAAGGTAGAGGCCAGAGCAGCAGGTCACTGGAGACTCACACATAGCAAATTGTAGCCTGTGTGAAATATGGTGTCATAACTGGTAACAATACTGCTATGATACATTTCCCTCTGCTATTTAATTGACTCCTTCTATGAGGCTACTGTAGAGAGATTGTGAATGCACATAAACACATTGCACACACACATACATACACATTCACACCTGTGTTGTTCAAGCACTCTTACCTCTGCACTTTGCTCCACCCTCATCTATGTCAACCCTGTCTTATCTATCCAAGCCCCGTTCCCCTCGCGCCCCTGCGCCCCCACCAGCCAATAAGCCCATTCCAACCTCTTAGCAGGTCTATGATTCAGCCTTACAGTAACTTCCTCTTCCTGTCTCCTCTATTATACGCTCATGTATCTGGTTTTGGGGAGTACTGAGACAAAGCCTGCGTCCCAAATGGCACCTGATTCCTTATATAGTGCACTGCTTTTGACCAGAGCCCTATGGGCTGGTCTCAAGGGTGCCTTTTGGGATGCAGGCAAAGCCTTTGCTGGTGTATTGGTCAGTGAGCAGTTAGGAGTGGGATTGTCATTCCCATGTGGGCGTATACTGGTCGGGGACAGACAGGTCACCCCTTGTGTCCAATCACTCTCCCCTACTGCTGCAGGGAGTCTGGGCTCTGTGCACTGCTGCTTCTCTACCATGGGACAATTCTGGCAGGTAGAGACAGCAGGGAGAGAGAGAGTGGAGAGAGAGCAGGCAGATTGAGGGGAGGGGAAAGTGAGGGGAGCGAGAGAATATGGAGTCAGAAGAAGAGAAGGAGTAGGGGGACGAGAGAGAAAGTGATTGTAGGGCAGTGAGAGAGAGAGAGAGAGAGCAGACAGAAGAGTAGACAGGGGAGCGCGGGCGAGAGAGAAAGACAGGAAGAAAGACGGAGAAAGAGAGGGAAAAAGACAGAGAGAGGGAGAAGAGAGCAGCACTGTAATGGCTCTCGTCTTCTCGCAATCGAATTCTCACCGCTCTGTCGCACAGAGGGACGCTAATTGACAGGCAACCACTTAAGTCTTAATTTTCTTTTAAGATTGCAGGGTAAAAAGAAGGAGATTGGAAGAAAGGATATGAAGGGAGAATTCTAATGAGAGCGAGCGTGTTGGAGACTGGGCTCTTAAATGTGATTTTGCTTCCATTTCCCTCCAGACTGCACAGTCTTATTACCTTGCATTTGGATCTGTTATGGTAATAGTCCACTGACTAGACAGTAAGATCATACCAAAGGATGCTGTTCAAACCAAATTGGTTACCGGAAGTGCTGGATATACTGTAAAGCTAATCAATATAATTTGTAGTGTTAGAATGGATTAACTCGTTAAGCAAATAAGATGTTTACTGTGTGAAACAAATATGCACTAGACATTACAGATACATGGACAAGGAGAAAGATGTTTTACCTCAATCCAGAAATGTCTGGATACGTTTCAATTGAATACGATCTCTCACTCACTCACTCACTCACTCACACACTCACACACTCACACACTCACACACACACTCACACACTCACACACACACTCACACACTCACACACTCACACACTCACACACACACACACACACACACACACACACACACACACACACAGTGTGTGCCTGCAAGGATATGTCACAAGAAATACCTGTTCAAAACACCCCCATCCCACACACCTGAAAATATGTATTTTGTGATTGGACAATGTTAGGGTGACAGACGAAGATGTATTTTGTGATCGGACAATGTTAGGGTGACAGGCAAAGATGACAAAGACAGTGTTCAAAAGAGAGATTACAAAATATTGTAACACAGTTCATTTTCTCTTTAAGAGGCCTCAACATCAGTGTGAAAAGGCCAGCACACATTTGATAATTATCGTAGTCAAATAACAAACCCATCCTGTGTAAAGTGTAAGGATGTTTCTTGTCTAGTAGTGACACAATGGCCCCAGTGGTGGTTAGCTGTATTTCTGCTAGGCTACTTCCCCTTTAAATCACTCCAGCCCTCTGCATCTCTCAAGCATGTTACCCTCCCATTAGTGGACTCACAGACAGGACCCAGGTCACAGACAGTGAAGCTCGCCCCCTAGTGGCTAAGACACTGCACTCCAAGATGCTGTGGTCTAAATCTGTTGAAGCAGGATTGGCTCAGCCAGCACAGAAGGAAGCAGAGAGCAACTGGAGTCTAATAGAAAACAATGGGCCAGTGAGATCACAGCCATGGCTGTTGACTTCTATATACTACTCTACCTTAGAAAACTCTTGTCACATAAAACTCTCCAATACTAAAACTAATGATCCCCAGAATGATACCATCAAATGAAAAATCCATTAATAATTGCTAATATCATTAAGGAATTTTGATTACTTCATTATTAGCCTATATAATTGGTTCATTTTCACATTTGAATTAATTGACTTTTTTTCAGTTTTCAAAGTGACACTGCTTTTCAGTCCGATATAAACAATGTGGCAATGGGTCTTCTGTTACAATGGGTCTTGTAGTTGTCCCACACACAGAAAAAGACATAAAATGCCTGTATCAGTGTGTGAGAGTGGGGAGTGTGTGAGTGTTTATGGCTTGGTGAGGATATACCACTCCTTTCTTATCAGGCTGTTTTGGAGACCCAAGCAGTTTAGGGGACTTTTTATCTCCCTCAGGCCTCTTCTGCCCCATCGTAACGCAGACATGCTATCTGGGCCATATCAGTTAGTGCCCCCTCCCCTCCCTCCCTAACTCTATTTTACCGCCCCTCATCCAGCTTTTTCTGATTCTGATAAGGCCCAAGGCCTCTGTGTCGTAGGTGCAAAGCCGGGCACTCGGCGACAGCCCACGAGAGAGCCAAAAGGCTATTGCTCTTACCTTGTTGCAGAACCTCCCCCCTCTTCCTTGACCCTCAACCTCTCGCCGAGGCCACCCATGCCGTCATGGCCCATTGCCATGGAAACCACAACGTTATCACTGGGCACTAACTGCAGCCTTTCAAACCCTCTCAGCTCCAACCTGAAAACGAGGCCTTCACCGATAAAAAAAACAAACAGGGCAAGCAGCCAAGAGAGGTGGAGTTTGTGAAACTGAGTGCTTCCTCTGAAATGGCTGAGGTGGAATGGTGCACGTGAGGGCACAGCTCTGACTGAGCAGATTGGTCAGTTAGGGAATATGGGTCAATGGAATCTGGGTCAACTAGGGTACAGAGGAGCTGGCACAAAAGTGCTCAAGACATTGTGGGTGCTGTGGAATGACCAACTAACTACCAATCATATCAAGTCACAGAAAGGCTTAATATGCTGAATCTAAAATGCCCTCAAGCTCAACCTCATTACAATAATCAATTGGCCCAACCACTGCACTGTCATACCAAATACATCTTCCCATTCAGAGCACATCAGTCCCCTACAGCATCAGCTAAACATTGCAAACTATCATTAAGCGGTAATCAGGACTGGAATATGGCGTCTGCGGTCAGAAGGTCAGTTTACATTGTATTAAACCCACCTCTTTATCTGTGTGCTGCGTTGTTGACGCAACAGATATGGTGGGAAAAGCTTATCCCTCTGTAAGCTTACGTTATCAAGAGCAAAGCTATTACTCCTCACTGATCAGCTACCAATTGACAATACGGTAGTTAGATAGTGTTTGCCACGTTTGTTAAAGGTTCACACAGGCTCCTGTGTGAGACAAGGATACTGATTATGCATGTTGCTGCCACCCAATAGGCCTAACCTATAAATAAGCGCTGCAGTTATAGTCAACCACTACAGACTAAAAAAGTTTGTGACATACACCACACAAAGAGAAATTCTTTGGTTGCTGACATTTCCAACAAACAAACATTGGTTGAGTGGCATACAAATGAGTATTGGTTGTTCTATCTGCCACAAAAGGGAGCACAACATGAACTCGCCATCTGCAGTGACTACATGATGATGCATTCTCACCATAGTCACCCTTTCTCTCAGTTTCTATCCAACCAGCTTTGCTACTCTCAGTCTCTGCCTGTCATCCGCAGACACATAGCAGCCAAGTGTGTTGAGTTGAGTGAAGACTCATTTACGCAGCTTCGCCTCGAGCGGCAAAAAATACATTCGTTCGCTAACCTGCTACTGGGAAATAACTCCCTGTGCGAATGTGTACGCTGAGAAAAGCCTCGTCTACCACGCCCTGTGCCCTGAAGGGAATGAGAAGAGGAGGCTCCTGTTGGTCTGTCTGTCTGACAGGAGAAAGAAAAATAAACAGCACCTGATTTTTCTCTCTCCTTTCTGTCCGTCATCGGGTGTCAAATCAACGTCACGTCCCTCGCTGCTTTATCTCCAGCGCTGAGTGTCAGATGCTTGGCGGTTAGCCCCAGACAGTGTCTGCCACAGCGGTGGTGTGATCCCTGGGCCAATGTCCCTCAGGGAGAAACAAAATGGCTGCTGGTTGGCATTAGCTCCCAGGAGACCATCACTGCAGGGTCTGGATGTTAGAGAGGAGAAGAAGAAATGTCATATTGGGAACCCACAGTCACGTCATGCTTAAAATGGATCTGTGACTCAGTGGTGTGTGTCGCAAAAACCTAATGGTACTGTCTGACAGTTTTTTTAAAGCTACTTGTAGATGTTGCAGAGTAAAATCACAAAGATAGCAATATAAAGTCACAATCGGTAGCCTATGAAACCAATCTAAGACACTAACTTAGCTACTTTTTGTAGAAATGTTAAAAAGCTGTTTGACCTCAAGTCTAATTTGCAATTTGTGCTTGTGAAATGAACATTGCAAGGTCAAGAACTTAAGCTAGACCAGGTTTAGTGGTAGAGGGCATACACTGAGCCTGAGGGAGGCTCTTAAGGTGTCTCTGTCATTGTGTCCGACATGTCATGGCGCACGGTGTCAACGGGCTTCTCAGACACCAAGCACAGAGTGCACTGCACAGTGAGTGTGTGTGTGTGTGTCTGGTTTTGGTTTAGGTGCATGGGTGAAAGGTTCAGATGTCAACAGGTTTCCCTCAGCTCCTGGTCATTAGCCTAAGCGTTGTCTTAACCTCAGGCCCTGCATGCTCTTGATCTAGCACAGACAGGCTAATGTGATTACATTAGGATTGTTTTTATTAAGTCTGGAGTTGCACCTGTAGTTGTAGTTCACCCTAGCCATCCATGTTTATGATCACTATACAGTATTTTCCAGTTGTAGTTGTAGTCCACCAAGTTGTAGTTCTAGTTCACATGTAAGCCTAGTTGTAGTCCAACCAGTTGTAGTTCTTGTTCACCTGTAGGCCTAGTTGTAGTCCACCCAGTTATAGTTCTCGTTCACCTGTAGGCCTAGTTGTAGGTCACCCTAGCCATCCATTACATTTACATTTTAGTCATTTAGCAGACGCTCTTATCCAGAGCGACTTACAGCTAGTGAGTGCATACATTCTTTTTATTGTATTTTTCATACTGGCCCCCCCTGGGAATCGAACCCACAACCTACTGAGCTACATCCTACCCTGGACGACGCTGGGCCAATTGTGCGCTGTCCCATGGGTCTCCCGGTCGCGGCCGGCTACGACAGAGCCTGGATTCGAACCTGGATCTCTAGTGGCACAGCTCTAGTGGCACAGCTAGCACTGCGATGCAGTGCCTTAGACCACTGCGCCATGTTTATGATCACTATACAGTATTTTCCAGTTGTAGTTCTAGTTCTAGTTCACCTGTAGGCCTAGTTGTAGTCCACCCAGTTGTAGTTCTAGTTCACCTGTAGGCCTAGTTGTAGTCCACCCAGTTGTAGTTGTAGTTCACCTGTAGGCCTAGTTGTAGGTCACCCTAGCCATCCATGTTCATGATCACCATAGTATTTTCCTGACCATAAGACCTGACCAGAACAACCTCCTGTCCCTAGCATCCAATCTTCAATTATTTAAAAAATAATAAATAATGAAAGGTGCCATATTGCTTAATCATCCAATTAATTATGCTAAATAATCAACATGTAAAGTGTTGGTACCATGTTGTATGAGCTGAAATAAAAGTTCCCAGAAACTATCCATACACACAAAAAGCTTATTACGCTCAAATTTTGTGCACAAATTTGTTTACATCCCTGCTAGTGAGCATTTCTCCTTTGCCAAGATCATCCATCCACCTGACAGGTGTGGCATATCAAGAATCTGATTAAACATGAGCATGATCATTACACAGGTGCACCTTGTGCTGGGGACAATAAAAGGCCACTCTAAAATGTGCAGTTTTGTCACACAACACAATGCCACAGATTTCTCAAGTTTTGAGGGAGCATCCACCAGAGCTGTTGCCATAAAATTGAATGTTAATTTCTCGACCATAAGCCCCGTCCAACGTTGTTTTAGAGAATTTGGCAGTGCATCCAACCGGAATCACAACCGCAGACCATGTGGAACAATGCCAGCCCAGGACCTCTACATCTGGCTTCTTCACCTGCGGGATCGTCTGAGACCAGCCACCCAGACAGCTGATGAAATTGAGGAGTATTTCTGTCTGTAATAAAGCCCTTTTGTGGGGAAAAACTAATTGTGTTTTGCTGGGCCTGGTTCCTCAGTCATGTGAAATCCATAGATTAGGGCCTAATGAATTCATTTCAATTCACTGATTTCCTTATATGAACTGTAACTCAGTAAAATCGTTGAAAGTGTCGCATGTTGCGTTTATATTTTTGTTCAGTAGTTAACAATGCTAATAGTACCATTATGAGGCAATGTAAGACTCAAGGTTACGTTCATAAATGTGTAAGCCTATTAGCCTATTTGTTTGCATTTACAAAATGCATGCCAAAATGTTGTTTAAATAAAATACTTTTAGTTTTACCACCGTCCATACCTGAAGTTTTTCGGTGCCTTTTTGCTTCTCCAAACTCGCGCGCATGAGAGTCATTACTTCCGGGCAAGGCACAGGCAACTGGCGTGACTGGACCAACGCGCAAAGTAGGTTTAGTTCTGTAGTGCTACACATTCACTAACTCTGTTTGGAAAAATCACTTGTTGGTATATTGTGGAAATTATAAACAAAGCTGCATAGGCATGACATGCATTATTTTTACCTTCTCACCTGATGATAAACATTTGCATCACTTTCATCCGCTCGAGTTTGGAGATGACCAGAAGGCGCCAAAATGTATGTTCAGGTAAATATAGAGGTAAAAATAAATAAATATGAACTACAATTGGGCATGCGTTTTGTTAATGTAAACAGAATATAAGCCTACTAATGGATTAACATAAGGGAACATCAACTTGGCTAACCCAACTCCTTGATTCCTACATAGGCTATTTGCCTAAATTCTACAGTACCTGTCCAACCACTAGCTAGCATCGATTTTCAAGTTGTAGGTGAACAGCTTAAAAACGATATAGTCTTGTCAATACATAATATTTGACAAGACTTGAGAAGATGCATATATATGTTTTGTTTTAGAGCAAACATTTTGTGTAGGCTACATGGACTGTGTCAACAGGCTAAACTGTCCTAGTAATAGTTGTGGCCAAATAAACCCACAAATGGTTCTTCTTATAGGCTAGGCCTACTGAAGGCTACATTATTCAAATTATTGTGAATATTTTCTCTTTCCATGAAATTCAGTAGTCGATATATGAAGTAGGCCTAGAACTATGTGTGAATTCCTTTCTATAGCTTATTTGAATATAGGCCTACATCTAAAACAAATAAGAAATAAATGCAATGTTAAAGATATAAATATTAAAGATATTAAAAATATATCTCAAGCCATTTTTGACCAGGGAACGCGAATAACTTTGCAAAATGATCTTTCCACCGCGTTACACCACAATGGTAGGGCAGTGGGGCCCCATTGTCATGGCGACACAGTGATGGAGTGAGTGTGAGCCAGATGCTGGGTTCACACAGAGTGTGAGGGGAGAGAGAGAGATGGACGAGAGAAGGCACCACTAGGCAGGCGCTGCCTAGTGGGGGTGGCTCCCAAACCTGCTAGTGACTGATGATCACACTATACATGTAGCCTACAAAATGAGTTTGCTGAACAGACTTAGACTTGTCTAAAGCCTCTCTGGCGTGACGCCAATAACACAGCTCAAAATCGCTGCATTGGGAAAAGAGGCAGATCTGATCCCCATTACAGCTCACAACATCAGCTTTCAATTAAAGGGTTACCATAACAAAACTGACCCCCTCTCCTTAAAGTAGTTTTTTACTATAGCTATAGATGTTAATGTTAATGTTAATGTTTGTCATTTGAGATGTTTCATGTGTCTTTTAATTTACAGGTGGATAATGAAATTAAACTGGACGTGGACGCAGGTCATGAATTTATATCAGCAAGATATTGGGTGAGTAAAATCATATCATTTTCTTCACTCTTGGTCCTGGCAGGCTGCAGTTGTTGCAGGTTTTTGTCCTAGCCAAGCATGAATACACCTGTCTCTTGATGATTGGTTGAATCAGGTGTCATAGTGTTAGGCAGGGACAAAAGCTGACACATACAGCAACCCTTCTGGACCAGTGAATAACACGGTTATATAGTATTCTCAGCACTTTCGGCCCACCAGTGCAACAGTATTAGCATTATGTATTCTATTTCCTTTTTAGTGTTGAGGAAGCTGACAACAGCTCTCGGAGGTCCAGCAGATCCTGTAGGACCCACACAGCAGATGTACTGTATCAGTGTACATTTTAACCTTGTTGTTTACTCTTCAAATAAAAAGTAGGGACCTAAGAAGTCACATAGGACTAGTTCTCATTTAATTGTTCGATCTCAATTTACCTTGGTTAAAGGCAGATGGCACACATGGGGATTTGAACACAGCACATGCCAGACCCCTTGTAATTGGGTAATTGATCATCAATCAGTTCACTTGAACAATTCAGGAGCCGGTGTAGCTCTGGTCCACTGGGACGGCAGAAGTCTTCATCACTATAGCATGGATCGCTTGGATGGTGGATTGGTCACAGTGCCACGCCAATTAAAAGTCAGTCAGTCAGTCAGGGGACATGATGTAGAGGCAGCCGCACTAATCGGCTCCAGGGGAGGACAGTACTGTACAGAATGCAAGTGCTACACTGTAGGCAGTGTGGTTGGTCTACCTATCATATTGGTGGTGTCATTGAATTGTCACCGTCTACCTATATGTTTTGACATGCTTTTATAAACTAATATTGTAGCAAAGAATTATAGGGATTGTCATAGAGATCAACCACTCTTCCTTGGTCTAAAAGGGTGTTCTTCAGTTCTGGTCTTGGAGGGCCACAGTGTATAGGCATTAGTTAGTCCCACCCCAGCCCAGGTTAATGGTCTTGATGATTAGTTGATTTGTGGTCCATATAGTAGAAGAGGACCTCAGAGGCTCCTAAAGATGGAAGCCATGCACAATTTGGATGACCACCATTTTTCTCAGAGGAGGTTAATCAAGGGAAAGCAGAAGATATTATAGCCTTACTGTAGTGTAAGTGTGTTGGCACAGGGTTTCCCCATCACTGTTTATTCAACGCCGGCCGGCCCTCCCGGTGGTCCTAATTCATCCCGAGTGGGTGTGTGTACGCCACACCGTCTCCTTTACATTAATCGACAGGCAGAGCTGTCTTGCCGCGCGGCAGCTTCAGCGTCAGGAGAGGAATAGTAATGGGGGAATGTGTGGATGTTATTAAGTCGTCTGACGGGAGGTCCTCAGCTGTTTTATAGGGATCATCCATCAAAAGGCAGCCTCTATCCTCTCCTCTATCCTCCTCGTGTCCAAAGTTATGCCAACACCGTGGGGCAGAGACACGCTCACAGTTTATAGGAGCATTAAGGAGACGGTCAGGGCCCGCACTGTAAATCCTCCCACATTAACTATCTATCTGGAGTGTGTGGCCATTACAGGGTGAGTGGATGAGGCCAAAACGTGGTCTAATTGGCTGCAGTGTGCGATGCGATAGGTAGCGGCTGCTGATACAAATAGTTTTGCTAACAACGGATGAAAGAGTGGAGGTGTGATTGCTGAGATATGGTGTTGTCAATGTCATAACTTCTATTCATTAGGCTAGCACCCACCCACCTTGTGAGTCAGGTCAAGTACTGTTGGCCAATTCGTTTTATGTTTATTGCTCTTCATAGAGGCAGTGTAACAGGTGAATACGTTTCTGTGTTTGACCATACCAGGTAGTGGTGCACTTACTGTAAGCTTGGCTTAATAGTTTTTACTGTAGGTGTTATATTAAAGGTCAAATAGGGGGTGCTTATATTTGTCCTAGTTCACACATGTACAAGTGGGTAACCTGTACAAGTGTGTGGTGAAATGGAAATATTTTTTTTTGCATATCCCACATAATCACATTATATCCTTTTAGTCCTCATAGTCAATGATCAACTACTGTATAAACTAATGATTGTATCTAGCTGGTAGTGCTGAGAATCCTCCAATAGGAGTGTCAATATTAGAGATCGATCAGATGAGGAGTCGTTGAGGTATTTTACTTTCCAGTTCCTCAACACAACATTGAATCATGATGATGGGGTTATTCCTGGACCAATCTAAATGGAAGTGAAATAAAAGTGGTGTCGCTTTACATAATATGCCATTTAGCAGACGCTTTTATCCAAAGAGACTTACAGTCATGCGTGCATACATTTTGTGTATGGGTGGTCCCGTGAATCAAACCCACTACCTTGGCGTTATATGCACCATGGTCAACGAACTGAGCTACATGAAGCCACACTTTTACCTCTCACTTTGGCGATGAATCATCACATTAATTCGGACTTCTGAATGATGATCCATTAAAGCAGCTCTACCTTTCATCCTCCTTTTTTCCATCCTTTCAAGAGAGCTAAGCAGGAAGAAGAAGAACGACCTTTAATGAAGAATTAGACTGGAGCTCCTCTAAATCCATCAGGAACCGTCAGGCCCTTTACCAAATGATGAATACTAACCTTTTTACTCCTCAATAAAAAGAAATATCAACCGCAATGTAAAACTGTCGAAGTTTAATTACTTTTTCAATTGTAACTCAAACCGAGTGGCAGTGATATGGCGGCCGTTGCCATATCACTGCCACTGCCACTGCCATATTACACAGAGGGGATTCTCTAGTCTATCATTTGTACACTTACAGTATACCTAGTATTTCTCTCCAAAACAAAATCTATATCTCAGATTTGTCTAATATAATTTAGAAATCATGTTGTTTCAGAAATGTAAAGATTATCTACTGTGATAGGTTGGATTGGTAGATCATCAGATAGTATGTGTATCAGTAACTGGGTATACATCTACAACCCATGTATACCATCTATAGTCGCTAGACCTTCATTACTTATTGCTGAACTGTGAAAGGGAAACCAGTCCTACAGGTCCTTGGTATATGGCACGGTGCCAAAACTGCCCTAATGTAACAACACCGCTGACATTTTGTTTTTAACTAAGATGTTAGTTTGTGGCATTTGACATTTAGACATTGTTTAGTGAGAATAGCCCTCTCTGTCTCGCGTGTCAGGTCTCACTGTTCAAAGCATAGATTTCTATCACTGCTCAGTGATATTTGTCGCAATTTGACACAATTCCTACACTCTTAGAAAAAAGGGTTCCAAAAGGGTTCCTTTGCTGTCCCCATAGGAGAACCCTTTTTGGTTCCTGGTAGAACCCTTTTTGGTTCCAGGTAGAATCCTTTTGGGTTCCATGTAGAACCCTCTGTTGTACAGTATTTTGCTAAACGTGCTAAATCTGATATGCTAATATTAATGACAGTACACAAATTTAAGAGGGCCAAAAGGAGGGGAAGACCATGACAAATGATGCATTTCTATCTTTGTATGTCATTCTCCTCATTGAACCTCTAAAGGTACGTGCTGCGTGGTCGCTGAGTTCAGCAGAGGAAACCAAAGGAAGGCAGTGGTGCATGTTGGGAGTTGCTTGTCTGGGGAAGAGAGAATTCCTGTATGGCAATTATTAACTCCTGTATATGATTCCTGTATGGCTCATACGCTTGCACTGCCACGGTTTTGCGTTTGATTCCCGGGGCCACCCATACGTAAAATGTATGCATGCATGACTGTATAGCGCTTTGGATAAAAGCGTCTGCTAAATGCCATAAACAGTATTATACATATTATTATATATTCATTCCAATGACAGCTTGATAGACTCCAGACCAACGGGAACAGACAGTAGATTTGTACTGGGAACCTTTACCTTGGCTTTAGAATGGCTTCAAAGCGCTGTAAGTCTTCAACAGTTTAGATTAGAATGAGATTGAACAATGGCCATTATTTCTGGTATTCTGCACACCACATGTTTCTGCTATTATGAGATAGACTCAGAGTCAAGACACTTTAAGGAGTGTCAGATGTAACCGTAAGCAGTTGCAGTTGAGTGGGAGTGACTAGGTATGCATGACCAATTTGGTGTCTTACTAGAAAATGCTTAGTAAGGGGAATTGGAATGGAAAGTCCCTATTGTATAAGGCCTTTGTCAATGTAAAAAATACTCTTCCTCTGTCACTGGACTTTCTCAATGTCTTTCTTGAAATGTGAAATCCCTCCTTCTTTACAGTAATGGTTCCAGCAGCAGTCCAAATCTATGTGGTCATTTTATGTATATGGTTGCCATGTACCTCAATGAGGGTACAGCTTGATGTTTGACACAAACAGTATTTTATTTGCCACTCTGGCGTCATTTGATACCTCCTGGTGACTGTGCGCCTCCTGCATGTCCTCAAATGACATGCATAGGATACTAAGGCCAGGAAACTGTGTACATGTGAGAAAGAGAGAGGGCAGCGTCAGGCAGACAGGCAGCCTGCCCGCCTCAATGCTTTACCAGCTGTGTCCTCTCTCATACTTACACCCTTCACACCTCACCCTATGTGACTCCCCGGCCTGGAATTTCCCCCGCAGTTGAACCTTGTTACACTCTACTTGAACCATCCATCAAAGGTTAAAACGCATCATATAGGATGCCATCTTATGACAACTGACTTTACTTTATGACAACTGGTTTTACTGTATAATAATAATAATAATAATATGCCATTGTCACAATCGTTCATGAACGAGAAGGACCAAGGCGCAGCGTGATATGCATTCATATTTATTCATGACTAAACACACGACAAAACAACAAACGAAACGTGAAGTCCAAGGTAGCATACACACAACATACCTTACACGGAACAAGATCCCACAACTAACTCGTGCCAAAAGGCTGCCTAAGTATGGTCCCCAATCAGAGACAACGAGCGACAGCTGCCTCTGATTGGGAACCACACAGGCCAACATAGATCTAGACATACTAGAATCTAACATAGACAAACCCAACACAGAAAATACACACCCTGACTCAACAAATACAAGTCCCTTGAGTCAGGGCGTGACAGCCATTTAGCAGACGCTTTTATCCAAAGCGACTTACAGTCGTGTGCATACATTTTTACGTATGGGTGGTCCCGGGGATCGAACCCACTACCCTGCCGTTACAAGCGCCATGCTCTACCAATTGAGCTACAGAATACTACTGTATGACACAAACAGTTGTTTAGGTAAGCTAACCATTGAGTATTTAGTCTGATAGTGTTTCAGGTAAGTTCAGGGGTGAAAGTAAAGCGGTACGGCATCCCAGCAAAATATATACAGTGGGGGAAAAAAGTATTTAGTCAGCCACCAATTGTGCAAGTTCTCCCACTTAAAAAGATGAGAGAGGCCTGTAATTTTCATCATAGGTACACGTCAACTATGACAGACAAAATGATTTTAAAAAATCCAGAAAATCACATTGTAGGATTTTTTATGAATTTATTTGCAAATTATGGTGGAAAATAAGTATTTGGTCAATAACAAAAGTTTCTCAATACTTTGTTATATACCCTTTGTTGGCAATGACACAGGTCAAACGTTTTCTGTAAGTCTTCACAAGGTTTTCACACACTGTTGCTGGTATTTTGGCCCATTCCTCCATGCAGATCTCCTCTAGAGCAGTGATGTTTTGGGGCTGTCGCTGGGCAACACGGACTTTCAACTCCCTCCAAAGATTTTCTATGGGGTTGAGATCTGGAGACTGGTTAGGCCACTCCAGGACCTTGAAATGCTTCTTACGAAGCCACTCCTTCGTTGCCCGGGCGGTGTGTTTGGGATCATTGTCATGCTGAAAGACCCAGCCACGTTTCATCTTCAATGCCCTTGCTGATGGAAGGAGGTTTTCACTCAAAATCTCACGATACATGGCCCCATTCATTCTTTCCTTTGCACGGATCAGTCGTCCTGGTCCCTTTGCAGAAAAACAGCCCCAAAGCATGATTTTTCCACCCCCATGCTTCACAGTAGGTATGGTGTTCTTTGGATGCAACTCAGCATTCTTTGTCCTCCAAACACGACGAGTTGAGTTTTTACCAAAAAGTTCTATTTTGGTTTCATCTGACCATATGACATTCTCCCAATCCTCTTCTGGATCATCCAAATGCACTCTAGCAAACTTCAGACAGGCCTGGACATGTACTGGCTTAAGCAGGGGGACACGTCTGGCACTGCAGGATTTGAGTCCCTGGCGGCGTAGTGTGTTACTGATGGTAGGCTTTGTTACTTTGGTCCCAGCTCTCTGCAGGTCATTCACCATGTGGTTCTGGGATTTTTGCTCACCGTTCTTGTGATCATTTTGACCCCACGGGGTGAGATCTTGCGTGGAGCTCCAGATCGAGGGAGATTATCAGTGGTCTTGTATGTCTTCCATTTCCTAATAATTGCTCCCACAGTTGATTTCTTCAAACCAAGCTGCTTACCTATTGCAGATTCAGTCTTCCCAGCCTGGTGCAGGTCTACAATTTTGTTTCTTGTGTCCTTTGACAGCTCTTTGGTCTTGGCCATAGTGGAGTTTGGAGTGTGACTGTTTGAGGTTGTGGACAGGTGTCTTTTATACTGATAACAATTTCAAACAGGTGCCATTAATACAGGTAACGAGTGGAGGACAGAGGAGCCTCTTAAAGAAGAAGTTACAGGTCTGTGAGAGCCAGAAATCTTGCTTGTTTGTAGGTGACCAAATACTTATTTTCCACCATAATTTGCGAATAAATTCATTAAAAATCCTACAATGTGATTTTCTGGATTTTTTTTCCTCCATTTGTCTGTCATAGTTGACGTGTACCTATGATGAAAATTACAGGCCTCTCTCATCTTTTTAAGTGGGAGAACTTGCACAATTGGTGGCTGACTAAATACCTTTTTTCCCCACTGTAGTGGTGGTACGCTGTACCGGCAGGTGAATCATGAGCCTATCACAATAATTCAAACTAAATGTCAAGAAAACTGTAGGCTATTACACCACTTTTTATAATTACCACATGTCAGAGCCATGGAAAATGAGTGAATGGACTTGAAAACGATGGTATAGCCTACGCTCCAATATGCGATGTGGTTCGACAAGAACACTGACATTTTGCCATGGCAGAGATGAGACACGCAGACAGCTGTGGACACATACATTCTGGCCTAATGACAATCATCAGATTTCATAACACTTTGTGGTGTTTTGTGTAACAGATGTCTCTTTCCATTCACAACTGTTTGGAGGCTGGAAATATGTTGCGAGTGGGTGAACATGTGCGCGTAGCCTAGTAAAGGAGCCCTTTGAAGTGATTGTTTGCCAATCAGATGAAAACATCATGACTGGTTGTGTTTATGCCACAATAAAATGTAATACATTTAAAAAGTTAAATGAAAAATCTCTATGACTAGGCCCACAGAGATCCTATTGAATTAATAGGGATTCTATAAATAATTCTAAGATTAAGCCCATAAAATGTTTTGGTGCAAGCGCAAGCACATATAGCAGGTCCAGTACCGGGAAGAAATGAATTCAACTTTTACCCCTGGGTAAGCTATGCTATTGAGTCGGTAGTCAGAGGCTGGCTGATTGGCTGAATTGGCAAGGCGGTGAGGTGAGTAACATCAACGCAGAGATTAGGAATTTCTTTATTCACACATATACTGTATACACTGAGTGTACAAAACATTAGGAACACCTGCTCTTTCCATGATGAATCCAGGAGAAAGCTATGATCCCTTATTGATGTCACCTGTTAAATCCATTTAAATCAGTGTAGATTAAGGAGAGGAGACAGGTTAAAGAAGGATTTTTAAGCCTTGAGACAATTGAGACATGGATTGTTTATGCGTGCCATTCAGAGGGTGAATGGGCAAGACAAAATATTGAAGTGCCTTTGTACCGGTTTGAGTGTGTCACGAACTGCAACGCTGCTGGGTTTTTCATGCTCCACAGTTTCCTGTGTGTATCAAGAATGATCCACCACCCAAAGGACATCCAGCCAACTTGACACAACTGTGGGAAGCATTGGAGTCAACATGGGTCAGCATCCCTGTGGAATGCTCTCAACACCTTGTAGAGTCCATGCCCAGACGAATTGAGGCTGTTCTGAGGGAAAAGGGGGGTGCAACTCAGTATTAGGAAGGTGTTCCTAATGTTTTGTACACTCAGTATGTCTGTCATGCTGTCTGCTCCAGCCTTTTCTACCACTCATACTCTCTGTTATATGAAGTTATCAGCACGAATAGAGAAGTCCAGGTATGTTTTGGCTCTAGAGAATGAGTTGCTGAAGGAGCATGTGTGTTATCCTCCTCTGGAAATAATGTAGCTACAGTGCACTCATCTGGTATTTTTTGGCAGTTGGCAAAGACAGTAGTCACAGCCCTGTGAGTTCTGGTTTAGATCAGGCTAATTTTAACCCAAGTAGGTCGGTGAAGTCATCTCCCCCACCCCCCCTCTCTCTCTCTCTCTCTCTCTCACTCACACACAGACACACACACACACACAAACACACACACACACAGCTTTCTTGGGGGAAATACGTGTTTTCTAATTAGTCATCTGCAAGGATTGTTTTTGTTAAATATGTTTTCTTCAGTCAGTGCAAGGCCCTTAATGAGCTAGTAACATGACAGTATTTAAATCTTACAGGGTTGCCCTCATTCTATCCACCTCCTTTACTAACAATGCCCAACCCTTTTCTCTCTCTCTCTCTCTCTCTCTCTCTCTCTCTCTCTCTCTCTCTCTCTCTCTCTCTCTCTCTCTCTCTCTCTCTCTCTCTCTCTCTCTCTATCTCTCTCTCTATCTCTCTATCTCTCTATCTCTCTCTCTCTCTGTCTGTTTATCCCTTCATTTTCTTATTTTATCTATCTCTTTTTCTTATATCATTTATTTCCCCCTTCCTCATTCTCATTCACCCTCGATCCATTTTGGATCTTTAACATTAGGCCTAACTTGTAAAACACTCTTTCATTCCGTCTCTTTCGCAGGGATCTGCAGCTCAGTGATCCATCACCCTCTCTAGCATCTCACCCACCCTTTGTAATCAAGCTGTATTTGTGTATTAGAACAGTACAGCAAGCAGACCAGAGTGTCGCTAATTTAAACCCCAAGTCTGATGGGAAACAAATCGAGTGGGATTCTAGATAGATACTAGATGCCATCTCCTGCTGTGGTGCCCTTGAGCAAGGCTCTTCAATCCTAAAATTATTTGAAGCACAACTTTCTACTTTAACACACTTACTTCACCCAGCCAACCAGCCAAGCCCCACGGCACCCCTATAACACCCACCACGCCACTACTATCCCCACCACTCAATAATCTCCCTCATGGACCATCTCCAGCCTAAAACAAATGGAGAAGTTCCACAGTGACATGTTTACAGCCATCAAAGCACAGCAGGCCATATGTTCATCTCTACTCTCCAGGGTCTGAGAATACATTATCTTACAGCCACAGGCAATAGAGGGCTTGTCTTAAAAAAGGGTATCTCACAACCTTTACTGTATCAGATATGCATAACCGAGATCTCCAATCTAGATTATATGACCCTCCAGTGCCACCGCTGAACAACTGGGAGCGCATTAGAATAGGAGTTACGGTTGTTATTCGAATGATACGATCTTTGTTTAAACTGATGTGTGTTTGTTTAAACTGTGATGTACTTGTCTATTAATGTAATATATTATGTCATGTTTTATGTTTTCTGTGGACTCCAGGAAGAGTAGCTGCTGCTTTACATACCCTTTGACTTATTCCACATTTTGTTGTGTTACAGCCTGAAATCGAAATGGATTAAATAGATTATTTTCTCTCTCACACAACTACACACATTACCTTATAATGATGAAGTGAGCAAATGTTTTTAGACATTTTTGCAAATATATTGAAAATGAAATACAGAAATATCTCATTTACAGAAGTATTCACACCCCTGAGTCAATACTTTGTAGAACCACCTTTGGCAGCGATTACAGCTGTGAGTCTTTCTGGGTACGTCTCTAAGAAATTTGCACACCTGGATTGTACAATATTTGCACAATTTATACTTAAAAACATGATTCAAGCACTGTCAAGTTGGTTGTTGATCATTGCTAGACAGCCATTTTCAAGTCTATTTAAGTCAGAACTGTAACTAGGCCACTCAGGAACATTCAATGTCGTCTTGGTAAGCAACTCCAGTGTATATTTTGCCTTGTGGTTAGGTTATTGTCCTGCTGAAAGGTGAATTTGTCTCTCAGTGTCAGTTGGAAAGCAAACAACCAGGTTTTCCTCTCTAATTTTCCCTGTGTTTAGCTCTATTGTGTCTTTTTATCCTAAATAACTCCCTAATCCTTGCCGATGACAAGCATACCCATAACATGATGCATTTGTTGTGTTCGACAAACATAATTCCACTTTTACATTATGTGGTATTGTGTGTAGGCCAGTGACACAAAAGCTCAATTGAATCAATTTTAAATTCAGGCTGTAACACAACAAAATGTGGAAAAAGTCAAGGGGTGTGCATACTTTCTGAAGGCACTGTATATTAACCAGCTGTTTACTGCCAAACTCCCTGTAGTGAAAATGAGTGGGTCGGTGGGACTGAAGCCCAGTTCCCCTCAACCAGACCATGTCCTGCTCCAAGGCAGATATAAAGAAAGATGAAAGATGGGGAGGGGAAGATGGGGAGGGAGTGAGAGAGAGAGGTAGAGGGAAGTAAAGAAGGGGAGAGAGAACGAGAGAGAGGGAGAGAGACAGAGAGAATGCCTTCCAAAACCCTCCACATGTCTGACAGAAAAGTATGTACGGCACAGTGATGGCAGATCACTAAATCACAGCACTTCCTACCCGACGCTCGCTGTGATGCCGAGGTCGTGAATTATCATGATGCATTATTACACTGAGTGCAACACAGTATCACGGTGTCTGCCAAATTACGCCTGAGCGATGAGCTTATCTTATTAATTAATCATGCTAATATATGCGTCCTCAACCGCTGTTGTTGTGATGTATTTTTGTTGTTGAGTCGAAGCAAGCCATGTAGTATACCACCCATTCACTGCAACCGCAGATGTTCATAGCCAAAAATGTACAAAATAAAATAAAACACCTTTTGTATCGAGATTTGTCCTCGACACAAGATGAATTAAGAAGTTTGAGATTTAATGTTCCCATGCCTAGCATCTATTTTCAGTCCTGTGCTCTGGGAGCCACGGCAATAGATTTTGTCACAGAGAGCAGATGTTGTGTAGGGCAGCTTTCTGGGATGCAATATCAGTCAAGGGCTTCTGGTGGGGTATGGGAAGGCAGGGGGACAGGTGAGGGGGAAGATAGGTACATATACTGAACAAAGATATAAAAGCAAAATGCAACTATTTAAACGATTTTTCTGAGTTACAGTTCATATAAGGAAATCAGTCAATTTCAATAAATTCATTAGGCCCTAATGAAGGGGCGCAGCCATGGATGAGCCTGAGAGGGCATAGGCCCACACACTTGGAAGCCAGGCCCAGCCAATCAGAAGGAGTTTTTCCCCACAAAAAGGCTTTATTACAGACATAAATACTCCTCAGTTTCATCAGCTGTCTGGGTGGCTGGTGTCAGACGATGCCACAGGTGAAGAAGCCGGATGTGGAGGTCCTGGGCTGGCTTGGTTACACCTGGTCTGCGGTTGTGAGGCCGGTTGGACATACTGCAAAATTCTCTAAAATGTTGAACATTCAATTATCTGGCAACAGCTCTGGTAGACATTCCTGTAGTCACCATGCCGATTGCATGCTCCCTCAAAACTTGAGACATCTGTGGCATTCTGTTGTGTGACAAAACTGCACATTTTAGCAATGGCCTTTTATTGTCCCCAGCACAAGGTGCACCTGTGTAATTATCATGCTGATTATCCTGGCAAAGGAAATATTCATTAACCGGATGTAAACAAATTTGTGCACAACATTTTAGAGAAATACGCTTTTTGTGCGTATGGACTAATTCTGGTATCTTTTATTTCAGCTCATGAAACATGGGACCAACACTTTACATGTTGCGTTTATATTTTTGTTCAGTATAGTTGACCCCTCACATGCACTGGGCCAAAACGCCTCAGTTAAACTGCCTCTAGCGGTTCAGAGTGCTTGTTACTAGGGTCAGGGATTAGGGGTGAATGGATTGAACATTGAACCCTTTCAGTATAGATTTGTTCTGCACTTCAATGTCGTTTTGTTTTGATATTGACAGTGTAAGTCGGATGGACTTCAAGCTATGTTGGTTAGTGTCCCATTCAGTGTTTAATCCTGGTTTTATCATGGATTCTCTTAACAATGTGTATCATTTCTCATGAAAAGAACCATGACGTGTGTGTGTGTGTGTGTATATATATATGTGTGTGTGTGGTGTGTGTGTATATGTCTGCATGATGTGGTTTTGTTTGAAACCCCCACTTCATCAGTGACAGAGCAGTCGAGCTGTCGTACTCATGACTGTCGTAAATCTGCCTCGCCACATTCCTCCCTCCCACCATCAGGCATACCATACACACACTGCTCACACACACAGAGCCAGCTAAAGAAACCTTACACACTGCACTGCCCCCCAATGGCCCTGGGAGGTAACAGCAAGTGCACTGCCCCTCCCCCACTCTCCTCTCCTCTTCTCTGCCTGAGCAGCAGCTCCCTACTGGCTGCACACACACACACAGACCTAGGAACTCATATATACACACGTACATCTGCAAGGACATGTCACACGAGTAAGAAGCAACTTCCCCATCTCAGAAGCGCATAGAGTTTCCATCTTTCATCCAGGCGGTCACAGCAGCTTGATTGCTCTCCATTGCTCACCATTAGAAAACGGAACGTCATGATAGTTAACTTGTCTCTCCATTACATTATTTGGCCGATGCAGCTGTGGCAGCATAGTAATCCACCAGGCAGGGCTTTTCCATAAGTGGTCTCATTGAAAGAAGCTCGGAGCACGTGTTGGGGGTCAGAGGGTGCACCACATTACTCTTCAGACGGGGTTCACTGGGGGTTCTAGAGTTGAGAAGCTGGAAGAAGGGAAATTGGAGGGTGTGTTTTTATATCAGGCAAAATACCCCCAGACCCCCCGGACTACTACCATCCACAAGTGTGACATTTTGGGATTATAAAATCCATTTAGCGGCCCCATGCCACTTTTCCGTCATACAGTATTTCTCGTCGACGTGCGAAACGCTGTGTCGAGTGAGTACAGTAAGCAGCAAGTGGGTCGAGGGAGGGAGAGAGAGAGAGCAAATGGAGAGTGTGTGCCAGTGCACAGCCCCAACGAGCCCTCCGCGTCACAAACAGACAGGAAACTGCCAATGGAAGTGTTCAAACGGCAGTTATCATCACATAGAGAGGCATAACCATATCCATAGCCTTTTAAATTGAGCATAACCTCTCATGTTTACTCAGTAGCGTATTTAAAGTAAATACATGGCCTTTTGGAGGATTATATTGTTGGTGTGGTGTTGCACGTTCATTCACTGTGCCACATATTGTGGATTTCCCTGTTAGTCCCCCCCAGTGGCAGTTACAGTTTGGGGCCTATTGTCATCCTGCCACTAATGAAACTTTCTGTCAACACAGGCTTGACCCGTAAATGCTGGCATGTCTTTCCACTACACACACACCTACTCAAAACCTGTCCCCCCACTCCCTCAGAAAAATAAGCGTGAACACATTTGAGAGCCCGTAAAACAAAGTACTTATTTTCTTTTTCCTCTGTGGCTTGCCCCGGCGAGTCTCTGGCTGCCAAATGTACAAACAAACTGTTTTTGTTCATCTTTTTTTCCCCCGTTCCCTACCTGTTGGAATAGTGTTGACTCTGTCATAGTCCCTGCAGATGTCTGTGTGTATAACCAAGGCGTTTCGTTCTGCGGTGCCTGCCTTCTCTCTCTCTCTGTAAGCGTGTCTTTCAACTCTCGGATAATGAGGGGGTACAAGTGATCATTGACCTTCCATTGAATGACTTCAAACTCCAAAAACCGCAGAAAATGAAAAATCAATTACAATGAATCTGTGATTAGCTCAGGCATGGTTTATTGTATAAGCTACGCAAACGCCATTCAAGAGCTCATTTTACCCCGCTCTTATTAGACGGGAGGATAATTACAACCACAGCCTGCTTTACTTTGTGTATAAGGGCATTGGTGAAAGATGATTACAGTGTTGGTGTGGGTGAAATAACTGGAGAGATTGTCAGAGAAACTTTTAGTGGCCACAGGAGTTGCGCTTGGACAGTACTGTATGGTGGAAGCCAAAGCTGCTCCATTTGATAAGGATTAGTCATCCAAATTATGAATGTGAGCGATTTTGATCCACCCTCTTTATAGACCTAGCCACAGCTACTGTTGGCTTTCACTGCATGGATTACAAAGGAACTGCACGGGCCTATACCTGCTGTGTATAATTTGATGGGTTGATCGGAAGTTCCTCAGAGGAGACTTGTACACGTGCAAATAGAGCATGCTACCCAGGGTCTGTTCACTCCTATACTTTTTATTTTTTAAGTAATGTCAATTATTTCAAAGTGTGAAATGTAGGATATGTGTAGTGTATGTTTGTGGAAATGTATTGTCAAATTGATGGGTATGACAGTCAACCTCCCGGGTCTGTGTAGTTAGTGTCAATGTGAAGAGTGCCAAGTAAAGCAAATTTCTGAGGTGATGTAATGTGACTCGCAGCAACTTGTAAATTGCTGATCCATAGTAACGGTGAGGCCTGGATGAGGCAACCGTGCAATGCATCATGCAGCACAATGCTGAGAGATGAATTATGGCAATGTGCCATAGGGATCTATCACCTTGTCAAATGCCCTTACATGACATTCACTAGGTTATTACTATGTAGTGTTTCCCCATTTTGTCAGTCAAACTTTTCATCACTTTGAAATATCCGCCCCCAGCTTCCAAAATGGTTGCCTTCAAAATGGTCTCCTATAGATATGTGTCTCACCCAGACTACCCAACATTTGACTGTAGCGTAATTACATCTGCTAACGTTTCTTTCGTTTCTTTCCTTTATTCTGTCTCATGTCTTTTAATATCCCCTAGGATGAGTACATAAGCACTGTTGGCTGAAATGTGGAAAATGTTTCCCTCTTCAATTCCACTCTAAGGAGGAGTCTGAAAAGCATGGTCAGAACCGTTAATCATTAGCATCTAAATGTACTTATCCTCTCACACCGAACTCAGTAGCCCCATTCTAAGTCCCCAGGAAAGGAAAGGTGACTAGATTGGGGCCTTCCCATGGGTTCCCTGAATGCCTCTGTGGTAAAAACATGAGCCTTGTTCTGTGAAGACATGGGAAAGTCTGCCTTTCTATCCCTGAGCTAAATATAACCACTGTCTGGAGTTTTTTTTTTTTTTGTCTGTCTCGCTCTCTGCTCTTTTTTGACATCCATCTTCTTCATGTTTTTAATGTTACTGTGGGGCCATAAGTCCTCCAGGCCTCGGCTGACAGATTTGTGTGCTGCCTGGCTTGGGAGATGTGCAGTCTTCTGCCCTCCCTCCCTCTCTTCCTCCCCCTTCATGCCCCACGGCTGCACCCCGATCCAGGGTTCCACGTTCAGTAGGGCATAGTGTTGTGTAACGTTCAGATAGAAGTATACTGTGTAGAACAGACACGTCTCTGTGACATCAAGAGTATGTGAATAAATGTCAGTTCTATTCTTAGCAGATTTCTATCTGCAATGTTCAGTATGTTGTACACTCAAAAGGAAAGGTTCTTAGAGGATCCTTCAGGATCATTTAGGTTCCTTTTTTAACCTTATATTATTCTAAGGTTAATTTAAGAACCCATACTTAGCAATCAGTTTAAAAAAAAAACCATTGTAGACTTAAGGGGTGCTTTGAAGAAGCCTTTTCAAAAGAGGGGTTCGTTTTGGAACCAGCAGTGTGCTTGTGAGTAAAGAGCTCTTGTGCGTATAATTCAAATTGAGACCTTTGGTCAAAAGACGCACTGGAAGCGGGGAGCACACGGCTGGCTGGAGACGTGACAGGTGAGAGACGACTTGCAACGGATCGACGTGATAGGTGAGTAAACGTTTGCTATTCGCTAGCTAAGACAACAGTTAATCAAACTACTATCAAAAACATGAAAAACAATATGTAATGTACTCGTTGTTTTTCATCAGCTAGCAAAGCCACATAGCCCGTAATGTTAGCTGGTAATTGTTGTGTAATTGCTGGTACGTTTTAGCTAACATTAGCTAGCTAGTTAAAGTTACTGTACCGTTAGCTAACTTCAGCTAGCTAAATTCAATATTGAGAAATGTTTGTCCTCATTTAAACCCATTGATACACTTTATTACCATTTTCTTCCATCCTCCTCCCTTTAAGACTTTAGTCCCTGTCTTATCTTGCCCCTGTCCAGTTAAGTTGTAAGTTAGAGAGTTTGGGTGCTGTGAAAAACTCTGCCTCCACAAACAGGTAAAGGTGTCCGCATGCTTCCCAGCCTAAACAGTTCAGAAGAGTTTGTGCATATATTATGACGACATTTTGTGACGTTTTTGTTAGTTCGGGCACACAAAACATTTTCTTGAGGCCTTCAATAAAGTCTTTGTTGTCATTCAACGAGAGATTACTTGTTTTCATGCACATTTCTTCATTGAGAAATACTAAACCAAACATATTAGTTAGATGTAAAATTGTGCAACTAAGATCTCCTCTGCAAAAACCTTAAAATTAATGACACATTTCCTGAGTTATCTTAGATTAATTCGGACTATTTTGAGGAAGTGGCTACGGCGTCTCAAAATGGACAAAAAAAAAATGACAGCAAAAGAAGCCCAAACAGATATGTTTGACTAAAGCATAATCATTTCAAACCTTGGTTACAATTGTATACGATCACGTTTCTCTCTATTATGCGTGGGAATAGTTGGGAACACATTTCTTCAATTAAAATCACTTGGAGCTGATTTCCTGGTGTTTTTAGTCTTATGTCCGACAATAATAAATAAATAAATAAATAAATATATATATACAGTGGGGGAAAAAAGTATTTAGTCAGCCACCAATTGTGCAAGTTCTCCCACTTAAAAAGATGAGAGAGGCCTGTAATTTTCATCATAGGTACACGTCAACTATGACAGACAAAATGAGGAGAAAAAAAAATCCAGAGAATCACATTGTAGGATTTTTAATGAATTTATATGCAAATTATGGTGGAAAATAAGTATTTGGTCAATAACAAAAGTTTCTCAATACTTTGTTATATACCCTTTGTTGGCAATGACACAGGTCAAACGTTTTCTGTAAGTCTTCACAAGGTTTTCACACACTGTTGCTGGTATTTTGGCCCATTCCTCCATGCAGATCTCCTCTAGAGCAGTGATGTTTTGGGGCTGTCGCTGGGCAACACGGACTTTCAACTCCCTCCAAAGATTTTCTATGGGGTTGAGATCTGGAGACTGGCTAGGCCACTCCAGGACCTTGAAATGCTTCTTACGAAGCCACTCCTTCGTTGCACGGGCGGTGTGTTTGGGATCATTGTCATGCTGAAAGACCCAGCCACGTTTCATCTTCAATGCCCTTGCTGATGGAAAGAGGTTTTCACTCAAAATCTCACGATACATGGCCCCATTCATTCTTTCCTTTACACGGATCAGTCGTCCTGGTCCCTTTGCAGAAAAACAGCCCCAAAGCATGATGTTTCCACCCCCATGCTTCACAGTAGGTATGGTGTTCTTTGGATGCAACTCAGCATTCTTTGTCCTCCAAACACGACGAGTTGAGTTTTTACCAAAAAGTTCTATTTTGGTTTCATCTGACCATATGACATTCTCCCAATCCTCTTCTGGATCATCCAAATGCACTCTAGCAAACTTCAGACGGGCCTGGACATGTACTGGCTTAAGTAGGGGGACACGTCTGACACTGCAGGATTTGAGTCCCTGGCGGCGTAGTGTGTTACTGATGGTAGGCTTTGTTACTTTGGTCCCAGCTCTCTGCAGGTCATTCACTAGGTCCCCCCGTGTGGTTCTGGGATTTTTGCTCACCGTTCTTGTGATCATTTTGACCCCACGGGGTGAGATCTTGCGTGGAGCCCCAGATCGAGGGAGATTATCAGTGGTCTTGTGTGTCTTCCATTTCCTAATAATTGCTCCCACAGTTGATTTCTTCAAACCAAGCTGCTTACCTATTGCAGATTCAGTCTTCCCAGCCTGGTGCAGGTCTACAATTTTGTTTCTGGTGTCCTTTGACAGCTCTTTGGTCTTGGCCATAGTGGAGTTTGGAGTGTGACTGTTTGAGGTTGTGGACAGGTGTCTTTTATACTGATAACAATTTCAAACAGGTGCCATTAATACAGGTAACGAGTGGAGGACAGAGGAGCCTCTTAAAGAAGAAGTTACAGGTCTGTGAGAGCCAGAAATCTTGCTTGTTTGTAGGTGACCAAATACTTATTTTCCACCATAATTTGCAAATAAATTCATTAAAAATCCTACAATGTGATTTTCTGGATTTTCTTTCCTCAATTTGTCTGTCATAGTTGACGTGTACCTATGATGAAAATTACAGGCCTCTCTCATCTTTTTAAGTGGGAGAACTTGAACAATTGGTGGCTGACTAAATACTTTTTTTCCCCACTGTATATATATAGTATGTATTTATTTTTTGGCACAGAACATGGGGGGCCAAATAAAACCACCCGCGGGCCAAATTCGGCCCAGTTGGGGAACCTTTCCCTATCTTATCCTGCCCCTTTCCAGTTAAGTGGTGGAGAGTTTGGGAGTTGTGATAGAGAAATGAATCAACCTCCACAAACAGGTAAGACACACACACACACACAGACAGTTGTAACAGCCAAATTACTCAAATTAGAAACCACTTACAAAGCTGTTATACCTTTTAAATAAAGGTTCCTCAGGAAAAGGGTTCTTGGAGGCACCTTAAGGGGTTCCGCTGGTGTTTCAAGCTGAGGAACCCCTGAAGGTGCCCATCCTAAATACAATCCAGCTCTCCTGTAGTAGTATGCTGCTGACCCTGGCCTGTCCCATACTGCCCCTACAGGTAGAGGGCAGGGGGAATCCCTGCTTCCCCTCCTCCTCACTCCTTTAGTCAGTCCTCCCTCTCCCAAGGCCTGACCTCTGGCTGTATTGGGCAGTCGCAGCCCAAACGGATGTAAAGACACATTCCCGAATGTCTACTGACCTTTTTGGCGCCAAAATGGAGTCTACTCCCACAATTTGATGATCAGTGACTATGTGAACATAGAAGCACAGCACATACGTGTGTTTTTACATTTGTGTGTGTCCATTCTCTTTGCTCAGAGGCAGACTGTGGAGCGGTGGTGGCGGCCCCCCTGCTCTGTTTGGACAAGTTTGCAGAGCCCAGGGCCCTTCCGGGGAACACGTCTCAGCCCACGAGACAAATTGTAAGTCAGGGTTCTTTGGGGACATTTGTTTATCCAGTCGGGCATAATTCATTTCTCGGCTAATCAACAGGCAGATAACGGTTGAATAATGGAGCAAAATACTGATCGTATCTCAAAGCTGTTTGCTTAAGCTATTTAGAGGAAAGAGAGAGACACTATATTTGTTCGAAACAAATGCCAAATAAACATAACTGAAAGCCACCTGGGCTTGGCTTAATGACGGAAACCTGAGGAAGGTGTCAGGATGTCTTAACAAGCATTTATATCACACACACACACACACACACACACACACACACACACACACACACACACACACACAGCGTCCCACCGGCACAAGCATCCTGTGTACTTGTGGTAATAGCCAACCAACTATCCCCATGTTTACTCCCTCATTTGGTCTCATTGGCTTTTTACTCTCAACTCCATCCAGTACATCACCAAACTGTAGTTTGGTATCGACAGTGTTCCTCAGTGGCTATCCTTTGTGTGTTGTGATGAAGGAACCAGCTCTGGTGCTGTTAATTCTGGGTCTCTACTTTGGGAACAGGGCATTGTTGCAAACATGGCGGCCCCCAGTGGAGCCCAAAGTCTGCAGTAAGGGAGGGAGAGGGGCACCATTAGGACCCCCCACGGCACACTGTAACAAACTCACCAGTAGGGCTCATGCGTCTTCCTAGACGATGCATCTTCCTTTCAAGGAACTCGCCTCAAACAAATTAGTCTCGCTCTCACCTTTGAAATGAATTTCTGCCAGAGAGCGATAGCACAATTCAGCCCCCACCACCATTTTCCTCCCACACACACACACACACACTTCCCCAGCGAAACAACGATGCGTCTCACAGCACAACAAGCAGCACGAGTCCTATTATAATTCCACGTACCCCCCAGGACCCTGGCAGGCAGCCCCACTAAAGATAAAAAAGTATTTAAACATGAGGGTGCTAATTGATGGTGGTCATTACACCCCACAGTGTGTGATTGGTTTCTATAGGAAGAAAGAGCTTATTAGTAGCACTATGGGCTCGGCCCCATTGAGCGCCCGCGGCTGTGGTGTGTGTGTGTTTGTGGGTGGTGGTGGTGGTGAGTGGTTGCTTGAAGCACTTGATTAATTATTCAGCTAGTCTTCTGTCAGAGTCATAATTTACATAAGATAAGGTAAAGCTGCAAAGACGTTTTTTGCAGCTTCTCAATATAAGCAGGACGATTAGAGCCGGACAGTCGTACCACAGTGACCTCGGTATTAAAACTGGGACACTCTCTCACCCTCTTGGTCAAGTGGCTCGCTCATGTCATCTCAAAAGACTTGGATAAAACCTTGTCAAACACGTCCTCCTCCCATGTAGTCTCTACTACTTTAACAGCCTTGCATGTTAGGTTAGGAGGTGCTCAGACAGTGTGCATGTACACGGGTTACTTTTCTTGGACCGCTACTTGTATTTCACTCCTTTATCTCAGTCACCTCGAGTCTGTCTTGAATTTTCACCTCATTCTTTTCTACGTTCGGAGCCCATTATCTTGTTATTTTTTAGTTTTTAGAGTCCTTACTCAGTTTTCTGACCTAGTCTAGCAGATATTGCTCTCTCCCTGGCAGTGAAACAGTTAACCCCCCTTTGTAAACATCCAGAAGCTGTCTTGCACACTGCAGTGCTCCCCACTGGACAGCTGTTTGAACTGCAGCTAACAGGAAACTGCTGCTGTCATCAGCTCCCATCTGATAGGGCCATGATCCCCCTAGTGACCAATCACAAGTGAGAATACGTCCATTGACGAATTAGCCAAGACATCTGTGTAGAATTTTTGAGTTGGTTATAATAGAATGATCAACTACAGTATAGGCCTATTTCAACAAATGCATCACACGTGTTTGTGGTAGGCCTCTATCTGAATGCCTATACATTTATGCTTATGTTTAGTGGGCTAGTGCATTAATTTATGAGAATACTATATGGAGTTTTGACATTTATATATACCAATTGCAACTTTGCAATCAACACTATATTTGTTTGTTTTTGCGGGTGTGAGTGTGTACACACTAGAAGCTGCTCTGTGAAAGTTGCACTTCCTTGAGAATGGTTTTGGTCAGGTGAGGGAGGTGGTGGTGGTTGTTGTATGGAGCGTGATGACTCATGGCTCTGGAATCGGGCGGGGTGACTTTGCCCTAACCCCCACGCTGTGTGTGAGTGGCAGTTGAATGGTGCCCCAGGTAGGCGTTCTCCCCAACTCCACCTCTCCTATGTCAGCACTGTGTTTGCCCTGTCCATCTACCTCCATTCTTTGACCTCCACGCAATCACGTGCACAAGCAGACACGCACACATACACACACACCAATTCCTCCATTCTCTGCACAACTCTCAATAGGAGACCAGAGTAAACAGCTCTGCCATCACCTACAATGGCCATGACCCCAACACTCCCATACTCAGACTCACAACCACACCAACTAGAGAGGTACCCTTGAACAGCTTTTTATCTGACACTCCGAAAAACACAGCAACTTCTCAAAGTAGTGCCTTCAGTGTTTCTGTGAGTGCTTTTACTTGAGAAATAATTCTGTAATGTTAGTTTTTTCCATCTTAGCCGCGTTATTTGACCACTGCTTCCTCTCACTCATTTGTAAGAATAGTGCCATACAGTTTTTCTTCATTCAAATAATACCCAACTCACTACACCAGAGAAATTAGTCTGATGGTCTTATTTAGAGACGTTGAGCAGAGAACTCATAATCTTGTGTACATATAGTACATTCTATACAGTAGCTGCTTGCTGATCTTTAGCGAGGAGGGTATAATGTAGACATTCACAATTCAGCCGAGCCTTCGGAGCTGTGCACATATACATACTTGCTCATAGGTGAGTAATGACGCCCTTAAATCTTATAAATGAAAATAAAATGAGATCCAGCCCAGTGGAGGGAGAGCTGAAACGCTGGCGTTGTCTTGGCAATTTCTTAACCGAATAATCACAGCGTGTAAACATTTCTTTTTTTGCTTCCCTGAGCCGAGTCATGTTCATGGTTACGGACGGTAAATAATCCCTAACTTGAAAAAACAGAGCGAACGAATGAAAGGCCCTGGATAAAAACAGGCATTCATTGCTCCTTGGAGTTCCCCCTCCTCCCCCCATCCCCACCGTTTCTGCAATTTTCAAACGCATTCATAAAGTTTAGGGCGAACTTTATGAGTTGGAAGTCGTATTTTTTTTAAATTCATATAAATTAACTACTGTTTATTTTAAAAACAACATTGGGGCTCCCTGAGGACATAGCTCGTGAATGATCTCATTGAGCGTGGAGCGGTGTGTAATGACTGGTTCTGCTTGTCCCATCCTTATTGTGACAGAAGGGCTTGTTGACCCTGCAGATTAATTTAATTGAGTCTTTAATGCTGTTTACTGTATGGCTAAGTGAGGCGCAAACGGTGGCAAATCTGAAGCGATAATGAGCGTGCTGAAAACTGCCGACCGAACCTCAAGCCCTGCCACTCGGGGATAATAGGAGTTAGGGGTGTGTGGTGAGGCGTTCAGCACCCTGCCAAATACTACTCCCCTCAACCTTCCCCCCTCCGCTCCCCCTTTCTCTCATTTTCTCACTCAAGTAATAAAAAAGAAAACCCTGGAACATTAGGATTCAACTGAAACACGTGTGCCTTGTACTGCCGTCCGTCCCTATTACCCTGCCCTCCTACCTCTCTCTCTCTCTCTCTTTCTCTCTCTCTCGCTCTCTCTCTTTCCTTCCCTTTCTCTCTCTCTCTCTCTCTTTCCTTCCTCTCTCTCTCTCTCACTCGCTCTCTCTTTCTCTCTCTCTCTCCTTCCTTCTCTCTCGCTCTCTCTCTCTCTCTCTCTCTCTCTCTCTCTCTCTCTCTCTCTCAATCTCTCTCTCTCTCTCTCTCTCTCTCTCTCTCTCTCTCTCTCTCTCTCTCTCTCTCTCTCTCTCTCTCTCTCTCTCTCTCTCTCTCTCTCTCTCTCTCTCTCTCTGACATATTGGCCTCTGTGTAACAGTCTAAGAAAGAAAAATGCCAGCCCTCCGCTCAAAAGCTCACGTCACGTGGAGAAGCCATATTGTTCAAGGCATCAACCTGTCCTGTTTTTTTTTTTTCTCCCTGAATGATGGGGCCATTGTTTGTGCTCCTCTTCAGTGTGGAGCTCCCCCTAGAGGTTCCTGCCTGACACTGCAGCTTCTGCCTCCCCCATCTGGAAACACCACATATTTACATATCAGTTTTCCATGCATGAGTAATTACTTTAGATTTTTAATTTTTATTAAAACCTTTATTTATGCAAGAAAGTCCCATTGTATTTTGCAAGGGAGCAATACAAAGTACACAATAAGGAGTTATTGATACAATTATATCAATCAAAGGCGGGAGCATAATAAATAGACAAATACAATTATAAAAAAACACATTCCTCTGAGAGTAAAAAAGTGAGAGTAAATGTCCTAATAGGAGTCAGGATTCCATAATTATAATTATACATAGTCTTTCAGTATTTCTTTAAAATGTATCTAATCTCATTCAGAACATGTCAGATACGGTGAAAAGAGCAGTCATGAACATATAAAGTAAAGCAGCTTCACAGTGGGCAATTCGTAGCGGGCATTCTTGTAGTTAGATATAAAACTAATCTGTCCACTTCCATTGTGCGACTGTAAATATAGTCTACTGTTATAAAAAAGGTTTCCAAAAGGGTTCTGTGGCTGTCCCCATAAGAGAACACTTTTTGGTTCCAGGTAGAAAAGTTTTTTTTTCATTGATAATGCCAGAGAAGCCGGTGTTTGGAGGATATATTGGCAAGGGTGTTGTAAGCCCCGAGACAAAGTCGAGGGCCGCTAAACCATTCGAGGGCATTATCACTTTTATACAACGGGTTACCAACGTATTCAAATAATGATTTACATATTTTCATTAAAAGCGTTATTTTGATGAATTTATTCATCATATTTCATCCTTCCACAAGCTATAGTCCCGACACAAAGCTATGGCTGCTACCCAAGCCGGCTGGTCGTTTGATCATTGAGTTCGGTTGCCAGAGACGCGACCCAGTCGTTCAGTCTTTTTGTTCTGTATCTATGGACGCGACCCAGTCGTTCGTTCTAAATGTCCCTGTGCCATACTGGCTGGCAAGTTCTTATCCCTTGCTTGCTAGCTAGCCAACTTACGGCTAATTTATAGTCACGTCAAACAGTGCAACCAGAATAACAGCAAAGTAGCTGCATTTGCGTTTGTTTAAGCCGTTTTCTAGTGACATTTATTTGGATACATCCATAACAATGAGCTAATGATGCGCGATTTCGCCTGGCGTAGAAAATGTGCTCTCTCGTCAGGACACTGTTGTTCAGAGGAGCTAGCCAACAACACAGCTAACACAATCACTTCAAACTGAAGCTGGAAAGACAGCAAACTAGCTTCACTTCATTTTGTTTTACATATATGATAGTTCTTTGTATATATCCATAAAAATTAGCTGATTCATGATTTTGACTGGCTGAGAAGAGCTGCCTGCCTGTCTGTCTCATTCCAACTCCCGACACGTTCATTACTATGGGACAGCTGGAGATCGAATTTGAATATTAAAATAATGTTGCAAATGTCAGAGAGACAGACAGCAAGGTTTATACAAATCTCTGCTGTTGAAAACTAAATTGTAGTCTAAAATAAATGTGAAAATGTCGAGATGCTTTTTATAGTGGAGATCAAGTTTATAAATTGCCTGGCTGGGCTGATGAGACAGTGGATTGCACAGTCAGATGGAACAGAGTAAATAGGCATTTTTTATTTAGCCGGTGGTAACTTGTGTTCTAGACACCGGTTGGAATGCAGTTTTAACCAATCAGCATTCAGGATTAGACCCACCGTTGTATAATGTAAGAGACATCACATTAACCTGATTCTCAAGTACCCCTCCCCTCCCTCCTTCCCCCTCAACCCGTGTGTTTATGAACTGATATTTCTCTTGGACAGTAGAAACACTTCCAGACATTCACCCCCTCCACCCCACTCCCATATCCAGCCCTATATCATGTCACGTTGCCTGGCTGTGCATGGTGTGATTCAAGTGATGTCTGAAGAGGGAGGCTCTATGTGTGCGTCCCACATGGCACTCTATTCCCTTTATAGTGTACTACTTTTGACTAAGCCCCAATGGGTTACTCTATATATGTAATAAGATGCCATTTGGGACGCGTTCTCTGTCTGCCTCCTACTACGCCACACATAAATCAATCCACCCTGCTCGGCCCGTTAGCCTGACAAGGAGCGTGGGAGGTTACAGACAAAACATTCACAGACAAAACATACATAGATTACACACGTTAACACGTACACACCTTGGTGGCTTGTCAGAGATCTTTGGTCATGGGAACCTACATTGTGATTGACAACTGAGCATGTGAATACGTTGCCTCGACTAGTTGGCCGCATTACAGGTTTGAGGGCAGGGTAGGCAGAATATGGGAATTTACTCTACAGTGTATTTGATTAAATAAGCTCTTCATGCACAGGAGGTTGGTGGCACCTTAATTGGGGAGAACGGGCTCGTGTTAATGACTGGAGCAGAATAAGTGGAATGATATCAAATACATCAAACACATGGTTTCCAGGTGTTTGATGCCATTCCATTTGCGCCGTTTGGTCCATTATTATGAGCCGTTCTCCCCTCAGCAGCCTCCTGTGTATTCATGCTATACTGCAGTGGGGAACCGTGAGGGCCTTCTAATCCTTCAGAGAAGGCTTAAGAAATTTGTACAAAATATTTTTAATAAAATGTTGTTTATTTATATTTCATCTTTACGATAATGTTAACGATATATTCTGATTTCTCCTCTGTAATAAATGAAGATGTGATTATGTAGGTCATTTAATTGTAGGCTATTATATATTTGTAAACAAACAACAAAGATAAATGAAAGTACTTTTCATTTAGATTTTACATATTGATCCCCAACAATGCACCCACTGGTCACACCAGCTGGACATAGATTATCTCTTGTATTTCCAGCTGGAGGTCGGCTACATCCTCAAAGCCACTCTAACCCCGCCCTACTCTTTACTCTACTGCATCTCCTGACACACCTGCTAGTGCCCCTGGCCTGACCCATCCATCAACCGTTTCAAGGTACTTTCACTTGTGAAACAGATGTCGTCAGAGTGTGCAGCTGAACATTGTATGCTGGACAACACTCGGTTTGTTATTTTTGATTAAAACAAAAACTCTATTCATAAATACGAAAACAGAACTTGTTTTTGCGTGGATTCCACAACGCGGTTAGCTTTAAACAGCGAGGACCGCTATTTCTTGTCCCGGAATCCCGCTTAAGAGACAAGTTGAAGCCTGCTTGACAGAGACGCTATGCTGCTAGCCATCAAGCTAACGAAGTTGGTACCAGATGAGTTTTGCAATGGAGCCCTCTTTGTCTGGAGAACTAAATAAACGGTTCCAGCGCTGTAGGAGCTGTATCTATTACGCTTTGTTTCGGGACAAACCGGATCACTCTGAGTTCCAATGCGGCAATTGTTTACTTGCCGAGGATTATAGGCATGAGGTGGCTTCTTTGGTCACACATGTCGCCAGCCTGCATAAGAAACTGGGGAAACACAGAGTGGAATGTTTACATTTTCTACACCGGTGGCTGGATGGCGTTCGCGCATGTTGGATGCATCTCCGCCTTGTCGTTTGTCATTATCCGACTGGCCGGTGTTGCCCCGAGCTCCCCCAGCTGATAGCGCCGTCGAAGGAGCACAGCATGAGGAGAAAGGCAATCAACGATGGTCGCATGTTAAGAGCTGTGGAAGCCGAAGACAGCGACCTCCCGCAAAGCAGTCTACACTCCCAACGAGTGGCCCGGAGCGGATACAAACAACGAATAGCAGCTATGTTTCTAGCTCCTAAGCAACTTTGCAGTATTTTCTTTTGTGTGTGTTATTTCTTACATTATTAGCCCAGAAGTTTTTTTTTTTTGCGTTATTACTGTATATACTGTATTCTAGTCAAGGCCATCCTATTTAACTATTGCTGTATATATACTATTCTGTCCTACATATTCTACAGACATACTAAATATTCTATCCACATACTGTCCGTAATGTCTATACATCCCAAATACTGTATTTATATGGTGTCACGATCGTCAGGGAGAGAAGTAGACCAATGCGCAGCGTGATGAATGAACATGTTTACTTTATTAAATTAAAGCACGAACAAAACAACAAAACGACTCGTAACGTCCACGGTGACAATGACCGAACACGGAACAAAAACCCACAAACACAAAGTGAAAAACAGACAGTTTAAATATGGCTCCCAATCAGAGACAACCAGCCAACAGCTGACACTCGTTGCCTCTGATTGGGAGTCACTCAGGCAAACATAGAAAACAACAAACTAGAACCCCCAACATAGAAATAACCACATAGAATGAACACACCCTGGCTCAACAAATAGAGTCCCAGAGCCAGGGTGTGACAGTACCCCCCCCTAAAGGCGCGGACTGCGACCGCGCCTCAATACGAGCAAAACAGGGGAGGGCTGGGTGGGCATTCCTCCTCGGCGGCGGTTCTGGCTCCGGGCTTGTCCACCACCCTCCAATAAACCCCCCATAGCGCCCCTGGTCCGGTCTGGCCCCGCTGGCTGGAGCTGACCTGGACGTAGCAGGAGCGGTTAGCTTCAGCTCCGTTGGGGAGCAATAAAGCGGTACCTGATTTGGCACCGATGACCCAGGCACGGGTTGTGCCGGACTGACGACGCGCACCCCAGGCTTGGTGCGTGAGGCAGGAAAGGACCGGACCTGGCTGTCGATGCGCACCCCTGGCTTGGTGCGTGGAGCAGCAACGGGCCGGACCGGGCTGACGATACGCACCCCTGGCTTGGTGCGTGGAGCCGGAACGGGCCTCACCGGACTGATGACTCGCACCCCTGGCTTAGTGCGTGGAGCAGCAACGGGCCGGACCGGGCTGACGATGCGCACCCCTGGCTTGGTGCGTGGAGCAGCGACAGGCCGGACCGGGCAGACGATACGCACCCCTGGCTTGGTGCGTGGAGCCGGAACGGGCCTCACCGGACTGACGACTCGCACCCCTGGCTTGGTGTGTGGAGCAGCAACGGGCCGGACCGGGCTGACGATGCGCACCATAGGCTTGGTGCGTGGAGCAGGGACAGGCCGGACTGGGCTGACGAAGCGCACCACTGACTTGGTGCGGGGAGCAGGAACGGGCCGAGCCGGGCTGACGAAGCGCACCACTGACTTGGTGCGGGGAGCAGGAACGGGCCGAGCCGGGCTGACGAAGCGCACCACTGACTTGGTGCGGGGAGCAGGAACAGACCGGACCGTACTGGGGACACACACCACTGGCCCTACACCGGGATCTGGAACGGGCCGGACCGGACTGGTAACACACCCCAGTACCTCTCGCCGTGCCTCTCCACCTTCCATCCCCTCTTCGACCAGTGGCCCCCGTAACCTGGCGGCCTCCTCTGCCAACCCGCTGGACCGCTCTATCGCGGCCTCCTGCTGCCCCGACATCGTGAGCCCCCCCCTAAAAATTTTCTGGGGGTCTCTCCTCCCCGTGGGCCAGGCCTCTATCGTTCTCGCCCAACTCTCGCTCTTCTGCCCCCAATTCCAGCCATTCTGCTCTTCATTAGGCTTGACCCAGTCGAGACTCTTCCTCCACTGTTCCCAAGTCCATCCACTCTGCTCTTTACAAGGCTGGACCCAGTCGAGGTTGCCACGGAGATCTGCAAGCGATTCCCCTGGCGATGGCTCCTGGACACGCTGCTTGGTCCAGTTTTGGTGGGTTTTTCTGTCACGATCGTCAGGGAGAGAAGTAGACCAATGCGCAGCGTGATGAATGAACATGTTTACTTTATTAAATTAAAGCACGAACAAAACAACAAACGACTCGTAACGTCCACGGTGACAATGACCGAACACGGAACAAAAACCCACAAACACAAAGTGAAAAACAGACAGTTTAAATATGGCTCCCAATCAGAGACAACCAGCCAACAGCTGACACTCGTTGCCTCTGATTGGGAGTCACTCAGGCAAACATAGAAAACAACAAACTAGAACCCCCAACATAGAAATAACCACATAGAATGAACACACCCTGGCTCAACAAATAGAGTCCCAGAGCCAGGGTGTGACATATGGGATGTATAGACATTGCTCGTCCTAATGTTATATATTTCTTAATTCCATTCTTGTACTTTTAGATTTGTGTGTATTGTTGTGAATTGTTAGATAGTAATGCACAAGCATTTCACTACACCCGCAATAACATCTGCTAAATATGTGTGCGACCAATAAAATGTGATTTGATTTGTGTCTATCAGCCATGGCTATGCGTTTGACCAAAACTGGCTCTCCTTCAGTGCCATGGAGTGCACAGGTATTAAGGTCGCTGTCCTTTCAGCACCATGAACCTGTCACCTTTTGATGTGATACTGTTGTTGTTGCTATTGTTGATAGGGGTGTTAGGCTACCATAGGTTGTGTAAACAGTGTGTTTTTTGTTTTCCTGGACGCATTATTTTATGCTGTGTGTCACATGTTGTGTCCATGCCGGTTCTGTCTATATGTGTGCGGCAGACCGAAGCACGGCCAAGCCTGTTTGATTAATTCATAATGTCATCAAAAAGCATTGCTCCTCCTTCACTAGAACTAGAATGGTCCGACTACAGAATATATAATGTTGGGCACAATGATGCTATGTTTTCTGTTATTTTCTTGATTTTTGAGTTTGATACAACATATTGGAAGATTTTTGGACCCTCTGAAGGTCTTATAGTCACGGTTTGCCACTGCTATACTTTGTATGTTAAACATATCCGAATATATAGAACACTATCCAGTGACAAGGGGTTGGAACAGGTTCAGGGAACAGAACAGAAAATGACTTAATTATACTGTCCCGGAACATAACCGTTATTTTAAAAGCATGGGAACTGGTTAATAACGTACTTTTACGTTCCGGGAAATGTAAGTACCACAAAAAACGCAACAAGGCGCCAATGCAAAGCCCTCACTCTCTCACTCAGAGACTTATTCCAGTGTCTGCCTGCCAGCTAGAGATCTTTTCCAGTGTGTGTGCGTGTGTAGGCAACCTTCACCTCCCCCTCCGAAGCGTAGGCTACTATAGCCTACTGACGTTACAAGTGTGATTCAGAAATTAGGGAGCTTTTTTTTATTAGAGAAGAATGGATTAATTTTTTCAATGCAAGTTACGTAGACTATAGTTATCACGTTTCACATTGGATTTATTAACTACAAAAAGGTAAGACGTGTTTTTAGTTCTGGTGCCGCTCTGCACACACAAGCTTGTTAGCTAGCTAGCTAACTCTGGTTCAACATTAAGCCAACTTTCGGAGGTTCAAAGTTCAAAGAGGAAGTTCCTCTGTAGAAGCCGCTCCTCCGTAGGTATAATTCTGTGGGCCTAATTCAGATCATGCATGTCATAACAAGATTCCCAGCGCTTCAAGACAAGCCTCCTTCTCCACTCTCTCTCTCTCTCTCTACCCACCCGCAAAATTGCAAAACTTCTGTCACATCTCGCACCCTACACTTGTCTGTCCATCGCGCATGTAAAAAACTTGCCCGCTCCATAGCAAGCTGCTCTATTCTCACTGAATGGTGAAGTAATTTAATGTCGAGCTAAAGCAATATATGATTTCAGAGGTTTAAAAAGGAACAGCAAGGAAATATATCAACCAGTATTTTGGGGGGTTTGAACCGGTTCAGAACTTTACTTTGCAGGTCGGAACAGTGGAATGGAAAGGAAAAAATTATGGTTCAGAAAAAAACTATTGGAAAATAATTTCCGTTCCATCTCCTGCCAGTGCTGAAACACAACCAGTTGGCCCCTGAATGAAACTCCATCCTAAAATAGAAACCCAGTGTATTTCCAGCTCCAACACTTCCTCCAGTTATTCTTCCTCTACTTCTCCTGTCCTCTCCTCCTCCTGACCACCTGGTGCCTTTAAACAACGTCAGGCTTGGCTGGCAATGGTCCATCCGGCAATGACAGAATCACACAGCCCAGGCCTGCACAGAGCTGAGCGGGCCTCTCGGCCTGAGCTGTTGGCCAGCCAGTGGAGTGGAATGGATTGCTAGGCTCTGGCGTTGACGTGCTCACTGGAGTGGTCAGCACTGCATGGAGCATGCAGCCAAAGGGTGTTCCGCTCTCTCCACCATCTACTTTGTCTCGCTATCAGACTGCTGCTTTTTAGGGTTTTGTCATTTTGTCAAATGTGGGTTTTCTTCGCCATATTTAGCATGCTCCCTATTACTCTCTCTCTGCCCACCCCTTGTTTATTTCTCTCTCTCTCTCTCTCTCTCTCTCTCTCTCTCTCTCTCTCTCTCTCTCTCTCTCTCTCTCTCTCTCTCTCTCTCTCTCTCTCTCTCTCTCTCTCTCTCTCTCTCTCTCTCTCTCTCTCTCTCTCTCTCTCTCGCATGTGACCATGTACTTTGCCAACACAGTGTTTCTTGGGATGTTTTTTCAGAGATGCATGGGCTCAAATGGCAAAACGTTCTCTTTGAACCATGCCCAAGCCTGCCAATCTCCTTTGACCATTTACCTGCTTATTTTCAAATTGGCAACTGTTGCTTTTACTTCTTTCCTAACTGCTCAGAAGCCCATTGGCGGAGGTCTGGACTGTATTATAGGATTGACGTCTCGCATGTCGTTTCTGTGTATCCGTGTATCTGTACAGTGCTTCCGTTTTGTCCCCTCCCCATTTACAGTTTAACTGAAACCAGGGAGCACCAGTGAACCTTACCGATGTCATCCAATCACGGAGGTGTCCGCCCTCCTAGGAAACGGCAGTTGATACTCCAGGACTCGACTTCCCAGAGCATGGAAACGACATGCGAGACGTAACACAAATACTGTCCGAAGCTCCACCAATGGGCTACCCAACAGCTAGGAACAAAGGCAGAGCAGAGGTGAAAGGCGTCCCGGAAGCAGTAGCCTGCTGCTATACATGCCTCTGTGGTGCCTACGTGTCAGACTGAAGGCAAGGCACTGTGTTTTATGTGTGTGTTAAAATGGTTGCCGATTGTACTGTATGGACATGTGGGCATTTTGGGGGATTATTATTATTTTTTAAATCCATCACTAAGACAACTCAAATGAAGCGTTTTTCTCCTCTGTAATAAATAAAGATGTGATTATGTAGGTAATTTAATTGTAGGCTATTATATATTTGGAAACAAACAACAAAGATAAATAAAAGTACTTTTCATTTAGATTTTACATATTGATCCCCAACAATGCACCCACTGGTCACACCAGCTGGACATAGATTATCTCTTGTATTTCCAGCTGGAGGTCGGCTACATCCTCAAAACCACTCTAACCCCGCCCTACTCTTTACTCTACTGCATCTCCATCAGAGTGTGCAGCTGAACATTGTATGCTGGAAAACACTCGGTTTGTGATTTTTGATTAAAACAAAAACGCTATTCATAAATACGAAAACAGAACTTGTTTTTGCGTGGATTCCACAACGCAGTTAGCTTTAAACAGCGAGGACCGCTATTTCTTGTCCCGGAATCCCGCTTAAGAGACAGATTGAAGCCTGCTTGACAGAGACGGTAAGCTGCTAGCCATCAAGCTTACAAAGTTGGTACCAGATTAGTTTTGCAATGGAGCCCTCTTTGTCTGGAGAACTAAATGAACGGTTCCAGCGCTGTAGGAGCTGTATCTATTACGCTTTGTTTCGGGACAAACCGGATCACTCGGAGTTCCAATGCGGCAATTGTTTACTTGCCGAGGATTATAGGCTTGAGGTGGCTTCTTTGATCACGCATCTCGCCAGCCTACGTAAGAAACTGGGGAAACGCAGAGTGGAATGTTTACATTTTCTACGCCGGTGGCTGGATGGCGTTCGCGCTTGTTGGATGCATCTCCGCCTTGTCGTTTGTCGTTATCCGACTGGCCGGTGTTGCCCCGAGCTCCCCCATCTGATAGCGCCGTCGAAGGAGCACAGTATGAGGAGAAAGGCAATCAACGATGGTCGCATGTCACGAGCCGTGGAAGCCGAAGACAGCGACCTCCCGCAAAGCAGTCTACACTCCCAATGAGACGCCCGGAGCGGATACAAACAACGAATAGTTTCGCCATCCTGGAGCCTGATCTTCCTGCACCTTCGTTGCTGGGGGTGCCTGTGTTTGCGGCCGCAGTGCCTACTACTACAATTTTGAAGTCGACGTCGGCAACCTTCCATCCCTGCTCTGGATCGAGCGGGGCTTCTCCATCTGTCAGAGGCCTGCATCCTGTGAAGCGTGGGAGTGGGGGGATTTCCTCGTCCTTCTCGCCAGCCATGATTTTGGGCAGCTCCATGGTATGAAATGTGACCGTTCCTGGTGCAAAAACAATGTCCTATCCCAGAGCTCGAGTAAATGACATTACTAAGCTGCTCCACGAATGTACTAAGTCAGGACATGGAAATAGATTCTATTGTAGTCCATGTGAGTTTTAATTACATTATGAAGGGCAGCTCTGAACAGTTGAAACTGGATTGTAAAGAACTGATTGACTCTCTGCTAGATACTAACAAAAAAAACATAATATCTGGCCCTGTGCCCTCTCTGAATCGTGGCATTGAACGCTTTAGCAGGATTCTTGCTCTTCACAACTTGCTACATGATTATTGCAGCTCAATGGGTGTAACTTTTGTTGACAATTTCGATACCTTTTGGAAACAAAACACGTTTTATAAGGAGGATGGGATCCACCCAAATAATTTGGGTTCCTGGATCCTTTCACAGCATTATAAGGCTGCATTGAGACAATGACTTAGCAATGACCCAAGCCCAGCTCAGCTAATCCCTACCATTGTGACGCAGAGTTGTCAAAATGCTTCAGCAAATGTACATTACACCAGGGGCGTCGGTAGACACCATATAAGTAACCTAATTTATGTCCCTCTAACTGCCCTGAATGCCTACAGCTATTGTATGCAGTAATCATGTGCCTAAGAACCAGATTTATACTGTTAGCACTGAGCCGGTGTGCCCGAGGAGGAAGGCCACTGTGTGCAGCTCACCTTGGACTAACATAAAGAACATGACCACATCTACTGCTGCCAAGCTTCCCAGTAAAGCAATAAAAACAAGTAAGCATCCCAGTAGAAAAGTTCTCAAAATAGCCCACGTTAACATATGTAGCTTAAGAAACAAGGTTCAAGAAATCAATCATTTGCTAGTAACAGATGACATTCATATTCTTACTAACTCTGAAACTCACTTAGATAATACCTTTGATGATACAGTGGTAGCAATACAAGGTTATAACATTTACAGAACATATGGAAATGCCAATGGTGGAGGTGTTGCTGTTTATATTCAGAACCACATTCCTGTGAAGATTAGAGAGGATCTCATGTTAAATACTGTAGAAGTAATATGGCTACAGGTTCATCTGCCTCACCTAAAGCCTATTCTGGTGGGAAGCTGCTACAGACCACCAAATGCTAACAGTCAGTATCTGGATAACGTGTGAAATGCTTGATAATGTATGTGATATCAATAGAGAGGTATACTTTCTGGGTGATTTAAATATTGACTAGCTTTCATCAGGCTGCCCACTCAGAAGAAAGCTTCAAACTGTAACCAGTACCTGCAACCTGGATCAGGTTATCAGTCAATTTACCAGGGTAGTTACAAACAGTACAGGAATTAAATCATAAACATGTATTGATCATATCTTTACTAATGCTGCAGAGATTTGTTTGAAAGCAGTATCCAAATCCATTGGATGTAGTAATCACAATATAGTAGCCATATCTACGAAAACAAAAGTTCCAAAGGCTGGGCCTAATATTGTGTATAAGAGGTCATACAATAAGTTTTGTAGTGATTCCTATGTTGTTGATGTAAATAATATATGTTGGTCCGTGGTGTGTAATGAGGAGCAAACAGACACTGCACTTGACACATTCATGAAATTGCTTATTCCACTAATAAACATGCACCCATTAAGAAAATGACTGTAAAAACGGTTAAATCCCAGTGGATTGATGAGGAATTGAAATATGGTACGGTTGAGAGGGATGAGGCAAAAGGAATGGCAAATAAGTCTGGATGCCCAACCGATTGGCAAACGTATTGCAAATTGAGAAATCATGTGACTAAACTGAATGAAAAGAAGGAACTACACTATGAAACAAAGATAAATTACAGAAAGAATGATAGTAAAATGCTTTGGAGCACCTTAAATGAAATGTTGGGAAAAAAGGCAAACTCAGCTCCATCATTCATTGAATCAGATGGCTCATTCATCACAAAACCAACTGATATTGCCAACTACTTTAATGATTTTTTCATTGGCAAGATTAGCAAACCTAGGCATGACATGCCAGCAACAATTGCTGACACTACACATCCAAGTATATCTGACCAAATTATGAAAGACAAGCATTGTAATTTTGAATTCCATAAAGTGAGTGTGGAAGAGCTGAAAAAAGTATTGTTGTCTATCAACAATGACAGGCCACCGGGGTCTGACAACATGGATGGAAAATTACTGAGGATAATAGCGGAGGATATTGCCACTCCTATTTGCCATATTTTCAATGTAAGCCTACTAGAATGTGTGTGCCTCCAGGCTTGGAGGGAAGCAAAAGTCATTCCGCTACCTAAAAATAGTAAAGCCCCCTTTACTGGCTCAAATAGCCGACCTGGCTCAAATAGCCGACCAATTAGCCTGTTACCAACCCTTAGTAAACTATTGGAAATAATGGTGTTTGACCAGATACAATGCTATTTTACAGTAAACAAATTGACAACAAACTTTCAGCATGCTTATAGGGAAGGACATTCAACAAGCACAGCACTTACACAAATGACTGATGATTGGCTGAGAGAAATTGATGATAAGATTATTGTGGGGGCTGTTTTGTTAGACTTCAGTGCGGCTTTTGACATTATCGATCATAGTCTGCTGCTGGAAAAACGTAAGTGTTATGGCTTTACTCCACCTGCTATATTGTGGATACAGAATTGCCTGTCTAACAGAACACAGAGGGTGTTCTTTAATGGAAGCCTCTCCAACATAATCCAGGTAGAATCAGGAATTCCCCAGGGCAGCTGTCTAGGCCCATTACTTTTTTCAGTCTTTACTAATGACATGCCACTGGCTTTGAGTAAAGCCAGAGTGTCTATGTATGCGGATGACTCAACACTATACATGTCAGCTACTACAGCGACTGAAATTACTGCAACACTTAACAAAGAGTTGCAGTTAGTTTCAGAGTGGGTGGCAAGGAATAAGTTCGTCCTAAATATTTCTAAAACTAAAAGCATTGTATTTGGGACAAATCATTCATTAAACCCTAAACCTCAATTAAATCTTGTAATAAATAATGTGGAAATTGAGCAAGTTGAGGTGACTAAACTGCTTGGAGTAACCCTGGATTGTAAACTGTCATGGTCAAAACATATTGATACAACAGTAGCTAAGATGGGGAGAAGTATGTCCATAATAAAGCGCTGCTCTACCTTCTTAACAGCACTATCAACAAGGCAGGTCCTACAGGCCCTAGTTTTGTCACACCTAGACTACTGTTCAGTCGTGTGGTCAGGTGCCACAAAAAAGCCCTTAGGAAAATTGCAATTGGCTCAGAACAGGGCAGCACGGCTGGCCCTTGGATGTACACAGACAGCTAATATTAATAATATGCATGTCGATCTCTCCTGGCTCAAAGTGGAGGAGAGATTGACTTCATCACTACTTGTGTTTGAGAGGTGTTGACATGTTGGGTGCACCGAGCTGTCTGTTTGAGCTACTGGCGCACAGCTCGGTCACCCATGCATACCCCACAAGACATGCCACCAGAGGTCTCTTCACAGTCCCCAAGTCCAGAGCAGACTATGGAAGGTGCACAGTACTACTAGAGCCATGACTACATGGAACTCTATTCCACATCAAGTAACTGATGCAAGTAGTAAAATTAGATTTAAAAAACACCTTATGGAACAGCGGGGACTGTGAAGCAACACAAACATAGGCGCAGACACATGCGAATGGGGAGCCATAACAAATACAAATATACACACACACACACACACACACACACACACACAACGAGAGCCCAGATGCTCCCTCACCTCCACCTATACGTCTCAGATGCTCTGCTTTAACTGTGAGTCATCTGTCAGGGTTATGGATGCGTCTGTGCCATCGTCTGTCTTCCTGATTCTCACACTTACCCTCCTCACCGGCCTGACTGATGGCTGCCCTGACCGCCGGCCTGCAGGGCCCTGAAGAGGCACTGTGCGTGTGTGTCTGTCTTTGTGTGCGCATGTGGCTGCAGAAAGAGATGTTTGGGGAAATTTCAGGTGAGATGATGATATGAAAATAGACTTGATTTGAATACTCAGTCAAATGTGCTGTAGAGCCCTCTCTCTGTAGCGGTATGAGAGAGGGAGATGGAGAAGGTGACCTGTTAATTAAGTCTGTCTTAGTCTCAATGCAATGTTCTGCAATTGTTGACAGCTGATTCTGTGTAGTGTAGTAAATAACTAATTTGAAGGATAGTGAGTCCCATAGAATTTCGTTGTGTTTTAGTTTCTGTGAAAATTGAATTAGATTGGAATTCTATGATATATTTTACTGGGAAAGAATGGAGTCATGTGGAAGGCCTGGTAGTTCTATCCATTGACTTCCCATCTGTTAAATCATGTGGTAATAATGTAATGTAGCAGAATTTTAATGTGACTGAAATATGCCCAGAGATATGTCTTTTTCATGGTTTCCACTGGCTACTCTTGCATATTTGATACTGTACATAAATTAGACTTGTGTGAAATCTGAATTCAATATAGGAGTACAGCTCTACATATCTCCATACCATTTCACTATAGAAACATCATTCATTTTACATACGATCATTTGAATTAATATATAATATGCCTCTTACCATGATCTGAGGAGAAAAATAAATTTTAGTTATTTAATTTTTATACGAACTGAAAGTACTTTAACTTATGTCTTGAGGCATTTTTGTGTTGATTTATTGTCTTGATTCATACTATGAGAAAACTGATGGATAATTATTTTAGTAAACAAACAATAACATTGAAGAGACAACCCGCTGTTCTACATTCATTTTTGGACTGTTAAATGAATGATATATAGCAATTGATTCTTGAAGAATATAACTTAGAAATGCCTCATGTGCATAGTGCGACTATCATACCGAAAATATACAAGCTTGTTTTAGCTTGTTTTTTTACTCCAATGTTTGTAAACAAAGTAATTGTAAACAAACACTGTATAGCTTCAAAATAGGGTTAAACTATCATTTTGATTTAATGGATGGTCAGTCCTTGCATCCATAGCTCTGTCTATGGATTTGAGTGCAGTTATATTTCTCAAGCCCAATCCCTCAGCTGTTTCCCAAAACAGTGGTGGGGTGGCGCTTTATTATTTGAACTGCGGATTGGCGCTTTAAGCACATATGAGAACATTTGTCATAGCAACAAGACAGAAATGCCTCATGAGCTTGCACCCCAGTATCTCTATTTGCACATCATCTCTTGCACATCTATCATTCCAGTGTTAATACTAATTGTAATTATTTTGCACTATGGCCTATTTATTGCCTTACCTCCATAACATGCTACATTTGAACACACTGTATATATATTTTCTGTTGTATTTTTGACTTTATGTTTTGTTTCACCCCATATGTAACTCTGTGTTGTTGTTTTTATCGCACTGCTTTGCTTTATCTTGGCCAGGTCGCAGTTGTAAATGAGAACTTGTTCTCAACTGGCTTACCTGGTTAAATAAAGGTTAAATAAAAAATTAATTAAAAAAATGAAACAAGAAAATTAGCAGAATGTTTTTGAAATCCAGAAATGAGCAGAGAGAGACCTTACCATCATCTGTCGCTACAGACACACTGAAGTGGTGAAACAGAGCAACAACAAAGACACAGTGTGTTCCTACTGGTCATGATGTAGCCTGCCATGGGTCCCCATTTAGATGGGGTGCCGTGTCGTGAATGAGGCCATCTTTGGCATGGGACTGCCCGTCCTTTCCCTTGCTGGCACTCCTTCCCCCTGGCACCTTGGTGTGGGTTGTGCCTCTAGCTGACGCCAACCTGTATCAGGTGACTTAGCACATGGCGTCACAAAACCCTGACTCCATCTGAGCTGACAATTAGGCCTAATTGCGGTCTGGTCAAATCTGATCTGATCAGGGATGGCTCTGTGTTAAGCTAGAGCCAAAGACCTGCTGACTACATTTGAATTGAACTACACTACAGGTCAGACGTTTTAGAACACATACTCATTCAAGAGTTTTTCTTTATTTTTAATATTTTCTACATTGTAGAATAATAGTGAAGACATAAAAAATATGAAATAACACATGGAATCATGTAGTAACCAAAAAGGTGTTAAACAAATCAAAATATAATATATATTTGAAATTCTTCAAATAGCAACACTTTGCCTTGATGACAGCTTTGCACACTATCTGAATGAGAGTGACTAACCCCCCGGTTGGTAATTCGACCACTAAAAGTTTAGATAGCTGGCCGCTAGACTAATTTACAAATCTTAAAAATGTTAGACATGAGCTAATTGAGTGACTGTCAGTGACTGACATAACAAGAGAAAAATTGTTGATGCACAACTACATTTCGAAATTGCACCTTGTGTATTTTACTATTATAACTCTCAACAGTAAGTTGAGACTCCGACTGAGTTCCTAAAAAATATATATATATATATCAAATCAAATCAAATCAAATTGTATTGGCCACATGCGCCGAATACAACAGGTGTAGACATTACAGTGAAATGCTTACTTACAGCCCTTAACCAACAATGCATTTCTTTTTATAAAAAAAAGTAAAATAAAACAACAACAAAAAAGTGTTGAGAAAAAAAAAGCAGAAGTAAAATAAAATAACAGTAGGGAGGCTATATATACAGGGGGGTACCGGTGCAGAGTCAATGTGCGGGGGCACTGGCTAGTTGAGGTAATATGTACATGTGGGTAGAGTTAAAGTGACTATGCATAAATTATTAACAGAGTAGCAGCAGCGTAAAAAGATGGGGTGGGGGGGCAGTGCAAATAGTTTGGGTAGCCATGATTAGCTGTTCAGGAGTCTTATGGCTTGGGGGTAGAAGCTGTTGAGAAGTCTTTTGGACCTAGACTTGGCACTCTGGTACCGCTTGCCGTGCGGTAGCAGAGAGAACAGTCTATGACTAGGGTGGCTGGAGTCTTTGACAATTTTGAGGGCCTTCCTCTGACACCGCCTGGTATAGAAGTCCTGGATGGCAGGAAGCTTGGCCCCAGTGAGGTACTGGGCCATACGCACTACCCTCTGTAGTGCCTTGCGGTCGGCGGCCGAGCAGTTGCCATACCAGGCGGTGATGCAACCAGTCAGGATGCTCTCAATGGTGCAGCTGTAGAATTTTTTGAGGATCTGAGGACCCATGCCAAATCTTTTCAGTCTCCTGAGGGGGAATAGGCTTTGTCGTGCCCTCTTCACGACTGTCTTGGTGTGTTTGGACCATGATAGTTCGTTGGTGACGTGGACACCAAGGAACTTGAAGTTCTCAACCTGTTCCACTACAGCCCTGTCGATGTGAATGGGGGCGTGCTCAGTCCTCTTTTTTTCCTGTAGTCCACAATCATCTCCTTTGTCTTGGTCACGTTGAGGGAGAGGTTGTTATCCTGGCACCACACGGCCAGGTCTCTGACCTCCTCCCTATAGGCTGTCTCATCGTTGTCGGTGATCAGGCCTACCACTGTTGTGTCGTCGGCAAACTTAATGATGGTGTTGGAATCGTGCCTGGCCATCCAGTCATGGGTGAACAGGGAGTACAGGAGGGGACTGAGCACGCACCCCTGAGGGGCCCCCGTGTTGAGGATCAGTGTGGCAGATGTGTTGTTACCTACCCTTACCACCTGGGTGCGGCCCGTCAGGAAGTCCAGGATCCAGTTGCAGAGGGAGGTGTTTAGTCCCAGGATCCTTAGCTTAGTGATGAGCTTTGAGGGCACTATGGTGTTGAATGCTGAGCTGTAGTCAATGAATAGCATTCTCACGTAGGTGTTCCTCTTGTCCAGGTGGGAAAGGGCAGTGTGGAGAGCAATAGCTGTGGATCTGTTGGGGCGGTATGCAAATTGGAGTGGGTCTAGGGTTTCTGGGATAATGTTGTTGATGTGAGCCATGACCAGCCTTTCATAGCACTTCATGGCTACAGACGTCAGTGCTACGGGTCGGTAGTCATTTAGGCAGGTTATCTTAGTGTTCTTGGGCATGGGGACTATGGTGGTCTGCTTGAAACATGTTGGTATTACAGACTCAGTCAGGGACATGTTAAAAATGTCAGTGAAGACACTTGCCAGTTGGTCAACACATGCTCGGAGTACACGTCCTGGTAATCCGTCTGGCCCTGCGGCCTTGTGAATGTTGACCTGCTTAAAAGTCTTACTCACATTGGCTACGGAGAGCGTGATCACATAGTCATTCGGAACAGCTGATGCTCTCATGCATGCTTCAGTGTTGCTTGCCTCGAAGCGAGCATAGAAGTGGTTTAGCTCGTCTGGAAGTCTTGTGTCACTGGGCAGCTCGCGGCTGTGCTTCCCTTTGTAGTCTGTAATAGTTTTCAAGCCCTGCCACATCCGACGAGCGTCAGAGCCGGTGTAGTACGATTCAATCTTAGTCCTGTATTGACTCTTTGCCTGTTTGATGGTTCGTCGGAGGGCATAGCGGGATTTCTTATTAGCGTCCGGGTTAGAGTCCCGCTCCTTGAAAGCGGCAGCTCTAGCCTTTAGCTCAGTGCGGATGTTGCCTGTAATCCATGGCTTCTGGTTGGGGTATGTACGTACGGTCACTGTGGGGACGACGTCATCAATGCACTTATTCATGAAGCCAGTGACTGATGTGGTGTACTCCTCAATGCTATCTGAAGAATCCTGTAACATGTTCCAGTATGTGCTAGCAAAACAGTCCTGTAGTTTAGCATCTGCGTCATCTGACCACTTTTTTATTAACCGAGTCACTGGTGCTTCCTGCTTTAGTTTTTGCTTATAAGCAGGAATCAGGAGGATAGAGTTATGGTCAGATTTGCCAAATGGAGGGCGAGGGAGAGCTTTGTATGCGTCTCTGTGTGTGGAGTAAAGGTGGTCTAGAGTTTTTTTTCCTCTGGTTGCACATTTAACATGCTGGTAGAAATTAGGTAGAACTGATTTAAGTTTCCTTGCATTAAAGTCCCCGGCCACTAGGAGCGCTGCCTCTGGATGAGCATTTTCCTGTTCACTTATGGCCTTATACAGCTCATTCAGTTCAATCTTAATGCCAGCATTGGTTTGTGGTGGTAAATAGACAGCTATGAAAAATATAGATGAAAACTATCTTGGTAAATAGTGTGGTCTACAGCTTATCATAAGATACTCTACCTCAGGCGAGCAAAACCTCGAGACTTCCTTAGTATTTGATTTTGTGCACCAGCTGTTGTTTACAAATATACACCGCCACCCCTTGTCTTACCGGAGTCAGCCGTTCTATCCTGCCGGTATAGCGTATAGCCCGCTAGCTGTATGTTGTCCATGTCGTCATTCAGCCACGACTCGGTGAAACATAATATATTACAGTTTTTAATGTCCCGTTGGTAGGATAACGGTAATCTTAGGTCATCAAATGTATTTTCAAATGATTGAACATTGGCTAATATATATCTGAAAAGACTGGATAGGTATGAGAAATTTGAATTTTCCCATTGAAATGTGAATTGTATTTTCTCCAGCTTTAAAAGAGCAAATAGCAGTAATGCATGTTGCTCTGCAGTCTTCGATTATATAATCAAACATAAATACCCCAGGAGACATTAGAAAAGGGGTGTAGGAGACAAGAAGAATCTCTCACTCCATGAACCTCTACAGCCCTCACTGTCCGGGAGACAGGCCACTTCTCTGTACCTCATCCCTCTCTCCCCACCTAGACTTCACCATGTCACCCAGTCATTCCACTCTCTTCAGTCCTATGGCACTCATCCAAGATGGCTGCCCGACCTGACCCAGTCAACAGCCATAAAATCAGACCTGGCAGCTAGTGTTGGCCCATCTTTTACTTGGTCCAATCTGCCTGTTAGCTATAATGCAAACAGACCCAGAGAGGCAGAGAGGCACCCGAAAGGAAGAAAGACGAGTGTTTCCAATGTAACCATGTCCTCAGGGGCTTCTCCCTCTGCTTCATTACAGTCAGGATTTTAAACATGCAATGTAACACTGAGGAGACGAGACACACAGCTCACTGCAACCTGAAACACTGCTACTGTGGTACACACACAGACACACAGACCTCACACAGCGTGCCCACGAGTAGCATATAAACACATTTCCTGACACAGAAAACAAACATACAAAATTACACACGCTGTGCTCTAACTCTCAATTACAAACACCCAAATTCAGTGAATGGACTATATGCAGATGCTTAAAGTGTTTCTTAACCAGTACTAGCTGAAGGGTCTCTGCCCCTCTTCTACCCACCCACCCCACCTCCCATCTACATCCCTCCTGTCTGTCCCTCACGTGAGAGGTACTTGTCCTTGTCAGAGAGTGGAGTGGAGAAGAGGGAGGGGGGCTCTCGGTCATAAATCAGCCTTGTGTATAGCGCCACTGTCTCACACCTGACTACCTGAGATATAAAGGCAGGTGTGTGTATATGTTTGTATGTGTGTGTGTCCCACGCCTCCGAAGCCTTGACTCCCTCTCCATGTCTACGCTGGGTTCGGTGTCATGGCCAGCAGAGGTGTCATGCCCATAGGGGGCACAGGGGCACGTGCCCCCTCAGGTTTGTCCTGTTTAAAAATGTATGTATTTTTTTTTTTTGCTCTGTAATACTACTAGCCACCTAATCTCCGAACCTCATAATTAGCTACTAAGAAGCCATTTCAGGCTATCAATAACGTTAGAGTAGCTTATCTAACGATCTGGCAACTGGCATGCCTGCTGGTAAGGTTGGTAGACTTTAGAAAAGCAAGCAATTACTAAATGTACTGAATAAGACATACATTCCTTTCTAGCTTTTACCCAGATTTTAGCATAGATACAGAGAAGCATATTTTATTTATTTCCAAAAATAACCACCAGTCAGGAGGATATAGACAGCTGAAGAGGTATGCTTAGATATGCAAAAAAATATATACATATTTTTTTCACATAGAATTGTGCTTAATGATTGTCTCTAGATTGCAGGAAAAATGTGTTTCAGGTGTCTAAATTCTCCAACTTACGGACAGGGCCACCCCCTGGCAGGGGCGTGACCGGCCCCTCAGTGCGGCTAAATTGTTGAGAACATTGTAGAGGCCCACATCTTGGCGGTGTAGAGACATTTTTGCAGTTTTAAAGCTAATTCCCTGCAATTACACACATTTTGACATGCAGCTGATAGAAAATGTTGCAGTTTTAAAGCAAATTTCCTGCGACTCTACATATTCTGCATGGAGCTGACAGAATACTTTGCAGTTTTAAAACAAATTTCTATGCATTTTGGCTAATGCTGTTCTTTTGCTCAGACAATAAAATCTAAACTGCTAAATTCCTTGTTTTTAGAATTTTCACTTCTCCCTGACTGTCTAGCTTTTATTTTGGTGATTGTTAGTTCTCAAAGATTATGTTATTTTTAAAAACATAGGTCGCTGGAGGAGATGGCTGCCATTTTACGGCCCTCTAACCAATTGTCCTGAATTTTGTCATTTAAGTTTACACGGAAAGCCATCCTGAAAATGAAGTTGAAAAAATATGGAAAATTACACTGGATTTAGGCGACCCTCCCCCCCCCAAAAAAATGCTTAGGCGGCACGCCCAAGGATTTCAATGGCAGACAAATCCCTGTGTATGTGTGCGTGCCTGTATGTGTGCGTGCTTGCTGTACTTGTGAAGGTTTGTGGTGCCGTGTTATCTGAGGTGTGGCGCGGTGGAGCACTATGATGGAATATGATGGAATATGCGGAATGGTCGGCCTGTCATTCTCAAGGTTCTCCTCTCCAGAGCTGATGGCCTTTAGAACTCCCTGTGACCTTAGACAGGAAACCCAGTTTCTACTCTACATCCTAATCCCCCTGTGACTCCAAACCACTGGATTACCTCATCCCTCATCCCTCATCAGTCAGTCCATCACACGGTTGTAATCTCAGTGTTTCCTGCTTATGTCCATATCATTGTTTACATTTCATGTATTGAGAGAGTATTAGAGGCATTTTTTAATAAAGTTAGATTTGATTTAATTTCATTCATATTGGCAGAAAAGCAAAGGGGTGACAGGCAGACTGTTCAAAGAGAAGAGAGAAAATGGAGTGAGAGGAGGAGAGGGGAGGAGGGAATGGAGCGTTGCAGTGTGGTGGGACTCAGTCATCTATCAGATCCACCTCACAAAGCTCATCAAATGGAAACTGGCACAGCTTGCCCCAGAGGGTATGTGCAGCATGGGCATAGTGAAGGGAGTTGTGGGGGCTGGTGGGGGAGGCACGTTGCTCGGTGATAAATTCTACTCCCAGCTGCCCCCTCGCTGGCACCATGGTGCCACTTTCTTTGCTGGCAGTGCTGAGGCTAACAGGAGCACCTGCACTCTTCCACCCTCAACCCCACAACCCCCCTTTCCCCTTTCATCGCCCTGCCTCCCCTTGACCCCCCTCCACCACACACACACACACACACACACACACACACACACACACACACACAGCCAAGATCCTTATTAGGTGATATTATATAATGGGAACTCCCTTGACCTCTGACACCCGGCCCTTTGAACCTTCTGACAAGTCGTGTGACACCCCTCCAGGCCCGGGGGGCGGTTGGTTACCTAGCTACCTTTTCAAAGCAGAGACCATCCAGGTGTCCAGTCCAGACAGACACCAGCCCTCAGGGAGAGAAGCAGGAGGGCTCTTTAGTGTTAGTGGAGAGGAGGGTTTGGTGGTTTAGGAGGGGACATTACCGTTTTATTACACCTTCTGTTAGCTGGCAGGACCCCCAGGGACACAGTAACACGGTGCTCCTACTGTGGTTTTTGTATTTTTTAAATATTTTTTTATTTCACCTTTATTTAACCAGGTAAGCCAGTTGAGAACAAGTTCTCATTTACAACTGTGACCTGGCCAAGATAAAGCAAAGCAGTGCGATAAAAACCACAACAACACAGAGTTACATATGGAATAAACAAAAACAAAATGTACAGTCAATAACACAATAGAAAATCTATATACAGTGTGTGCAAATGTAGTAAGTTATGGAGGTAAGGCAATAAATAGGCCATAGCGCAAAATAATTACAATTTAGTATTAACACTGGAGTGATAGATGTGCAGAAGATGATGTGCAAATAGAGATACTGGGGTGCAAATCTGCAAAATAAAGAACAATGTAAATAACAATATGGGGATGAGGTAGTTGGGCGGGCTAATTACAGTTGGGCTGTGTACAGATGCAGTGATCGGTAAGCTGCTCTGACAACTGATGCTTAAAGTTAGTGAGGGAGATAAGTGTCTCCAGCTTCAGAGATTTTTGCAGTTCGTTCCAGTCATTTGCAGCAGAGAACTGGAAGGAATGGCGGCCAAAGGAGGTGTTGGCTTTGGGGATGACCAGTGAGATATACCTGCTGGAACGCATACTACAGGTGGGTGTTGCTATGCTGACCAATGCTCTAAGATAAGGCGGGGATTTGCCTAGAAGTGATTTATAGATGACCTGGAGCCAGTGGGTTTGGCGACGAATATGTAGTGAGGGCCAGCCAACGAGAGCATACAGGTCACAATGGTGGGTAGTATATGGGGCTTTGGTGACAAGACAGATGGCACTGTGATAGACGTCATCCAAGTTGCTGAGTAGAGTGTTGGAAGCTATTTTGTAAATGACATCGCCGAAGTCAAGGATCGGTAGGATAGTCAGTTTTACGAGGGCATGTTTAGCAGCATGAGTGAAGGAGGATTTGTTACGAAATAGGAAGCCGATTCTAGATGTAACTTTGGATTGGAGATGCTTAATGTGAGTCTGGAAGGAGAGTTTACGGTCTAACCAGACACCTAGGTATTTGTAGTTGTCCACATATTCTAAGTCAGACCCGCCAAGAGTAGTGATTCTAGTCGGGCGGGCAGGTGCAAGCAGCGTTCGAATGAAGAGCATGCATTTAGTCTTTCAGGACATCAGCTATCTGAATTGGGGTGAAGGAGAAGCGGGGGGGGGGGGGGCATGGGCAAGTTGCAGCGGAGGGTGCAGAGCTGGTGGCCGGGGTAGGGGTAGCCAGGTGGAAAGCATGGCCAGCCGTAGCAAAATGCTTATTGAAATTCTCGATTATCGTAGATTTATTGGTGGTGACAGTGTTTCCTAGCTGGGAGGAGGTGCTCTTATTCTTCATGGACTTTACAGTGTCCCAAAATGTTTTGGAGTTAGTGCTACAGGATGCACATTTCTGTTTGAAAAAGCTAGCCTTTGCTTTCCTAACTGCTTGTGTATATTGGTTCCTGACTTCCCAGAAAAGTTGCATATCGCGGGGGCTGTTCGATGCTAATGCAGTACGCCACAGGATGTTTTTGTGCTGGTCAAGGGCAGTCAAGTCTGGGGTGAACCTGGGGCTATATCTGTTCTTAGTTCTGATTTTTTTGAATGGGGCATGCTTATTTAAGATGGAGAGGAAAGCACTTTTGAAGAACATCCAGACATCCTCTACTGACTAATGAGGTCAATATCCATCCTGGATACTCGGGCCAGGTCAATTAGAAAGGCCTGCTCGCTGAAGTGTTTTAGGGAGCGTTTGACAGTGATGAGGGGTGGTCGTTTGACCGTGGACCCATTACGGACGCAGGCAATGAGGCAGTGATCGCTGAGATCCTGGTTGAAGACAGCAGAGGTGTATTTAGACGGTAAATTAGTCAGGAGGATATCTATGAGGGTGCCCATGTTTACGGATTTAGGGTTGTACCTGGCAGGTTCCTTGATAATTTGTGTGAGTTTAGATTGTAGGATGGCCGGGGTGTTAAGCATATCCCAGTTTAGGTCTCCAAGCAGTACGAACTCTGAGGATAGATGGGGGGCAAGCAATTCACATATGGTGTCCAGGGCACAACTGGGGGCTGAGGGGGGTTTCTCAGAGAGATGAGAAACTACTGCTAGCTGCCCCACCTGGAAATATACAGTAAGATGACGGTTTCGGAAAGATGACATCACTTGTGTCTGACTGTATATGATGCACCTGCTAGCCTGTCTGTGAACCCACGTGGGTTTCTTGTATGGGCGGATCAATGGCCGATGGGGCCAACTTGGGGTCATGTCCATTTGACTTCCTTGTGATCAGTTGTGCTGGATATACAGTGGGGAAAAAAGTATTTAGTCAGCCACCAATTGTGCAAGTTCTCCCACTTAAAAAGATGAGAGAGGCCTGTAATTTTCATCATAGGTACACGTCCACTATGATAGAGAAATTGAGAGAAAACAAATCCAGAAAATCACATTGTAGGATTTTTTATGAATTTATTTGCAAATTATGGTGGAAAATAAGTATTTGGTCACCTACAAACAAGCAAGATTTCTGGCTCTCACAGACCTGTAACTTCTTCTTTAAGATGCTCCTCTGTCCTCCACTCGTTACCTGTATTAATGGCACCTGTTTGAACTTGTTATCAGTATAAAAGACACCTGTCCACAACCTCAAACAGTCACACTCCAAACTCCACTATGGCCAAGACCAAAGAGCTGTCAAAGGACACCAGAAACAAAATTGTAGACCTGCACCAGGCTGGGAAGACTGAATCTGCAATAGGTAAGCAGCTTGGTTTGAAGAAATCAACTGTGGGAGCAATTATTAGGAAATGGAAAACATACAAGACCACTGATAATTTCCCTCGATCTGGGTCTCCACACAAGATCTCACCCCATGGGGTCAAAATGATCACAAGAACGGTGAGCAAAAATCCCAGAACCACACGGGGGGACCTAATGAATGACCTGCACAGAGCTGGGACCAAAGTAACAAAGCCTACCATCAGTAACACACTACGCCGCCAGGGACTCAAATCCTACAGTGCCAGACGTGTCCCCCTGCTTAAGCCAGTACATGTCCAGGCCCGTCTGAAGTTTGCTAGAGTGCATTTGGATGATCCAGAAGAGGATTGGGAGAATGTCATATGGTCAGATGAAACCAAAATAGAACTTTTTGGTAAAAGCTCAACTCGTCCTGTTTGGAGGACAAAGAATGCTGAGTTGCATCCAAAGAACACCATACCTACTGTGAAGCATGGGGGTGGAAACATCATGCTTTGGGGCTGTTTTTCTGCAAAGGGACCAGGACGACTGATCCGTGTAAAGGAAAGAATGAATGGGGCCATGTATCGTGAGATTTTGAGTGAAAACCTCCTTCCATCAGCAAGGGCATTGAAGATGAAACGTGGCTGGGTCTTTCAGCATGACAAAGATCCCAAACACACCGCCCGGGCAACGAAGGAGTGGCTTCGTAAGAAGCATTTCAAGGTCCTGGAGTGGCCTAACCAGTCTCCAGATCTCAACCCCATAGAAAATCTTTGGAGGGAGTTGAAAGTCCGTGTTGCCCAGCGACAGCCCCAAAACATCACTGCTCTAGAGGAGATCTGCATGGAGGAATGGGCCAAAATACCAGCAACAGTGTGTGAACACCTTGTGAAGACTTACAGAAAACGTTTGACCTGTGTCATTGCCAACAAAGGGTATATAACAAAGTATTGAGAAACTTTTGTTATTGACCAAATACTTATTTTCCACCATAATTTGCAAATAAATTCATTAAAAATCCTACAATGTGATTTCCTGGATTTTTTTTCCTCATTTTGTCTGTCATAGTTGACGTGTACCTATAGTGAAAATTACAGGCCTCTCTCATCTTTTTAAGTGGGAGAACTTGCACAATTGGTGGCTGACTAAATACTTTTTTCCCCCACTGTACGTGACTGAATGTGATTGTAACATGTTTGGACCCAACCCCAACCTTTCTCAGGGATGAGGAAGATCACCTATTTTGCCTCCCTTCCTCATTCACATTCTTCCACTAAATGATCCTGATTGATATCCTACTGAATGACCTCATTCTACCGGCTGAGATGACAATATTGTAAAACAATAGCAGTATAGACGTTGTATATAATGTACCTTTATATTACCTTTATGATGGAAATATCACTATGATCATCATCATGCTTTGAAGTTTTGTGAGGGCTGCAAGCCTCATAGATGAAACGGCAGTGCTCATTATGTATACTTGGTATATAGTTGGGGTAGTGGCTTTGTAAAGCGGGTGCATGTACGGTTCACACAGGTTTACCCTCACGTACACACAGCGAGCGGCTGAAGGCCCTTCCAGCCTCTTCCCTTTCTAATGCAGCCGACATGCCAGCGAACAAAGCCTGTGGATCACACACCTCTGTACACAGCTCTCTGGGAGTGTTTGAGCAGTGGCTGCCTCGCCGGTCCACCTCACAAAGGTACCTTTGTACCACACTGTTTGTCTATATGCTGTGTTTGCATATATACGTATGTGTGTCTATCTGTATGTTTGTGTGTGTGTGAGAGTGTTGGTGTGTGTGTTAGTTTGAAGGGAGGGGCAGACGAAGGGGATTAGTTGTTGTCATGGCTGCCAGTGGCGCATCACGCATCGCTCCACCCCTCGTCAAAAATGTGCCACGTGACGCAAGCGGCTGCCCAATCCCGCCTCTCCTTCGTCACTGCTGACGTTGGTTGCAGAGGTGGTAAAAAACAACCAAACCTTCCAAACACTGCCACCTCACGGCTAAGTCACGCCATCTCCTTCCCTTTCCTCCGCCCTCCGTCTCTTTTTATCCGTCTCTTTTTCTCTTGCCCTCAAAGCAAATAACATCTGTAAAAGATGCAGGAAAGATGGAGTCATTACGATACACCCTCCACCCCTCACCAACCATCCCCCCCATGCCCTCCCCCCGCCCTCTGAGAGAGGGTAAATGGAGTTCAGAGTTCATCTCCTGTTCACCACCCTCACCAAATGACAGATCCCTTTCTATTTAAGGTCAAATAAAGGTGTTTTATTTTGGAAGAAGAAGCGAAACTGAGAGAGTTAAAGGAACAGACCTAAATCAGAAAGAAAAATAGACCAGTGATCCCGTATGAATGATTCTGCCTACGAGACCTTGCCTCGTGACCCTTATGGATCAATTCAATTGCAACTAAACTAACCAGTAGCAAATCCCCATATGCCACTTCACTCTCTGGATGCTCCCTAGCCCCCCCACCCACCCACCCAGCCTTATCCCCACAGTTTGGAAACATGGCACAGAGGTTGCAGGGTTAACAACCTTTCCTCTTGTGCTTTCGGAGCTGGGGACCTTTGTGAAAGTTAAATATGTCTACTGGGGGGTAAAGAGAAAGGCCCATGCGTGTCCTGTCCTCTTGCTACGACAATGATACTGACGACCAGGATGGTTCAAGTTCAGTTCATGGGTTCAGCTTGTGTTCACCGTGTTAGGATGGGAACCAGAAGCACTGCACAGGGGAGCCAATGCAGCATCTATTTGCAGAGCAACTATGGGCGGGTGACGTTTTATATTCAGTGACATTTTCCTTGTTCTGTTGTGCTGCATTTCGTCTTGAAATACCTGCAATGCGGCAACTCAATTCTTAGCCGTATATATGCGTCAAAGATAGTCATGTCTTAAGTACTTTGATATTATTTATATTGACATTTGGAAATGAACTAGCTCTGAGACATCTCAATTCAATCTATGTTTCTTATTCATCCAAACAACACCACACTGCTTTTTGTTTTTGTTTATTTCTCAGATAAAATATCACTACTGAGAAATCTATATATTTTAGCCATGGTCTCAAAGGTAAAACAACAGATATTTTTTCCTTCCAGAAAATAACGCATCAATTAGATCTCTTTAGATATCCACCGATACTCTCTCTAGACTATAGTCTATGTTTGTGAACGTTCCTCAGTTCCACAATCGGAGCTGTCATAGGGGATATTAAAATTGTCCATATCTCAATAAATCCCATTTTCATTATATTGGTCTAAACGTATCTTTTGGCACCAGGCCATGCCCAGGTGGAGGTCACTGCATTCCCTAATTTTCCTCACACCAAAACCACTTTGTTTCCCAGAGAAAGAGAAAAGAAAAAGGGAGGCAAAAACAAATGACTTGTTGGAATCATGAAGAGATAGTGCTGGTCTGGTGGGGTAAAAGAATGGAAAACAGCTCCTGCTTTAGAGGACGACGACAGACTCACTGAGAGTGAGAAATGGCAAACCTAGTTCAAGGGTTCAAACGCTGTTCACCTAGTGACGACTGACGACCACTACGAAACAGCACATACCTTCAACCATCCCCAAGCCCCACACCACTACCCCCCTACCCCTACTCTGGACCCTCTCTTGTCACTTATCAGGTATTTAACTGGGGGAATTGGCTGTGTCTATGACCGGGCTCTAACCTGGGTGCCAGCGCGGGGCCAACAGAGGCGCCCGCATGCTTTATTTTCCTAATGGTGCGGCTTGTCGTCTCCACTGAGGTGGGTGACACCAGATTTGTAATCGGCGACAGGAACAGATGGAGCCGCCATTGTGGCACCCCACCCCTCCTACCCCCACAGCCCCCCGCCTGCCCGTATGGTAATGTGAACTGTGTTTCACCCGCAAATGGCACTGGTGACCTGACCATGTACGCCACTTTACCCCACCCCACCCCCAACGTCCCCCCAAACCTAGACTGGATGACAACATTCTCCACCTTACCCTATCCTGACTCTCTTCCTTCCCATATCCCATCCCACACCTCCAGGGAGTTAGGAAAAAGGGGCTTGCACAAGGACTGTAGGGGGAACGGGAGGCGTCACCAGAGAGGGATGAGGGCAGTTAGAGTTGGAGGAGTGGGGTGGGAGGTGGGCGTTGTTTCTGTTTTGGGGTGAAGGTGGGGGTGCACTTACGGAGGGTTGCTGTAGTAGAGATGTTGGATGGAGTGCCATCGCTCCTCCAGAGTTTCAGAGGCAGGTCAAGTTTACAATCTGTCTCCAAGGGGGAGAAATGGTGTTTGTTTTGCGAGTGGTGGAAGGGAGTAAAGAGAGGGGAGGGGAAGGGGGTTTTCTATTAGTTTTTTTTTTTTTGAAGAAGAAGCTCAGCCTTGGCAGGAGCCTCGGGGGTCACTCTAACATGGCACGTTTTTGACCCTGTGGTTTTTGTGGGAAGCTTCTGGAAGCCTCAGCCGCTGACATGCATGCAGTAGTGGTCTCGGCGTGTTGCTCTCCGCCCAGTGGTGACAAAGCAGTACTGCCACACACTGGGGAATAGAGGGAGAGAGTAGGACAGAGGGCGTATTGGAGTGAGAGGCAGGGGTAAGGTCAATGCTTGTTAAAAAGTCCTTTATCACAAGTACAATTTATTTCCATATTTCCATTGAGCCTCATTATTCTGACACGGCTGACTTCCTTTGCCTGAGGACATGGAAAACATGGCCCTTACTGCAGAGGCTCAATGTTTTTGTTGTTGTTGTTTGCTTAATGAATGCATGAATTATTATAGTCAAATAATGTCAAGGGTAGGCTTACCTGGTTGTTTTGTGATTTTGCAAACCCTTTGAATAAATCACAACCGGTTTACATTGTATTAATCTTTACCTGGATGTGACTTTGATGCAAGTTTGATGTACAATCAGTCATTGGAATTGTAGATTGTGAACTTGCACATGACTGACAAAAGAGTGAATGTTATAACATTGTCTCATGTGATTTCAAATTACTCTAAGCCAGTATCGCTGCCTCTCAAGTATCCGTGGAATGCTGTGTACAAAATTGCCCATCATTTCCTTCGAGAAAAACATTTAAATCTGGGTATGACCCTGCTCTCGTGGACACTTTACTTTGTCTTTGACTCAAATAGGTGTTTGTCTTTGACTCAAATAGGTGCTCTTGCTACCTTAAGTGTGTCATGCCATTGACATTACAAGATACAGCACAGGCATGGATGCACAGAATGTGGTGTTGTTGTTCAGGATCGGGAAGAGTGTTTTTGTTTCATATAACAATAGGGACTTCTATCACCTACTGTCGCCATGTCAACCCCCACTCTGCACCCACTGACCACAGCTTACACGTAGTCAAATTGTAAATCTGATTATTTACATACACTTGTCAATGCTTTTCAATGTATTTTGTGCAAATGGTAGTCCTATTTTTAACTGAGAGTTATGTAGTTGTTAAACAAAATACTTTTAAATGCAATTCAATATTGTTTCAGTGTACGGAAGCCAGCCATGAAATCATAAAAGCCATAATGTGAAATAAAAGAAAGCCTTTTTTTACAAGGAAATATCCATATTTCAATATATAGCAGTTAGATATTTCAAGGTGTGTTAAACCAATTTTAGGAGCAATATTGGTGTTTGATAGGAAATATATCTAATGAATATTGCAGTCTAAATATAATTGATGGAGGTTCATTTTGTTGTAAAATAGACGCCATTTCAGGATAATTTTATTGTAGGATAACTACAGTCCTACATTAAAGAATGTTTATGTATGAAAATGTTGTGGAAAGAAAATAAAATTGATACCATGAACAATATCATATTGAAAAGTTGTTCAATTGTGTTTTGTGTACTTATGCTGATACAGAAATGATCATGGCAATATTGCATCTAGAGAGGCAATAAAACATTTCTAAATACATGTATTGGGGAAAATGTTGCTTTATTTATCTCCCAAACACTTGATATTAGTAGTGCACAGAAATAAATAAACTGTTTATGGCAAAAGCCCTTTTCATTTTTAACATATTTTATTTTCAAGTGAAACCATTCCCTTATTTTACCCCCTCCTATATTTATTCATAGTTTTATTAAGTATAAGCCCTTAACTCCATTCATGCTAATTACAGTCAAGTAGCTTACCATAACAAAGTTAAAATGGACTGTTAAAATACCTGCAGTGGAAGTAGAAATAGCGAGAATTAATTACAATACAACAAAAGATTTCACAATGAGTTTGTAGGTTGGTTTGAGTTAAATGGTGAATGAAGAGACTGGAGCATCAGCAGCTAAATAATACATTCATCTTTGGGCAAATACTTTGTCATATATCACGTTTTTGCATCTGACACAAAAAATCCTCTTGAATTGTAAAAAAGGTCAAATATATCATCAGTAAATTGACTGCCATTATTTTTTGTTTACTACTAGATCTATTTTCCAAATAGTTCATATGTCCTACAGATTGATGCTTTATAATTGTTCCATTCACTGTAAACATTTGTCCTACGTATTATGATTGCTTGTCCAATGATGACACCAGTGACACTGTTTAGTGTACTGTTAAAACTCTGACCTTTTAAAAATGGCATATCCAATGTCCATTGTCCAACTCAGTTTTTCAAATGCATTAGCACTTAACACATTAACATGTTCATAAAAAATTGATTGCACTGACGTTTTATTGTACTGTGTTTATTAGATGTTTCACATAGTTCATAAGTCTTTGTGACATTAAAAACTCATCTCAAACTGTTGAACAAGGTTGATTAATACTTATTTGGATATTCAAAGTTCCTGAAAAACCCTCAATTAAAATGTACAACACATTGTATCAAATGCAATAATGGATGAAGAAGAGGGAGAGAAGTGTCCCTGAGTGAAAGGAGGAGTAAACAGATGGGAGACAAAACTTGCACCTTGTCTGACGTGTGTGTGTGTGTGTGTGTGTGTGTATAAAGCATATCATCACTTCTCCATCAACATCTGCCTATCCTAATTAGAATGTAGCCGCTAGCAAAACTATATCCAACATAATAAGAGCATTTACTAGAGCTTGAAGGTGATGGAAATGGATAATGAACAAGTGTTCGCCTATATGTGTCCTCTCTCTCTGTGCCAGCAAAAAAAATCTCCCACAGAGAGGAAGGGACTTTTTGGCTGGTGAACACTGGGCGGTGAACTTTTGACCCGGTCACTCTGTGACCTGTCTGAACCCTGACTGGTGTGGCCTCGTCTGCAGGGCTGACCTTGTGACCTTGCTCCCATGGTGACCGCTGGGGTCACTGAGAGGAAAGGGAGCGTGGAGTTTGGGGCTAAACATTTATTGTGTTGTTGTTTTTCTCTTTCTCTATTCCTCTTTTGATAAGAATTCCTGGACATGGGGATCATGAATGGAACAGGCAGACTAGCTCATACGAAATCATTGACACAAGTTCTGTTGATATAAAGTAAAATAAACTTCAGCATTTCTTAAGCTCCTTTCTGTAATAGCAGAAATAAGAAATGTATATCAAGGGTTTGGCGTGCTTTTGCATCACAACAGAATTAGCTTTTTCTTCCAAATGATAGTGATAACGTTGTTAATAAAGTTAAATAAACATTAAATGAACTGTTATAACGTAAAGACAAACAACCTAATATTTGCTCTGTAACACAAAGAGTGCTAGCTGTCCATAGAACAGTACATTTGATTCTCTCTGGTCATTGTAAACCCAGCGGCCCTTCGAGCCCAAAGCCGTATTCCATCTATCCCCTGTCACTGGCATCAGGCCAGCTTCACCTATCTGTCATCTCCCTGGCAACCATTTCCCATGGCAATGCCTCTTCAGCGACCGTTTCCCATGGCAATGCCTCCTCGGTGGCCCCGGCCCTAAAAACTGCAGAAATCAAAGGCGAGGCCATTTGACTCTCCTCGTACCCCTCAAGTCTCATTTAGGAAATACCCAGACCCTCTGCCCTCTCTCTCTACCTCTCTCTGAGGGAGGACCCTGAGAGGGTTTGACCCCCGGAGGAGACCCCCACTGACTGGTGACAACAGCCATGCTAGAAACAGAGACAGGGTGAAAACACATGTAGTGTCTCTGTCAGTGGCTCAGGCTTAAGCTAATGGCCGCTGTCTGACAGGAGTCGGGGTATTGAGGGTGTTGTTTTGGCGCTGCGGGGTTATGGGATGTCTGATATGGGACCACCCTCAGTATGTCTGTCAGTCTGTCTGTCCATGTGTGATTTGTTGAGGACTGAGGACACACAAACACGCAAATATGAACGTATAGGCTTATTGAAATTCATGCACACTCGATAGAGATGTGTAAGAGACATGTTTAAGACTCCTCTCTCTATAGCTCCTCTCTCTCTTGCACACCCGCCCGCACACACACACACATACACACACACACACAGGACTGTGGTTCTGCGAAAATCAGACAGAATCAGTGAAATGAAGGGCTGGTTCATTAAGGAAATGGATGTCTGATGAACTCGCTCCCTCTGGGGCCCTGGATGTTATGGCTGGAAAATGAAATGGAAGATCCTGACGGTCAATCACAGCTAGCTCTTCTCTCTTCACACTAGTCTCAAAAGCCAACTAATTGGTAATTAATGTAATTTAGCAGCTTACGGTATGATGATTATGGTTTAATTTTCCCCTATTTGCATTTCAGGCTGTTTATACCCGAAATGACCATATGTCGCATGGTCTCTGTCATGGCTTTGGTAATACTGCCGTACAGAAACTGACATCAACTTGGCTTACAGTATCTGGCCTAGCGACTGATTCCACAATCACCACAATCACCACACACAACACGCAGACACCCTCACATATCCATTATCCAAGATGCCTTACTCCGCAACCCTCCAACCCACCCTTCCCAGGTTCTCCATCATTGTTAACCTTATTGTCGTTGTCGGCGGTGCTATTCGACCTAGCAGTAAACAATCATAATAATAAGTGCAATTATTATGGTATTGTTCATTTTCAGATGGCCACTGATGGGGCCCTGCTTGTCTGATTGTTTTTAATGGTTTCAACCTGCCTCTCCCTGAGCTCCCAACAACGCTGTGATGAATAGTAGGGTCCATTACCAACGCAGGACCCAGTGTAAATATTGGCAGGACTTAACGTGTTATTTCACTCTGGGGGGGCATTCAATCTCATCACATCCGCAGCAGAATAGACGTTTCTCTCCTCATCTTTCTCAGGGTGTCCACCCAAACAGACAATTTGGAGACTGCCGTGACTGCCAGGATTCGGGAGAGAGAAGGAGAGAAAGAGAGACACGGAGAGAAAGTGATGGAAAGTGAGAGAGTGAAAGATGAACAGGGTTTTGATTGAGGAAAAATGGCGATGTCTGGGCTCCTCAATTTAATCGCTTTCGAATGGAGCGCTCGAGTGTCCTCTCAGATTCAAGCTTTTATTTATTTGGCTTCTGTTGGACGCTGTCCAGTGTGCACATTTGTAACTGGAGTCCATTGTCTAAGCAAAACAGGCCATTAGGCTATGGGAAACACAAGTCCTAAGAATCAGGAACTTGGCGTTAGGGTATACTGTGTTTTGAGACGTTTCTCGCACTTCTGAGGTGTGAATGGATATGAAGTGTGTGTGTGTGTGTGTGTGTGTGTGTAATATTGTACTGTATGTCCTATCATATGAAGGAATACTATATGCTGCTAAAATAATCAGGGTTTGTAATGTACATTCAGACCAAGTAATTATTTGTGGTGTGTATGTTTTTTCTATACTCGGGACTGAGTGCTTCTGTGTGTGTGTGTGTGTGTGTGTGTGCGTGCATGTGTGTTTGGCTGAGACCAAGGGGCATCTGTTTATTTATGACACAGGCTGTATTATTGTTATAAATTCTTCAGGGGTGTTTCATTATGTTCTGATGGTAGTCTTCTTTCATGGTGGTGCAAGTGGAATTCGGAGCACCAGACACCGCAACCCCCTTGGAGGATTGGATTTATAGTTTACCATGCCAGTCATGCCAGGGCTGATATATGGTTATACAATATGCCTACAGCCCCATGTCCAAAGCACTCATGTGTACATACCAAGAGCGATATTGTGGTGTAGATATTGGGCGGAACAAACAGTAGAGAGGGGGTCAGGGGGGTCCTCCCCCAGATTTGGTTTTGAGATTTTAAAACACATTTCCTGCAATTCTACACAGTTTGACATTATTAATTATGCCTCTCTTGAGGGTTATTGTGAGGGGTATATGGAGGAAGGATAAGTGGAAGGATTATTTTGGTTGTTGTTGTGAAAACAGTTTTTAAACACATTTTGTCATTGGCCATAGAGATGAATGTGCAGTTTTATAATGCTATTCTACACATCTTGTCTTGATTCTGAGAGAAAATGTTGCAGTTTTAAAGCTAATTTCCTGCTATTCTTCACATTTTGCCATGAGGGTGAGAGAAAATGTTGCTGTTTTAAAGTAACTGTCCAGTGAAACTAACTTTTAAAAGTTAATATTCTGTTAACTCATACCGAAATAATGTTGTTGACTCATCCTATAATCGTATTTGTGGCCAAAGCATGAATTGGAGAAAAAACACTTCAAAAACCCCACCGCAAATTTGGATCTCAAACAGACCGTTTCAAAAATGCTTGCTATTTCCTCATAGAGGATGATGTCGATGAGCTGGCCAATCAGAGGTCTACTTGCATGAATATTTTTTATGACCGGTATACGCCCACACTTTTCTGTTGTCGGGGTACGCCCACAACATTCCAACACAGAAAAGCTGCTTTTTAACATACTGAATTAACATTTTTTGGAAGGAAAATGATTTCACTAATATTGTAATTAATTATAGGTCATATTTAATAGAAATCTGGAAACACTGGACACATACTTTGGGCAAAAATAAGGTATTTCAACTGTGTAACTGATCAATCCACCATCATACCAGGTCATGTAATGCTTAAACCCTACCCCCAAAATGGATGAATAAGATATTTGGCTACAGAAGTGCCATTTCTTACTGATCTCTACAGTTTCCGTCCAAAAACAAATCCTGTGAAATGATGTCAACACATACTTGAGGAGTTACTGGCTAGCTACAAGTGTCTAGCTTAGCTAACAAACTAGCTATGTCGGTCGCGTCATGCATGACCAGAATGACACATCGATGAACCACCAAAGGCACACCCCATTTTTCTTACATTTTTTGAGAAAGGAAAGTGTACATACACATATCTGTCCACATAATGTAAACACACTACATACAGGTGTAGGATCTTATTTTGAGCCAGTTTGCTACATGAAGAAAAAATAATCCTGCAGCAACAGGGAATGTGAATTATTATGTGGATTATAATTAATTTAATTTTTGTAGGGCTTGATACATTTTCCATAAGGGAAAATCAAGTCTGACATTTCAAAGTAGAAATGACAACTTCAGAAGCCTTTTTAAACCTCAAATACACTACACATTTTACATTTCCTGCATTGCAGGAACGTTCTCCTGCAACAGGGTGATCAAATTAAGATCCTACATCTGTACAGTATATGCATATATGTATTGCAGTACATACAGTGCCTTCGGAAAGTATTCAGACCTCTTGACTTTTTCCACATTTTGTTAGGTTACAGCCTTATTCTGAAATGTATTAAATTGTTTTTTCCCCTCATCAATCTACACAATACCCCATAATGACAAAGCAAAAACTGTTTAGTATAAATTTTTGCTAATTTATAAAAAAAAATAATAAACCCTGAAATATCACTTTACATAAGTATTCAGACCCTTTACTCAGAACTTTGTTGAAGCACCTTTGGCAGTGATTACAGCCTTGTTATGATGAGTTTATCTGGCATCAAGTAATTCAGTATGCAAGAAGATACTTAAACACTTACATGGAGCGTTGATTCAAAGTATTTAATATTGTGGTACCGGGTTCACATAGCAAACGGCACATGGGTGGCCCATTGCTATCTGAACTAAATGAACAAAGGAAATCTCTTAGCTTATATACTTGTTTGCAAGCTAATTCTATCCAACAGTTGCCAATCATTATTGAGTGTCACTCCTCACCACAATAGGGTCACCCTATATGGTATCGTGTTGCACCCAAGTCAGGATATTCCATCATGTACTCCTTATAAGATTAACACCAGTGGTCCCCCAGCTATCTTGGCTCGCATACCTTCAGGTACCCACCAGTGATAGAAATAAATACATGGAATGTCCTCATCCTACAACATCCCATGCAGCTCACACTATCAAACATGAACTAATCCTGTATAAAATACGTAATATCAAGCCTCAAGTCTTTTTTGGTATGACTCTACAAGCTTGGCACACCTGTTTTTGGGGAGTTTCTCCGATTCTTCCTGCAGATCCTCTCAAGCTCTGTCAGGTTGGATGGGGAGTGTTGCTGCACAGCTATTCAGGTCTCTCCAGAGATGTTCGATCGGGTTCAAGTCCAGGCTCTGGCTGGGCCACTCAAGGACATTCAGAGACTTGTCCCAAAGCCACTCCTGCGTTGTCTTGGCTTTGTGCTTAGGGTCGTTGTCCTGTTGGAAGGTAAACCTTCACCCCAGTCTAAGGTCCTGAGCACTCTGGAGCAGGTTTTCATCAAGGAACTCTCTGTACTTTGCTCCGTTCATCTTCGCCTTGATCCTGACTAGTCTCCCAGTCCCTGCCACTGAAAAACATCCCCACAGCATGATGCTGCCACCACCACGCTTCACCGTAGAGATGGTGCCAGGTTTCCTCCAGACGTGACGCTTGGCATTCAGGCCAAAGAGTTCAATCTTGGTTTCATCAGACCAGAGAATCTTGTTTCTCATGGTCTGAGAGTCTTTAGGTGCCTTTTGGCAAACTCCAAGCAGGCTGTCATCTGCCTTTTACTGAGGAGTGGCTTCTGTCTGGCCACTCTACCATAAAGGCCTAATTGGTGGAGTGCTGCAGAGAAGGTTGTCCTTCTAGAAGGTTCCCCCATCTCCACAGAGGAACTCTGGAGCTCTGTCAGAGTGACTATCGGGTTCTTGGTCACCTCCCTGACCAAGGCCCTTCTCCCCTGATTGCTCAGTTTGGCCGGGCGGCCAGCTCTAGGAAGAGTCTTGGTTGTTCCAAACTTCTTCCATTTAAGAATGATGGAGGCCACTGTGTTCTTCGGGACCTTCAATGCTGCAGAAATGTTTTGGTACCCTTCCCCAGATCTGTGCCTCGACACAATCCTGTCTCGGAGCTCTACGGACAATTCCTTCGACCTCATGGCTTGGTTTTTGCTCTGACATACACTTTCAACTGTGGGACCTTATATAGACAGGTGTGTGCCTTTTCCAAATCATGTCCAATCAATTGAATTTACCACAGGTGGACTCCAATGAAGTTGTAGAAACATCTCAAGGATGCTCAATGGAAACAATTTCGACTCTCATAGCAAAGGGTCTGAATACGTATGTAAATACGTTTTGTTTTGTTTTTAATAAATTAGCAAAAATGTCTAAAAAACTGTTTTCACTTCGTCATTATGAGAATTTGTATTTATTTAATCAATTTTAGAATAAGGCTGTAACAAAATGTGGAAAAAGTCAAGGGGTATGAATACTTTCCGATGGCACTGTACATCTATCTCTACATATATATATGTCCAGTGTGCCTAAATCATATTTGACTGTGCATAATATGATGGAAGATACATTCCTGTCGAGCGTGCCTAAATCCTAATGTGCTGTACATACAACAGACAATATACATTTATCAGGAATTGATTGTTGTGATGTGAGCTGCTATCCATTCAGGGGTCATATTCATTTAAAGGAGTAACGTTGTCACGATACTTAGTATCATGATCACAATACTAAGTGAAATCAAAAGCTTTGTGTGACATCATACACAGTAAAATCGCAAGAGTTAATTCAACTCCTATGGAATCAAATGTAACACTATTTTGGGGTTTATATGGTCCCACCCCCATTTTGTGTTAAAACTACTCATGGTTTTGATATTTTTACGAAATTAAGTAAAAATCCAACTCTCAGAGTTGCTTAAATTTAACTCCAATTGCATTTTTACTCTTTTCAGTGTCGTTTTTAATCAACTCCCTTGCCATTTTACACTTTTCTTTGTTGTTTTGAATTACCAATCAACTCCAGCACAGTACATTTCTCTTTCAGTTTACTTCCTTTGAGTTATATGGTGTCAGGCCTTATTTGAATATTTGTTATTGTGTCACATTATGGTGGTTTGCAATGAGATGTCCAATCTCCATTGGAATCCAACTTGCAGGAAGATATCCAGCACTTTTGTATCACCCAAAACTTGCATTTAGAATGCCTGTCTGCGTAGGGACAAAATACAGTACATGGAGACTACATACTCCATGTACACCTGAACAATTATCTCACTAGCGGTTGCTATAAACCCAACCACTTACAGATTGGATTAGTAAAACAAAATGTGTTTCTTATCTTTGTGTAGCATAAGATCAAAAACAATCAATGTACATGCGAAAACACAGATATTGAAACAAACAATTTTAAAAATCAACCTGCAACAGAGCCTGCTGGGAAATATGACAATGAGGCTCCTCCCACATCTGTGGATAACTCCATAGATTTAACTCCCTGTCTCTAGTTACTCTTAACAGAGTTAAAATTACTCCATCCCAATGAACTCCAGTTATCAACACTAACTCCAGGGAGCGTATCACTCTCTTGAGGGTTAAGATAACTCCCAGTAGAGTCCCACAGTGTCTGGCTGGCCACACAGTCCCTCCCTCCCAGAACTAAGGTGTCACCAACACTCCCCAGACAGACAGACAGACAGACACACAGAACCTCTGGCCCCCAGACAGCCCACAATCCAACACGTCCATTGCTTTGAAAAATTAAGCAAAACCACGTGTGGCAACGGACAACTGAAAAAAATCTAAGACGTTAGCTAGGCTACCCACTCGAATCGACACCAAATTTGGTTGCAGTGCAGTAGGCAAAGCCTGGAAAGTCCTTCTTGTGCGCAACGGGTTTAAAAAATGTCCTTTGTCATTAAATTAATGAGCTAGTCATTTCCATTGTGTGCGGGACACGGCCCTTCCGTAATTAAGGAAACCAAAATGTAGAAAAGCTCAGAGACCATCTGTAGGACTGTAATTTACTGATCACGGCTTCACGGGACAAAAAGGAAATTGAAGTCTAAGTAGATATGTTTCAAGAAATGTGTCCAAGCCGCAATCAATCACGGTGAGGAGAAGATAATTAATTTAATTAGACAATGCTAGTTACATATCTCCCCTTATTTAGTAATAATGGGCATTTTTGGTCGACTTCTCTGTAGTGTATATTTGTCAAGTTATTCAACTTTAGAGAAAAAGATAACCGTTGTCTACTCTCGTTTTTTGAGATATGTAAGAAGATGGTCTGTTCAGTGGTATGTTCCCAGTTATGTGGGCAGATGGTGGCAAAGCATTGCATCATGTATTTAGGATGCATATTATCCTGTTCTGTATTGAACACAACCACATTATCAGCAGCAGTCCAAAACCATAAAAGCAATAACCCCCAAAAACTTGTCACCCATCTCTCTGACTTTCAGATTTCTCTGACTTATCTTACACCACGACTCCCCCTGTCTTCATTTGTTTGTTTATTTATTTATTCCCTCATGCGTTCCTTTATTTGTTTAACTCCTGGCTCTGCGTACAGGCAGGACCCTATCAGAGGAAAGCGGGGCGCCCAAGATTAATATTCCAGGGGCGCGTTCGTGCATAGATCCAATAAGCATCCGAAGGTATGATCCATTTGAGGGGCACACGGAGCGTGGTAAATTACTTGTGCTTTGATGAAGCCCCCCCCACCTCCCCCTCTTTCTCTCCCTCCCTCCGCCCCCGCCCTCCCGTCTTAATGAATTGAAAAAGAGCCCTTATTAGAGAGGGAGAAGGGACTCGTGCAGAGCTGCTCTACTCCGCCCCAGAGCGGGTTCAAAAGTTCAGCCCTATTCCCCGCAGGCAGGGGAGCCTCGGCAGCCGCTGTGGTTACTGACACCTCCATTTCTCTACGCTCCACTCTGTGTGTGTGGAGAGTCACACACACACACACATCCTCCACAGCAGACATTTTGAAACCCGCACTCATAAACACAGACATACTCACAAAAGACGTTAACACACATTATCGCTCACCCCCACATGATCACACACCAATTGGACACATGCATTCACACACCAACCTTTACGCACCTTCAAACAAACTCTCTCTCTCCTCATGCCGCTTCAAGCTGCTTCGGTCGTCTACAAGCTGCTTCGGTCGTCTATCTCCCCCTACAAACTCTTTGTTTGGACTAGCCTCTTATAGAGGGCCTGGGTAGAGCTCTATTGAATGTAGCATACTATCACAGCCTCTCTGGCGGGATACAGTAAGTCTAAGCCACTACTTAGTGTTCAAGTGCACCCTTACTTATGTTACTTACATATGCTTATGTGCTCCATTCAATGGCCTGATTCCTAGTCAGGTTAAATCCATGAGTGGGTGGCATGGCTGGATCTTCAGATTAGCTTTATGGTTCCCCCCTCTTTCATTCTGCCACTCCCTTAGCTGGGCACTCTCAAACTCTCTCCGTTCCGCATACATAGACCCAGTCTATGAGGCCCATGCAGTCACAGTTCAGTCTTGCCGGGGCACGATTGTCAATAGTGTATTCATTCAGGGACTGAAGTGTACTGTGTGGTCTGTCTGTTGGAGATTTATTGGGCCATAGGCATTTGGGAAACATGGATCTGTCCTGTTACACTATTCCACCTGTCCCTTGGCCGTTCACATTTTGTTGTCTTTCCTTATGTGAATATATATATACTGAGTGTACAAAACATTATGAACACCTGCTCTTTCCATAACATAGACTGACCAGGTGAATCCAGGTGAACGCTATGATCCCTTATTGATGTCACTTGTTAAATCCACTTTAATCAGTGTAGATGAAGGGGAGGAGACAGGTTAAAGAAGGATTTTTAAGCCTTGAGACAATTGAGACATGGATTGTGTATGTGTGCTATTCAGAGGGTGAATGGGCAAGACAAAATATTTAAGTGCCTTTGAACGGAGTATGGTAGTAGGTGCCAGGCGCACCGGTTTGTGTCAAGAACTGCGATGCTGCTGCGTTTTTCACTCTCAACAGTTTTCCCATGTGTATTAAAAATGGTGACACAACTGTGGGAAGCATTGGAGTCAAAATGGGCAAGCATCCCTGTGGAACGCTTTCGACACCTTGTAGAGTCCATGCCCCGACAAATTGAGGCTATTCTGAGGGCAAAAGGGGAGGGAGGGTGCAATCAATATTAGGAAGGTGTTCTTAATGTTTTGTACACTGTGTATAAACTCTCATGCACAGGCACTTACATATCTCCACTAACCTCCTTCAGGGTTGATTAAAAAATATATATATTTCCCAAAATTCACAGATTTTTCAGAAATCCTGGTTGGAAGATTCCCAGAATGGAAATTTCGGAAAAGTTAACAGAATTTTGTAACCCTACCTCCTCCACTAACACACTCCACGAACAGCCCCCGCAATATGCAACTTTTTACGGAAGTCAGGAACCAATATACACAATCAGTTAGGATAGCAAAGGATAGCTTTTTCAAACAGAAATTTGCATCCTGTAGCACTAACTCCAAAAAGTTTTGGGACACTGTAAAGTCCATGGAGAATAAAGAGCACCTCCTCCCAGCTACCCACTGCACTGAGGCTAGGAAACACTGTCACCACCGATAAATCTACGATAATCGAGAATTTCAATAAGCATTTTGCTACGGCTGGCCATGCTTTCCACCTGGCTACCCCTACCCCGGCCACCAGCTCTGCACCCTCCGCTGCAACTTGCCCCCCCCCCCCCCCCCCCCCGGTTCTCCTTCACCCAAATTCAGATAGCTGATGTCCTGAAAGAGCTACTAAATCTGGACCCCTACAGATCAGCTGGGCTAGACAATCTGGACCCTTTCTTTCTAAAATTAGCCGCCGAAATTGTCGCAACCCCTATTACTAGCCTGTTCAACCTCTCTTTCGTATCGTCTGAGATCCCCAGAGATTGGAAAGCTGCCGCGGTCATCCCCCTCTTCAAAGGGGGTGACACTCTAGATCCAAACTGTTACAGACCTATATCCATCCTGCCCTGCCTTTCGAAAGTATTTGAAAGCCTAGTTAACAAACAGATCACCGACCATTTCGAATCCCATCGTACCTTCTCTGCAATGCAATCTGGTTTCCGAGATGGTCATGGGTGCACCTCAGCCACGCTCAAGGTCCTAAACGATATAACAACCGCGATCGATAAAAGACAGTACTGTGCAGTCGTCTTCATCGACCTGGCCAAGGCTTTTGACTCTGTCAATCACCGCATTCTTATTGGCAGACTAAATAGCCTTGGTTTCTCAAATGACTGCCTCGCCTGGTTCACCAACTACTTCTCAGATAGAGTTCAATGTGTCAAATCAGAGGGCCTGTTGTCTGGACCTCTGGCAGTCTCTATGGGGGTGCCACAGGGTTCAATCTCGGGCCGACTCTATTCTCTGTATATATCAATGATGTCGCTCTTGCTGCTGGTGACTCTCAGATCCACCTCTATGCAGACGACACCATTTTGTATACATCTGGCCCTTCGTTGGACACTGTGTTAACAAACCTCCAAACGAGTTTCAATGGCATACAACACTCCTTCCGTGGCCTACAACTGCTCTTAAACGCTAGTAAAACTAAATGCATGCTCTTCAATCGAACGCTGCTTGCACCCGCCCGCCCGACTAGAATCACTACTCTCGACGGGTCTGACTTAGAATATGTGGACAACTACAAATACCTAGGTATCTGGTTAGACCGTAAACTCTCCTTCCAGACTCACATTAAGCATCTCCAATCCAAAGTTACATCTAGAATCGGCTTCCTATTTCGCAAACAAAGCCTCCTTCACTCATGCTGCTAAACATGCCCTCGTAAAACGGACTATCCTACCGATCCTTGACTTCGGCGATGTCATTTACAAAATAGCTTCCAACACTCTACTCAGCAAATTGGATGTCGTCTATCACAGTGCCATCTGTTTTGTCACCAAAGCCCCATATACTACCCACCATTGTGACCTGTGCGCTCTCGTTGGCTGGCCCTCATTACATATTCATCGCCAAACCCACTGGCTCCAGGTCATCTATAAATCACTTCTAGGCAAATCCCGCCTTATCTTATATCATTGGACAGCATAGCAACACCCACCCGTAGTATGCGTTCCAGTAGGTATATCTCACTGGTCATCCCCAAAGCCAACACCTCCTTTGGCCGCCATTCCTTCCAGTTCTCTGCTGCAAATGACTGGAACGAACTGCAAAAATCTCTGAAGCTGGAGACACTTATCTCCCTCACTAACTTTAAGCATCAGTTGTCAGAGCAGCTTACCGATCACTGCACCTGTACACAGCCCATCTGTAATTAGCCCACCCAACTACCTCATTCCCATATTGTTATTTACATTGTTATTTATTTTGCTCATTTGCACCCCAGTATCTCTATTTGCACATCATCTTCTGCACATCTATCACTCCAGTGTTAATACTAAATTGTAATTATTTTGCACAATGGCCTATTTATTGCCTTACCTCCATAACTTACTACATTTGCACACACTGTATATAGATTTTCAATTGTGTTATTGACTGTACGTTTTGTTTTTGTTTATTCCATATGTAACTCTGTGTTGTTGTTGTTTTTAATCGCACTGCTTTGCTTGATCTTGGCCAGGTCGCAGTTGTAAATGAGAACTTGTTCTCAACTGGCCTAGCTGGTTAAATAAAGGTGAAATAAAAAATATATAAAAAAATAAACACTCTTTCTCACACACATGCAGCACCACTCCCCCACCTCATCAGATTGCTTTGATCATCTGCCTTTTCTTCCTCCAGGCCAAATGATGGACCCACACTGCCACTGTAGATGGCCCACTTCTTCCCACACTCTCTGCTGTGAAACTCCCCAACATTGCAATTACTGCTGCGTATTAAAGCACTTTAACAGTCTCCCAAGTCCTTTCAGCCTACAAGTGTAGACTTGCTACAGCCATATAGCCCTGATAATCTCTCTCACTGCTATGGTCTCTGGTTGTTTCAGAATGGATTAGTGTAGTCATCGTGATACGGTCGTTTTCAGTTGAGCAGCATCCTACTCTGTCTAAGACGGAACACTGTATATATGCAGGCTTTTGCTCTGACCAAGCACCAAATAATATAATGTTAAATATTCAAATAAAGATTGGTTGAACTCAAGGGCGGACTGGGACAAAAATTCTGCCCTGGCATTTCAGCCACACCAGCCCACATCATGCCTTATAAATTGTTTATTACAAACCCTTTAAATAAAGTGTTTCCCATCTTAGTTGTGAATGAATAACCACATATATTAGACAAAGAAGAAAATCACTGAATAAATGCCTTATAGATGACCATTGGCTTATATATTACCTTATAACAGCCTAATTATATATTTCAAATTAGTGTATTTCAAGTGTTCCCCCTGCTCACTTTAGATACGTGTTTAAATATTAGGCTACATATAATTCAATTGAAGAAAACAGAGAGAGAGAGAAGGTGAGAGAGGACGACTGAGTCACTTGTTACTACATCTCATAAACTCACTCGCTGGGCTGAAGAGACTGATTCAGAAGCAAATTAACATTGATGTAACAATTAAAATACGGTGACAGTCCCCAAATTGACCTTTTATGGTAATACATGATGACTTGTGATTAGTGAAAAGCACTGTATACATGTCTAGTAGATGACTATTGCCTTACCTATGTGTTATAAAAGCCAATCTAAGGACTTGTTAGGCCATATTGCAAGTAGCCTAGTGTCTAAATGTTCCCCCGACTCCCCCTTCCTTAATTAGTCTACTATAGTAGGTATGAAATGTATTTCATACAATATACAGCCAACATTTTAGGCCTAACTGGCAGCAGTAGGTTACATGATCTGTGTCATTGAGTGTGAGTGTCTCTTTCTCTGTTTTCTTCCTACCTCGACTGCACCACAGCAGATGATCTGTCATTTCTCACAAACACAGCACTCGGACCAGCAGAACCAGAACTTTAACAAATAAGTTGGTTAATTTCACACATTTAGCAGCGTCGGCCTCACGCCCTTTTTTGGTCTCTAACTTTTTCGGAACCACCCTTCCGTTTTCTGTTTTGACTGAGTGACTGACAGAGTCAGAGCGGGTCTCACTCCCTTTGATGATGCGCGTTTGACTTTGAATGTGAATTTGCGCCAGCTCAGCCAATCAGAAAACTGGGCCGGCCCACTGGTCAGCCAAATGCTCAATATAGACAATTAGAACAACAGAAAAATAATTAAGTCATTAAAAAACAGGCACATTGGCCACAGGCACATTATTATTTTTATTTTTGTCAATTTCAACCAGCCCACCCTAATAAAAGATGGTTCGGCCCTTCTGGCATTTGCCAGTATTGCCAGACGGCCAATCTGCCCATGGTTGAACTTGAACCAGGTGTGTCAAAGCTGGGCTGTAACAAAACCCTCCACAGCTGCCCTCCAAGACAGGATATGTCTTTCCTTTCTGTTCAGGCCTTTTTCAATTCAGTAGGATCCTATTGGGTCTAAGTAGAGTGTGTGCTTTTTTACTCCGGCGTGACAGAGTGCGAGCTGCTGGCCCGCTTCCAATTACACAGGGCTGCATGGGTTATTATTTATCCATTGTTGATGTTAAGCAAGCTTCAGGAACAAGGGTTTTAGCTGCACGCCTCGACGAAACATGCTTACCGAATCAATAAGGAATTCCGTCCGTTTCTCACATATGCCAAATCTCTGTGTAGGGGTTTCACCGACACCTGTAGTGAGTGGAAACAAAATACTATAATCAGCCATTTTGTTTGGAACAGGAATTAGAAAATAGATTAGATGTTTATCAATTTAGATGTAATACAACTCAATAATGATATTATTATTGTTTTATTAGTGCTGCTATGCTTATTGATTTTTATCAAGTCTACAACTACTACAACATTATTATGAAAGCTCCTAAATTGTAGCTTACCCTGCTTATAGTTATTAAAATATACTGAACAAAAATATAAACGCAACGTGTAAAGTGTTGGTCCCATGTTTCATGAGCTGCAATAAAAGATCCTAGAAATGTTCCATATGCACAAAAAGCGTATTTCTCTCAAATGTTTACATCCCTGTTAGTGAGCATTTCTCCTTTGCCAAGATATTCCATCCACCTGACAGGTGTGGCATATCAAGAAGCTGATTAAACGGCATGATCATTACACAGGTGCAGCTTGTGCTGGGGACAATAGAAGGCCACTCTAAAATGTGCAGTTTTGTCACAGAACACAATGCCACATATGTCTCAAGTTATGAGGGAGCATGCAATTGGCCTGACTGCAGGAATGTCCACCAGAGCTGTTGCCAGAGAATTGAATGTTAATTTCTCTACCATAAGCCGCCTTCAATGTCATTTTAGAGAATTTGGCAGTACGTCCAACCAGCCTCACAACTACAGACCACGTGTATGGCGTCGTGTGGGCCAGCGGTTTGCTGATTTCAACGCTGTGAACAGAGTGCCCCATGGTTGCGGTGGGGTTATGGTATTGGCAGGCATAAGCTACAGACAAAAAACACAATTGCATTTTATCGATGGTAATATGAATGCACAAAAATACCATGATGAGATCCTGAGGCCCATTTTGAGGCCCATTTAAAAAAAAGGAATATGTCACCACTAGATGCATATCTGTATTCCCAGTCATGTGAAATCCATAGATTTGGCCATATGCATTTATTTCAATTGTCTGATTTCCATTGGTTCTTTTTCCCCCCTCCCTGACCAGAGGGGCTTTCGAAAGCCATGGAATGACAAGGTTTCTTCTACTCTTTCACAAAGTCCAGAGGGCTGTATGCAAGTTAACTAGGACCTGTAAATCAGTAAAATCAATGAAATTGTTGCATGTTGCGTTTATATTTTTGGTCAGTTATATTTGTATTTCAATGATAACAGCATAAGAATATGTGTTCATGAGTATGAGATGCATAACTAAAGATAAAATAATTGAGCCTAACTGTTCTTATTCTATACAACATTTAACAAAGTGGCATCCACTTACTCAGAGTAAGGAGGGAAGAGCCTGTCCTACTATGTGTTTGTTAGTTTTAGCTAGTTAGTTTAGTTTTTGCAGGTGTGTAATTAATAAAGTTTGTTTGAATTCTCCCTCGGGGTAGATAATGAGCAGACATACCAGGTCCTAGTTAGCTGTCTCTCTTTTTGCCTGAACAGAAGGAGAAAAAACGGTTAACTTGCATACAGCCCTCTGGACTTTGTGAAAGAGTAGAAGAAACCTTGTAATTCCATGGCTTTCCAAAGCCCCTCTGGTCAGGGAGGGGGTAAAAAGAACCAATGGAAAAAATAGAAAGAGGCAGAGAGAGAGAGAGAGTCCAGACACACACACTCACTCACGCACACTGACAAACACACACACACACCGAAAGCTCCATCTGCAATGTGTGCGAAGGCAGGGTAAAAAATGTCAGCCCAGCGGTTTCCAATCTGGCTGCTGGCTGTCTGCTCCCGAGATGGATGGAGAAACACTGTACGGAGGCCGGTTCACCAGGAGGTCATCCTTCCCAGGTATCTCCTGCTCTCAGTATACACACACACACACACAGTCACACGCACAGAGTTCAACCGTCCCCCCCACGCACACACCAGTCCTCCTCCCTCCCTCCTGCCTCCCTGTGCAAATGAGAATTAGATTTTTCTCTCCATTTGAGATTTATGAAATGTCTATGCTCGGTCCAGGTGCCCCTGCTGCTTTGTTAGGGGAATAAATGTTGCTTTCATAGGCATGACAGCTTGCACACAGACAGCCAGGGAAGGCGTATACATCTCGGCTCTGCCAGGGAAAAGGGACTGTAACCGCATTGATTTTCTTTTCCCCTTTCGTTCTCTTCCCTTCTCCTCCAGTTTGAGTGCGATGGTGTGTGTAAAGTGTGTGTGTGTGTGTGTGTGTGTAAGTAAAGTGTATGTGTGTGTCTGTGTCAAACGTGGTGGGGAGGGCAGAATCAATGGGATTTTTCTTAATTATAAATGATTTACAGTATCTGTGGAAGTGGCCTCTATCTCGCGCTGATATAATAACCACACCCAGGCTGGTAGACAGGCGTGCACACACACACACACACACGTATATGTACATTCACATACAAAGGAAACATTCACACCTGTGATCATTCACATGCTTGTGTGTTCATATACTGTAGAGATACATGAAGTGCACACGTACAGCGCATGTCAGAAACACACATTCATCTCCCGGGTACTGTATAACAGTAGCATCGGTCCTGCTAATAAAGAACAGTACAGCCAGCTCACATTCTCTCATCAGTTTGGTCATACTGTACACCAGGGCTGCACAACTCAAGTCCTCAAGGGCTACATTGCCATTGGTAGTTTAACAAGAGGGAGTAAAGAGAAGGGAAAGAAAGAGGGAAAGAAATGTCTGTTTTATTGGACAGGAAATGTTTTTGTATTACGTTTTTGCTGTCTTTTTGTAGTGGAAAACAGTAAGCAAAAATATGCAAATAATATTATTGTAGTCCTGTTATATTGGCTTTAAAAAAAATACAACTTTATTTAATCTGAGCCCCTAGTGGTTAAACAGGAAGTTTTAATTAGTAGGACCCTCTGAAATACACAGACAGACAGACAGACACACACCCAGCAAACCAAAATTGGTTCCTAGAACAAATTATTTGCACCCTGATAAAACCATTATCTGAATGTCAGCACAGCTGGACAGTTTAGTGTTTATGGAACCTACTGTATCTCTTGTCATATCCCCACAATGTTCCCACAACCTAAAGAAACATTCTGGGAAGGTTTAGAGAACAGACACAATGTTTTCTGGGAACGTTCTTGTAATGTCAGGTGAATGTTTTTTGCACCCTAAAAGAAACATTGTATAAACATCCTCACAACTGGACAGTTCTTTGTGTTTTGAGAACATATATTTCGTGATGTCCCCACAATGTTCCCACCAGACTGTTCCCACAACCTAATGAAGCATTCTGTTTTATGCAAACATTGTATAATCATCAGCACAACTGGACAGTTTTTGTGTTATGATAACATTTGCCACAACCTAACGAATGTCCTGGGAACATTCACAGAACCAATTTTGGTTTGCTGGGTAAACATTACTGGTACATTGTGTTATTATATTAACTGGAATCCTAATGAGAACTTTTGGGGAATGTTCTGTGGTGGCTGTTACAGATTTTGGTGATTGTTAGGAGAAAATTCCAACGATATTTAATCAAATTAAAAACATTTAAAGAAAAATAGTTTGTTATCAAAAACATTATTTGAAAGTTTTTGGGATGTTATCATCCTAATTTTAGATAAAACCCTAAGTAGAACTAAATGGGAATCTTAGCTAATGTTCTGGGAATGTTCCCGGTTTGCTGGGCACACACACACACACAGGTGCTAAAGTTACTGTACGCATCCCTTTGTGTGGTTTGCTGCCCATTTGGGGCTGCACTTTATTACAGCAATTACTATTTTATGAACCTATTATTGGAGTATAAAAATGTCAGAGGTATACAGCTTAAACATCTGCTCTGAGAAGAGAGGAAGAGAGGGGTAGGGAGGAGAGCAGAGGGGAGGAAAATAAAGAAAAATATGAAAGAAAAGAAAGCAAAGGACAGGACAGGTATCTGGACAAGGAATCAATCAAATCCTGTTTCAAGCAACATGTATTCCTATGTACTTCAATTATAACATCCATTCTGTACAGTAAAGTAAATTATAATCCTACAGTACCCAGTACACTGTTGTCTGCATCAATCTGGATGTTGGAGTCATCATTCATTATGATCAAACTTCAAATATAACGCCTGTTCTATATATAATGTTGTCTCTGAACGGCCAGGATGCTAGAATCAGGATACGAGGGTAGGAACAGTGTGTGTTTGTGTGTGTGTGTGTGTGTGTGTGTGTGTGTGTGTGTGTGTGTGTGTGTAGCCTGTCGTGTCTCAGCCCGACAGGGAAGTTCACAAAGAGGGGGAGGTTAGGGCGGAGGGCTGGGAGGGAGGTGGAGGGGGTGGGGGGGTTAGGGAGGGTGTTGGAGGTATGGGGTCTCCCCCTCTCTCTCACTAACAATGGGGAGGGCTTCAGACTGTCAACCTGGTGAAAAATTGACTTCCTGTCCCGGCTTGCAAACAGCAGGAAGTGGCTGAGAGAGAGAGCCACGCACACAAGAGCAGGCGGGACAAAGGGGGATACAGAGAAGGGACACAGACATGTGTGTGTGTGTTTGTTTGTCTGTGTGCGTGTGTGTTTTTGCATGGGTGTACCAGTTGTACTGTATGTGTGGGTGTTTCTCCTGTATTCCATTCTCTTTCCATCAAATCCAATCCCACCACACTGATCTAATGCTGTGCCTACCAGCCCAGGTTCAGGTTTAAGAGCTGAGAGTGAGGGATGGTTCTTTCTCCTCTGACCCGGTCATGCCCTGCCCATACCCTTCTTATTCAAACATGGCTCCCACAGATGTGCTCTGCATCACATGAGAGAGAGAGAGAGAGAGAGAGAGAGAGAGAGAGAGAGAGAGAGAGAGAGAGAGAGAGAGAGAGAGAGAGAGAGAGAGAGAGAGAGAGAGAGAGAAGATGGGCAACATGAGGAGAGAGGTAGATGGAGATGCTGACAGAGAGGAGGAGTAGATGAGGGGAAAGAGACGGAGGTAGAAAGATACAAGAGTGTAAAGGAGAGAGGGAGAAGGGGGGAGAGGATGTGGAAGGGGCTGTGGAGGTGAAGGGCTGGTCACAGTGTCACAGGCTGAGTATGAGTGCAGTGTGGGGGAGGTGGAGGGTTAAACTCGTTTTTTCGGCCAGCTCATGAGCCTGTGCCTATACTCACATGAGTGACTCACATCCACTAACGTATACGTGCTGCATATGTGTAACCTTGTACAGCTTTTGAGAATGTGCTCCTGTTCTCATTAACAAGTGAAATGCATGCAGATTCATACAGTATACTTTGTCAGTATGCCTTTACCATGAAAGATCATCCATATCACAAGGCAAATACATGTCATGTATTAGAGATACAGCATAGTCATCCTGTAATTTATTTATTAACTTGAGAATTGTTGAAAAGATTTTTAAAAATATATACATTGTATTTCCAAGGTCATTAAAACAATTTTGGTTTTCTTCAACTGTTGTGTGTGTTTGGATGTCCTGGCAACCACTGTGTGCTCCTGGTTCAAACTGACCTCTGGAACACACATATTTGCATGCATACAAATGTGAATAGTTTTACAAAATATTCTCATTACATTTGTTTTCAATTGATTTTTACTACTAAATTAGGACAGCACTTCATTTCCATGGCTAGAATTTGTTTAGTAGTTAAATGTACTTACTGAAGCAATGTCACTTAGCACTAAATGCTCTAACCCACATTTTATTAGCTAATAAAGCCATTTTGAATGTGATCTATGTAGTTAGAATTACATAATTGACTTGACTACTGGATTTAATAAAATAAAATGAATCATGATAAGGATCTATTATATTATATTATATTTTTATTATAATAAGAATGTGAAGCCCAATAATAACTTCAGATGTTTAACTGCAGTCATCATTTGAATGTATTTCTTGAACTTAAAATGTACATTTGAGCTGTAAATTATATATTTTAAAATGATATCTTGTTACCTGAATAGTTCAAACATTACAGATAATGTAATATTAATAGATTCAATTGAAAAATACACATTTTCATGCATTGTTATTTTTCACTGTGTGCTTTCCTTGTATTTCTTAAATCAAATAATACCATAATAAATGTTTGCACAAATTATAGAACACATAATGAATAAGAAAATCACAAAATAATAGTATTTTTATCACTTTACATTAGTATCACAGCATAATTATTTTCTATGTTTTCGTTTTTCACAGTGCTTTGCTAATAACTAATCGAGAACATGACAATTGCTGCAATATTTCAATTAGTTGTACAGTGAATATTGGAAAGATAATCAATTACTTTCCGTGTGTTCATGTAGTGAATATATATATATATATATTTAGATATATTTATATTGACCGCTCTTGATGGAGATTGTTCACCCGATTGTAAAAATGACTTAAATGTGTCCGTCTCTTCATTAGCTCTGTCACTGCTGTAAGCACCACTGTGGGAATGAAAACATGCAGGGGAAAAATGCCATCAAATTCCTGGGGTTGGGAAGTTCAAGTATGCTTGGAGTACAAAGATGATCCCTGCGTCGTTAAAGACAATTTATAGATAAGAGGCACTTAAAAGTATTTTACTGTTTCATTGTTGTTTATTTAATGAAATGTATATGTTTCCTTTTATGATTTATACAAATGAACACGGAACTGTCTTTTCTTAGTACCAATAAGTAAAACAAACAAAATAGGATCTTTGAATATAATAATTTGATTTATTTTTAGAATACTCATCTAAAGACAAACAACAATCACCAGTATATAATTAGAATGGAAGACAAATATTAAGTTGCTTCAACTTTATTCAACAACAAAAAAATAAGAGTGTACATTATTGTGACAGATACCTGTTTATTTATATTCCATTGCCCTCTGGTAACTTAATTCCATTTTATGAATGAAAATATCCTGTATACCCTAAGAAAAAAATATACTAAACCACCTGTGTTGCCATGACATCCACAGTCTCGCATAATCAAGATCTTCCCAAGCGAATCATCCCAAACTATTTAATCTATAGTACTGTAATAAAACAGGTTTTGCATATCATCTTGGGGGATAACTGTTCAAATGGTGGCCAGTCGGGGACCCAGTTGTAATATATATAACCACCACTCAATGCTATCTCAGTTTGGGATGTGTGTGTATACAACCAGGGGCAGAGGCCTCGCCTTTTGAGCTGGATCCCTACTAGTTCAGCTCCTGTCCGGACACACAGTGGAGATAAAGAGGGATTTGTCGTTTCTACTCACACTCTTTTTCTTTCTTCGTCTCTGTCTCTCTCTTTCTCTTCCTAATCGGACTGTTTGACAGCCGGAGTGCGCCAGCGATAGCAGTATGAACAGAATGGGTGAGTCATTGTTTTGAACCCCTTCCCAGCTTCCCCATATCGCTCTCTGTCTGTGTCTCGCTCTCTCCTTCTCCCTCTCTTTCGCCCCCTCCCTGTTTTGCTGCTCCATTACAGAGGGAATGGTTTTAAATAGGTAATTTGGGACATCAAATCTCCCAATGGTGTGCCCTCATTGTATTTATGTACTGGAGTCAGTTTGTGCCAGATGGAGTCCCATGCCAATGTATGTAGACCCCTCTCCTCAGGCTGATCTGGAGTCAGTGGGAAGGCCCATGCTGATGGCTGTAGCTCTTTATTAATTCATTTGGCTGCTTGAGCACCTTCATCAGGACCTGAATATCACTCACATCTAATTAACCCAGCTACAATCAGCCAGGGAGAGTGGAGGGCACCCATACAATACAAAGATAAATGAGAAAGTGGAGTGTGTTTTTGTGTTTCCTTGTGCGCATATATTTGCACTGTACAAGTGAATGAGCAAAGGCGGGTGGTGTGTGTGTGTGTATCTTTGCTTGCTTGTGCAAGTATATTTGCACTGTACATCTTTGAGCTTTGTGCATGACCTCTAGCATGTCTGCATATGGAGCAAAAGCGTATGTGTTTGTGTGTACATCTCAGCGACTATACTGTATACCGTACAGTAAAAGAGCGTATCTGTGTACGAGTGCGTGTTTCCCACATCCGCCCCATTTGATGGGCTTGCCATCCTCACAGCCCTTTTCCCAGTGTAGAGGATCCATATGAGGGAAAGTGATAACAGGAGCAATGGGCTTGGAAAGCATAACGTGAGGAGAGGGAGGAACGGATGAAGGGAGGGAGGGGGAGGGGGGTAACACTTCTCTTCTCCGTTCCCAAATCTGTGTGAATCAGCCAATCAGGGCGCTCCACGCTGACAAGCGATGACTGAACACCAGTACCTCCCCTAAATCTCAACACTGATGAGAACGCAATGGAACACCTTTCACTATTTAAACCTGCCCGTCATGTCTGCTGCAAATTGTGTTTAAGAGTGTGTGAGGGAGGGAGTGTGTTTATTAGTGACACTGTCGTTTTTGGAACCGAAGGACTCTATTTAATAAAACTTGTGTTGTAGTATTCACACAGTAGCATGTAAACTTAGCAACTTTTTTATACATGGTAATTTAGGACTTTGAGTGCAATGTATTAAAAGCGCTTTACAAATAAAGTTGTTATTATTATGACTACTTTCTGGTACATAGTGAATGAGGCAATTGTGTATGCATGTTGCATCACCTGTGGACCAGATGAACTCCTCTCATCTCCAGAACAGACTGAACACTGTGGCTGTGTGTATATGTAAGCTCCATCTATTCTCACCCATATCTCACGCACACACACACACACTCTTCTGGACTTTGGCTGGGGTTCAAAAGCAGCACCGCCGTCAGGCTGCATCTGTGGGCCTGGACATAAATCAAACAGAGAGGGAAGAGAAAAAGAGAGAGGAAAATAAGTGGGGAGGAAAAACAGATACATGTAAAAATGAGTCTTGTCTCCCCCCAACCCCCTAATTTCAAATTCCACATGGAGGGGAGAGAGTGTTCTCACATGGCCAGTGTTAAACTAACCACCCTCGGCCCTTCAACCTGGATGACTCAGGACTATTTCTCATTTCCGTTCACCTTCCCTCACTAAGAGGAGGAGGATAGGAGCTTCACTAAGAGGAGGAGGAGGATATGATCTTCACTAAGAGGAGGAGGATAGGAGCTTCACTAAGAGGAGGAGGATAGGATCTTCACTAAGAGGAGGAGGAGGATAGGAGCTTCACTAAGAGGAGGAGGATATGAGCTTCACTAAGAGGAGGAGGATAGGATCTTCACTAAGAGGAGGAGGAGGATAGGAGCTTCACTAAGAGGAGGAGGAGAGGAGCTTCACTAAGAGGAGGAGGATAGGAGCATCACTAAGAGGAGGAGGATAGGAGCTTCACTAAGAGGAGGAGGAGAGGGACAGGTGTCTACTGTACCATTCCTCTGACAGCTCGTTGGTGCTGGAGTTAGGAATGCTTTGTGACTGTCTTTGATAGATTCAAGGCGTATTTGTGGAACTCATTCATTTCGAATTTAGCAAAACAAAACAGTACATTGACTAGTATTAGATATTAGGTTGTTGGAAATAATTGTTACTATTTAAAGTGGGACCCAAAGCTAGCACCATGCGCTAACCCAGCGATTCCCAAACGGTGGGCTTTAGGTGGGTTACAGTGAAAACGGGTTGGGAACCTCCGCTCAAGCCAGCCAGCCAGCCAGCCAAACCCTCTGTATTCCGAGAAGCCCATTTGTGTCTCTTCTAGACATGAAGACAGTAAGGGGGACAATGGAGAGTGTACTGTGCTGTTGGCACTGTGACAGCTTCTACCCAGCGTGGGGACAGAGGGGACAGAATGGGTCAGGGAGGGGGCTCATTAACCCTCTATTGGTGTCAGTAGGAAACCTCCGCCTACCCTTTACCCCTCACATGACCCCTGGCAAAGGAGCAGTGGAGGTTGTTCTTAACTACTGATCTAGGACCAGATGATGTTACCAACAATACTGATGTTAATCAAGAAATAGCTGACCCTGCATCAGTTGTTAGGAGCAACTGCCTCCTACTCTCGTGACTGAAAGTGGGGATGGAGAAAGAATACAATAGATGTGTGCCCAGCACATACCGAATGTTACTCCTGGGTCGTTCCACCTCGAAAAGCACAAGAAAGAGGATTTCGACACCCACCATCTCAGGTTGTTATGAAATTGTTTCTGTTGTTAGAAACAGATTGTCGTGTCTGTTGTTGGTGGCTATTGCTGTCAACAAGGAGTCCGCTTAGGCTGCACTGTGATTAGAGGCTTTTATTAATATCACACGTTTACAGCATAAGTGACAGATGTCATGACCACCCGGAGAGCGACGCCTCAGATTGCAATGGCCGCTCTGACTTCTTCTTCGTTTAGCCCCTACTTATAAACAATGCAAAAAGATGGGTGCTCCCTCTTCTGGCCAATCACCAGTCTCCCCTGGGGCGTCACACTAAAACATTCCCTCTTGATACTAAAATCAACGTCCTCTCCGGTTCCACTTAAAACATTAACAACGTCATAATCTTCATATACGATATTTCCCCCCTTCGAGACTAAACAGTCTCGAAAACAAACAGAATAGGATTATGACAAGTGACAATTTATCTTATTGAGTATCTTTAACATTAAACCAAAAACATTCTTCTCTAGAGTGTAAATACCTTTCTATGAAATATGAATAACTGTTTATGAAGTGTGAATACATTACTATGAAATATGAACAAATCTTTATGGAGTGTGAGAGCGAAAAACTGTCCGGCAACCTTCGTTCCAAATCCATCCATCAATCAAGACAGTAAAATTCTCTCACGGTCCCTCTGCCCCAGGCAACCACCTCGGTACTCCAGATAAACTCATAAACAATGTAAATGCATTTGAAACTATGATGCAATTAAATACACATGTAAGCCCCTGCAAACAAAATCCTATCCAAAAAATATCCACTCTAAGGCTGGTCAACCCATTGGACCCTACAGTGGACCTCTCCCTGCCTAGACTCCCTGTCCCTAAGCATCAACGAAATAAACAAAAACATCTAAGTTCCCCACATGTATTCAATAACATCAAATATCATTCTACAAAAATTAATACGTAAGAGTATGACACAAATTATGTATTACACATGAAATATGTCTATATTTCATTGCAGACACTGGAATGTAGTCCACTACACTTCATCTCCCCGTAGTCTCGACTTCCAATGGATTGTTGATGATGGAATCGGAATCTCTCCACACCTTTCTTGTTTCATCTCCTCCAGTCATTGTCCTTTCATATTGTCCCTTCATATTGTCCTTGTTTGAGTATTTCAATCTCCACATGTTCCCCCAAATGCTTCTGGAAGAAAAGAAAAGACCAAACAGTATCTTTTGCAAAACAAACACTTTCAAATTAAACATCAATATCAACTAAGAATATAAAAATGATATATAAATGATGTATGAATCACATTAGCCATTTCCCCCCTTTGATTCATAAAATCATACTAAAATCACAATAATATTGAAAAAAAAAATTGAAAAATGATCAAATTATCAAAAATGATATTTATCCATTCAGTTCCACTTGTCCATCTTCATCCAGATCAGGAACAGTCAACACCGGCATCTGAGTGTTGTCTCCAAGCATCACTCTCCAACCTATCTCAATATCATAGCTTTCTCAAAGGTCAGTAACAAATTACAAACATCACACACAGTGTTATCAAAGCTGCAACTAAAATCTGAACCATCACTGCCCCTACTGGCCTACCTGATCTTGCAACCAAGTTTTCGCTGACTTCCGCTCCTTCAGATCTACCAAATGCATCCCTTATATTCTTCAATGCATATATAACCCTAGTGATAATATCTGAACTATCTGGACTCAAAGTATAACTAACATTATCAATAGGATCTTCCCAAATGTTACACCATACCATGGAAAAAGTCCCCCCCTTCTCCCTTAGATTTATACTTCAATGATAGGCTTGAAGACTATGACATGTAGCCATGTCTCTTTTCATCCAATTTCAAACCTAGCTTCAGATTTATCTGTGTCCGGTGCTACCCCTCTTTTAATGGTAAAAACCTCATATGGAAGCTTCAACGTTGACATGTAACAACATCCTATCCATCCATAGGGTAAGAATATATATGCTTTATCACCACAAACCCTCTAAATATCTCAAAAATGCCCCATAGTCACATTGTCAGGCAAAAGCTGATCTTTCACCATCAAAGTCCTGCTCTTCTTACTACCTGGTACATAAAAAGTAACATATTTCTCATTACTACCCTTAAGGTCATGCATACCCAAAGTTATCCTATAACATCACAATCTGATATTCCCATAAACATACCCCTTACCTCATATGTTTTATTAGAACAAAAACAACTTTTAGCCCTCACTGCTTTCACCTCAAATGCTTCAGGGTTCGCTATTACCTGATTTTACTTACCATCCAACAAATTCACATAGGGTAATTCATTTAACCAAGAACACCTAAAACTAGGCTTAAACAAATGTTTTGACAACTACATTATTTTATCTGTTACTGATTGTTGTTGCTGATACAACAGTCATGACAAAGCATAATACTGACACACACTTGATAGAGGTCGAGCGACCGTCTCTAACATGTTTGACTGGAATTCTCAACAGACATGGACCCTCAAGATTCCTCACTGATATTACAGAATGAGTTACTGGAACCAAAGATTCCTACCTGCTATCTTTAATTTTTCACAACAGAAGAATCAAACCCATCCATTTAGTTTCTCTCTTCCCTAACGAGCGGTACTGATCAGATACCTCTCCTTGTCTGTCATTAAAATCAAAGACCTCATCCTGTCCTCCATGATAGTATTGACAGCACTCTCTATCCGTATCATAAACCCCTGAGTCTCTCTTGCTGCCTCCTTTAATTTCAGAAAAGTTGTTGTCGGTGTCGTACTTCCTACATTTGCTATTGCCATCGTATCATTAATCCCTTTCCACAGTTACCATTAAAGTAGTTGACTTAGTTGATGTATTAACCTTAATTATTTCTAGTGGCAAAGCTCCCGATATCCTCTGTGCATTATTTACTGTTGGAGTGATTACTGTAATCTACTCCTCCTGAACTCCCTCGGTGACTGCGGAAACTTCAACAGACTTCAAATCTTCCATTATAAGCGTCACTTTACGAATTACATAGCCTTTTAACCAATAATTCTTAACCGGAACAAATTTTAATGCTTGCACTAGATAAGTACACATATATTCTCCCTGATCTTTCTCTGTAACATTACGCAAAATAAGTGAACAATCACTCATAACCTCTTCCACTTCATATTGTTGTACAAACTATACCTCCTTTGATTAGGGGACACCGCTTCTACATCTGGTCCTGTTAACAATACTTCTTCTCCATAATTATCTCTCCATGTGGGAGGAACGTCCCCATCCTAACCCCAATAAGTATTTTTCCCCCTAAAATTGGTGCTGGAGCTATTGGTTCCCTTATAATCAAATGCGATATATTTATGGCTTTAATAACTATCCATGTTGAAAGAGTTAAATTGCTTCTCACTGTTGTTTTAATAGACTGAAGTGTTAATGTCCTTAGTTACTTCATCTAGTTTCCCCAAAGCTTTGAACTCTTTGCTTGTACTTCCATCTATCACCACTAGTGTCAAATGACGTAAATGTAACTTACATTCTCTCTCTCTTACTACTAACTTTGAAACTTAGCTTACTGTCTTAGAGTTCCTTCAACCTAGTTCTCCTAACTTTTTAATCTAATCTTTTCTCCTAACCTTTAAAAACCTTTTCCACTGATTTATTCACAAAATCCCTTTACCACCAAATTTTTAGGATATGTGATTGGGAAGTCCCCCTGCTTCTGACTTCTTTACACACAGACTTGGCAAACGACTAAACACCTTTTAGCCTAGCCTGAAATCTCTTGGTGTAAGAATGTAACCTAGAATAACAGTCACCCCTTTTAACTTTATTTTTCAGACAGATTGTCTAATAGGCAGTCTAATAGATTATCATCCTTCCTATGATATTATCTTTTGAAGCAAATATGATTCCCAAAAACCCTACTTTTTTAAATCTTCTACCAGACAGCCGTTTAGTGTACATCTTATTGTACAATTCAATTTAAACAATGCATCTCTTCCCAACAATGCAATAGGTATATGTTCTAATATTAGTACCTTAAGAGTAATTAACTGTTTTACTACCTCAAATCCCTATCCTAATTAGTTAATTTTACATAGTGAGATGTTTAACCTCTTTAGGCTGAACACAGATAAAAGCTTTTCCACTATTCACCATCACTTCTCATAGTCCTCTGGTTTTACTTCAATTGTTAGATATTTTCTCTTCTTCTCTAATCGATGCTATCAGCTGACACCCCCCTTCGTATCTTCTAGGCACTCTAGAATCCTTAGGGTTCACCTGGAGAACAGGTGATCTTCACTTGCTCCTTTATCTTCCTCTGAAATTCCCTCTGATGTTTCCTCCTGACTTATTGCACTCACAGGTAAAGTAACCAACCTGTCCATAATTATAACAGTCTTCTGAAAGTTGCTGGAAGTGTAGCTGAAATCTTCCTCCTCCTTCTAAGCCTGCTCGTCCTCTTCCTCTCCAATTCTGTGTCTGTCCAGAAACTGGCTGTGGATATGGAACACCTGGTACCCCCCTTGGTGGCTGGTACAATTGCATTTGATATTGTTCAGTTGAAGCTGTAACAGTGTTTGTTGATTTGGTTCACTCTGATTCTTCCTAACCAAAGCTTCTCTTCTCCACCAGTTGTATGATTGAGTTTTCTGAGAGTTTCTTGATCCTGTTCTTTCTTGCTGTTGACATATCAGGATTCTTCAAAAGCTTATATTCTAAGTTCTGTCCTCAAAATATCATCTTCCATCATCTTCTTACTTTTCTTCTGTGCCAGTCCTTGTAGGATAAACTCCTTTTGAATACACAGCACCTTTAGTCTCCTCTTTATCGCTGTCTTCATCTGAACTCGAATCTCTAGTATCCTTCTTTCCTCTCTTGCCAACTTCATTCTGATCACAGAGTCATATCCACCCATGATCTCTTCTCCATCACTCTGATCTTCATCTTCATCATCTTCTTCAAGTTCCATCTTCCTTAACCTCACTCTTCTCTTTCAGACATCTCATTTTCTTCCTTCTGGAGTTTTGGATTCATCTTCATTGTCGTTTCTGCTTGTCCTCTATCTATTATTCATCTTCATTTCTGATGCAACAATCACCCTCCTGGATGATCCCTGGAAGCTGAGGATAAACATCCCTAAGCTCTACTTCCTTCTCGTAAGGTGGGTGTCTTTTTGCTGAATCCGTATGTGAGAAAGGTGTACTAACTTCTGCCATTAGTTTTTCTGTCACCTTCTCTATACCTTTGTTTATCGCTGGAATCTTTTATCAGTTTTTGTTTGAGAATGAAGGGCAACTTTCATTTCATTTGCCGGATAACCTAACACTACTTTAGTTAAAGGATTACTATTTTTTTTACTATATCAACCGGTGTAATGACTTTTATAGCCTTGCTGTCCTTTCTCCCCATTGTAACAACCCTTTTATATTCCTTTATCGTGAATTATTTTATTTTAGACTATATAGCCTATGGCTTCCCCCCTTTAATTATGAATATAAACCTAAACAACCCAAAAAATAAATAAAATAAAAAAATAAAATAAAATATTTTTTTATTAAATCAATAAAAATATGAATATGAAAAAATTCAATTAAATTTTTTATTCAAAAACCATTTCTAATTAAAATAAAAAATCAATTAAAAACTCAATTAAAATTTATGAATAATTAAAACCAAAGTTTTATTTCTACATCCTATGTCACCAATTTATCAATTAGTGGTGGCTATCTTACCACAACCCATCAAATGCAAGTAGTCAACTTCAGACTACAATACCCATAAACAAAGCCTGTACCCCTACCATTACTACAATTCCCATAACCCCTTGCTCTATAAGCACCTAATTATCTTTTTTTTTACAGAATAATGTCAGTCCTTGATTCCCAACACAACTCCAATCAAACCCCAGTGATGCACATAGCCTCCAAAATGCAATTTTTAATGAAATAGTATTTGCCAAGCCTATGTGAAATTGTCATAGCATCAGATATCCTGTAGGGGAAGATTTTGTAACCAGACCAGTCTCAAACCCTTGACTCGATCCTCTGCCGCGTCACGTGACGCTACGTCAGCACCCCCTCTCCTTCTCTCTCTCTCTCCTGTCGTCTCGTCCTATCGCCTCTCATATGACAAAAACAGAGACACAGAAAAAGATTTTAGTAGTTACTGCAATCACTGAGTTATCTCAACCATATTCAACATTCCTTCGTTCACATTCGCTCTAAGAATCAACTCAGGACTAAATAGATCAATAACATTTTTATTTAATTTTTATTTATTTTAATCGTCATTTAATTTAATTTATTATAATTCGTACTTATTCTCCATAATTTATAAATTCAATAGGTCACAAAACAAGTTTCATCTTTAACCATCCGCCGATGTAACACCTAGAAGATTTAATTCATTTTCAAATCTTTCCTCTTTGTTCCCTCGTCTGTGTTTCTCTGTCTCCCCCTGCGACACGCAGGCCCCACAGAAATATGACCCGTTACCCACAATCCCGTGTTGTAGTTTTACTATACCCTCGTGTTGTAGTTTAGTGCCGTAAAACAAAACGTGTCCTAATCTCGTGCCATAAACTCCCCCTTTCTGTAGTGTAGTGTCGCAAAATTAAACGCATGCGCAAATGCATTCGATGATACGATTCCCAGACAATAGAACGATAGCATTACGCTACAGCTTCACTATTTTATACCTTATAATCGAACAATTACACGTAACAGAGCTCACATTTGCGTAGAACTCTGAATTCCACCCACACACAAACAAGTTTAAGAAGCTTTAATCCATCGCAATGGCCCTCTAAGGACACGTTAGCATGTAGCACGCAACACAATTAGCATTTAGCCTTAGCATTTAGCATTAGCCGCTATGTATAATGTGGCATGACCCACACTCCAGCATTTAGCATTAACATTAGCCTTTAGCTAACTGTGGCCTACCACACACAAATAAGCATCCTGCACTGCCCTTATTCCTTTTAACATATTTCCCTACCATTTTGTGCTACCGTGGAATTAATGACAATTCACCGAGAAATTAGACCCAAGCAGACCCCCGTCGGACGAAAGTCGAGCAATAATCACAATCAGATACATTTCATTAACCCGAGTTTTTCTTTAAAAAACACACCGACTTGCACATTCTATCGTACAAACGGATTTGTCGGCCCATTTCTAAAATGGCCCCCCTGGGGTCTTAAGCGGTACAGTGCTCTAATGTATGCGCATATCTGCCTTAATTGTACACCTTCAATACTTAATTCCTACCGTTTTATGCTCTAAAATTCCAATTATCTGCCGTTTACCAATGGAATAACATTTTAGAATATTATTACAGACTCCTAGTCGACCACAATAGCGCGCCACATCAACAACGACCCAAGTACTTTTAACTGTACACCTTCAATGCCCTCTCATGAATCAGCGGAATAACTAATGCCCAAATTTTGTGAGTAATCTCACCTTTAAAGCCGGCTTGGGCAGTAGTCAACTCGCGACTCAGGAAGGGCACCAAGAACGATGCAATCAGAAATCCCAGACGAGCCCCCATTCTGTCGTGTCTGTTGTTGGTGGCTATTGCTGTCAACAAGGAGTCCGCTTAGGCTGCACTGTGATTAGAGGCTTTTATTAATATCACACGTTTACAGCATAAGTGACAGATGTCATGACCACCCGGAGAGCGACGCCTCAGATTGCAATGGCCGCTCTGACTTCTTCTTCGTTTAGCCCCTACTTATAAACAATGCAAAAAGATGGGTGCTCCCTCTTCTGGCCAATCACCAGTCTCCCCTGGGGCGTCACACTAAAACATTCCCTCTTGATACTAAAATCAACGTCCTCTCCGGTTCCACTTAAAACATTAACAACGTCATAATCTTCATATACGATAAGATCAAATTAGCATTCCTGTAGTCTTGTGTTGCCATACATCAAAAATCACGTTGTTGTCACACCTCCCTTGGAAGTCTGGAGAATTTTGTATTGCAAAAAAACGGTTTGAATGGCTCCTAGCGGCAAGATTTTTATTGGATGTTAAATTTCAAGAACCCTTCCCCCACATGCCCGTAGAAGGGGTGCTGGGTGTTATGTGCATCACTGTTTTCCGTCCAGATAGTCGTTGCCTATGCTAGTTTCAAGTGCTAGTTTTCAAGTTATCAAGTGTGGCCAACAGTCTACGATTCATATTTATTGAAATTGAAAGTGGATTACGCTGCTGAAGTCAAACGTCACAACACGTTCTAAACCGTTCTGGTGACAAACATACTTTTTTCCTTGTCTCCATTCATCCACATGGCTGCTGGCTGCGCTTTGCTACCACCAAAAATATAGTGACGATTGCCCATTATTTAGTTTTTGTAAAGACCCAAAAACAGAGCCAACGGGAGAACCTATTCAAGTAAGTAAATAATTTTTTTAAATGTTAAAAAACAATGTATTATTAGTTGGCTACAGTGGACCACTTTGTAGGCTAAGGACACTTTATAGGCTAACTCAACTAGGCTGCTTGCTAACTTTACACACTGTTTAGCTAAGTTAATTAAATGTATCAGCTAGCTAGCTAACTTACTATTAGCTAGCTATCTTGATGTAATCATTGTAAATTAAAAACACAGTCTCCAAATGCGTAGATAACAGCCATTGAAGAGGTTGAAATTGCAGTTCCAGCTGTCAGTAAAAGGAGAGTGTAGGCTACTGGATAGCCAAGGCAGCTGATGGGCGCTAGCTCTGCACAATCGGCTTCCTAGGATAGCTACTGGATAAAGAAGGTAATTTTGTGGGAGGACATTATGAAAATATTATCCAGTTCCAGTCCCTAGAGGGGAGAACTTTGAGGACAGAGAGATAATAGCAACATAATATTCAGTGCTGTCTAATTTGAGTATAATGAAGCTTGTTTCTTTGTGATGTTTTCTGTCTTCAGATATGGAAATCTGTGAAAGCCTGATTGAAGATGAAGACAGAGGTCCCAATGAATGTCCCAAGTGACTAAGGGTATATCCTATATGCCATGGGTTATACTGCATGGGTAGGTCTATCTATGTTAGCAAATGTTGTATACAAAAATACAGTTAAACATCACACACAATGTTTAACCTATTACAATTGGAGCAGGAACGCCTTGCTGGAGGTCTGCTAGATGTGCAGGGTTCTGTTTAATCTCAGCAAAAACACACCTGATTCAACTTTTCAAATCTAATAAGTTGATAATCAAGTGTGCTATTGCTGGGATGGAAGAGAAGTCTGCTCACCCAGTTGATCAGGGATCAGTGGAGCAAGATTCTCTGGTCTGATGAAACCAAGATTGAACTCTTTGGCCTGAATGTCAAGTGTCACGTCTGGAGGAAAACAGGCATCGCTCATCACCTGGCCAATACCATCCCTACGGTGAAGCATGGTGGTGGCAGCATCATGCTGTGGGAATGTTTGTTGGACTGGGAGACTAGTCAGGATCGAGGGAAAGATGAACGGAGCAAAGTACACAGAGGTCCTTGATGAAACCTGCTCCAGAGCGCTCAGGACCTCAGACTGGGGTGAAGGTTCACCTTCCAACAGGACAATGATCCTAAGCACACAGCCAAGACAATGCAAGTCTCAGAATGTCCTTGAGTGGCCCAGCCAGAGCCTGGACTTGAACCCGATCGAACATCTCTGGAGAGACCTGAAAATAGTTGTGCAGCTACTCTCCCCATCCAACCTGACAGAGCTTGAGAGGATCTGCAGAGAAGAATGGGAGAAACTCCCCAAATACAGGTGTGCCAAGCTTGTAGCGTCATACCCAAGAAGACTCGAGGCTGTAATCGCTGCCAAAGGTGCTTCAACAAAGTACTGAGTAAAGGGTCTGAATACTTATGTAAATGTGATATTTCCAGGGTTTTTTATATACATTTGCAAACATTTCTAAAAACCTGTTTTTGCTTTGTCATTATGGGGTATTGTGTGTAGATTGATGAGGGAAAAAAATATTTAATCAATTTTAGAATAAGGCTGTAACATAACAAAATGTGGATAAATTCAAGGGGTCTGAATACTTTCAGAATGCACTGTATATGAGGCAAACCATATACCATATTTTGTACATGCCTTTTAAGTGCTGACATAAAAATTATTTAGTGCAAATCCAACCCTTGTAATTTAGGTACAATATGAAAATAAGTAGACAATTATTATTATTTTTTCTCTCACCCATCTACACACAATACCCCACAATGACAACGTGAAAATTTGCTTTTTGAAATTTTTGCACATTTATTGAAAAAGACTACAGAAATATCTCATTTACATAAGTATTCACAACCCTTAATCAATACGTGTTAGAATCACCTTTGGTAGCGATTACAGCTGTGAGTCTTTCTGGGTAAGTCTCTAAGAGCTTTGCACACCTGGATTGTACAATATTTGCCCATTATTATTTTCAAAATTCTTCAAGCTCTGTCACATTGGTTGTTGATAATTGCTAGACAACAATTTTCAAGTCTTGCCATATATTTTCAAGCAGATGTAAGTCAGAACTGTAACTCGGCCACTCAGGAACATTCACTATCTTCTTGGTAAGCAACTCCCGTGTAGATTTGGCCTTGTGTTTTAGGTTATTGTCCTGCTGAAAGTTGAATTAATCTCCCAGTGTCTGGTGGAAAGCAGACTGAACCAGGTTTTCCTCTAGGATTTTGCCTGTGTTTAGCTCCATTCCGTTAATTTTTTTGTCCTGAAAAACTGCCCATAACATGATGCAGCCACCATTATGCTTGAAAATACAGAGACTGGTACTCAGTAGTGTGTTGTATTGGATTTGCTCCAAACATAACACTTCGTATTCAGGACAAAAAGTTAATTGCTTTGCCACATTTTAAAAAAATTGTTACTTTATTGCCTTGTTGCAAAAAGGATGCATGTTTTGGAATATTTGTATTCTGTACAGGCTTCCTTCTTTGCACTTTGTCAATTAGCACCATCTATTGGTCAGAACCTGGTCATGTCAGGATGTAGGAGGGTACATAAACCTAACAACTTCAATTACACATTTCTCTGAACAGGGGAAAAAAACATCACTAAATTCACTGAGAATGAATTACATAGGATGAAGAAACAGTACTCCGAGCCGCAGCTCCATACTACTTGTCGGACATAGAGAACTGATACTGTATACTCGTTCTTACCCTTACTGAAAAACCACATACATTTCACGTGATCACATGTGGTCTTATGTGAAGTTAATGTGATAACATGTGACAACATGTAAAAGCAACATGTGATAACATGAAACTAAACATGTGAAAACATTTGAGCACATGTGAAAACATGATCTTGTGAAATAAATGTGTCAACATGTGATACCATGAAACTACACGTGACAACATGTGAATGGTTTTCACATGTGAAAATGAAATTCCACATGTGAGAGTTTTCATGTGAAAGTTTTTCATATGTGACCCACCCCCTGGATTCGGTCCTATGTAGCAAATTTTTTAATTGTTTTTTACATTGGATAAAAGTAGTGACTCAGAGATAGAAAATGGTATATCATACACTGCATTTGAGGAACAATGGGAAAGTAATTCTGCTTTGAAAGTTGATAAACTTGTAACCCCATTTTTGAGAAAATGACCCTTGAATGTTTTGGTACACCTACTGGAGAGCTCTTCTTTGTCTACACCTATTCAGCATTGTTCACACCCTCTTAAACCTTAGCCCCACCGATCTCTTTAAGGATTCACATGTGAGGCCATGTGCTAAACCAAGTGAGTAAGGTAGTGTAGTAAACAACCTAAGATTTCAAGACTAAAAATTGTAAAAAAAAATATATATAGTAGCCTACAATAAGGATAAACTCCAGGCAAAAATACACTTTAACTAGTACTTGGCCTATATCCTAATCTGACTTTGGTTCAGGTAATTTTGTTCTTCACATTACCGTCTCTGGTAAACACACACTATATCAAATAAAATCGACGTTTCTTTGTCACATGCACAGGATACAGAAGGTGTAAACGGTACAGTGAAATGGTTACTTGCATATTTGCATAGTAGCAATATCAAAAACAAAGTGTCAAGATAATTATTAGATGTCGCTTACCCAGACACACTTGTCTAAATTGATGGGTTATGTGAAAGAAATGCTATAGCCACCCCCCAGCAACATCTAGCTAAGTGGATGGGTCACTATTGTCTAGACATGTACACATGTTCATGAATTACAATAGATGGCCGTAATCACCCCCAGACACACCTGGCTAACTTGAACTTCATGTAATCATCTGGCGAAGTGTCTTTTGTTTAGACATGTAGCTAGCTAGCTATAATCTCAACTCATACTACTACCAATGCAAACTGATTGTCATAGCTGTAGTATGAAAATGAAGGTAGCTAAAGCTAACCAACTAGGTTCACTGCTAGCTAACATAAGGCTATAACTAGCAATGCAAATGGATTTCTGATTTGAATTACTACACAGATCATACACGTAACGTTAGCTAGCGAACCAGCAAGCTAACGATCGCTAGCTAGCTAACAGTACGCTTTACCTGCAATGAAAATGACCTTCTGACAAAATTAAAAACTTATCATATCTGAAAATGTAGCTAGATTCTTACCCGTATACATGGATGAACGCTTCACAGCAGACTGAAACCATTTAACTCTGTTTCTTTGTAACTTAATCTTGTTTAGCCAGCATTGTGTCAAGTCACTCCGGTTCACACTGATCGTGGCGTGTGCAGAAAGTAGCCCAATACAACTTTTTTCCAACTGATCTGTCGATAGCGCCTGCTAAATTCAGGGCATCAATGTTGTTAAGAAAAGTAGCAAAACGTTTGTAGTTCTCGATGGCTAACGTTATATCTTTCAAAAAAGCTGCGGTGGAAAGGATTATCAACACATACTGAGCAGCTCATGTTATAGACAGAAGCATGCTACATGGCAGACCAATCCAAACTCATCTCCCGGCATGTCCAGCCCATCCATTATCTCATCCAATCATGGCTAGCGGGAATGTTCCTGTCTTTTTCCGTGGCTAAACCAACTAGGCTCGTAAAAAATATTAAAAAATCGTATTTACAGATGGAATGCAAGTTCGTTATTAAGGCATATGAAAGTTCACATGATCCAGAAGCCATTTCTGCAAAGAAAAAAAAAAATAACAAAAAAAATAACATTTCACATGTACCAACAAACATGTGATCATTCTACAGTGGTACCTGCAGCATACGATCAAACCGGTTTGATTAGAACGCTTATTTAGAACGTCCAGTTTCGATTGACGCAACAGTCAGCATTTGAGCTAGCCACATTGTTTTTTTTCACAGAAACATTTCGCACAAACACAGTCCTTACAAAGTTATGTCCTGAATGTGACCAGTTTATTTTTGGATGCAATGTTCAGACATTCACAGAAGTAGCGACAGCATCCACAATCATCCAAATCGGAAAATGTAGACTACATTAGTCCTAGCGCTAACTGAGGAAAGATTGACGTAACACAAAAGGTCATATTTAGAGAACTCTCGGCTGACAGAAACCACAATATGAATTAGCTAATAGCAATTACAATTTATAATTCATCACATCACAGGTGAGCTCACCATTGATCAAAATAATTGAGTAAAACACTTTCTAGTAATCGAAAGTAATCCGACGATGGGTAGTTTGTGCGTGCTGCCATGTTTGTTTTTTTCGCTTCAACCAAAGATAATAAGTGGAGACAAGATGAGTTTGGTCTGTTTGCAGTATGCATGTTGAAGGGGGTGTGTCATTTAGGATCATTCACTTAAGGAAGTTTACTCGAAAGATGAGAGAACTATTCCTTCACCTCAGTATAACATCTTTTGTCTGACAGACGTTTACTTGACACCCAGAATGCATTGTATAATGTCAACAAACATGGCGCCACACATAGCTGGCAAATAGCTTAGCATTAGCTCATTATAATCAGTACAACCTTCAAAAAAGTATTTTACACACATCATGGGTGTCCATTACAATCTATGCAATAATCGGAACGCATTAGCTGTCACCAGTACTTGAAAACATGTGAATAAAACTGTAAATGCCAGCCAGAAAATGTGCCAGTTTGTGCAAGACTGCGCAAATGTCTGCAAACTTGATCTGCGGAAACACTAGGGAAGTGCTTGGGCTCTCTTCCAAGAGAGAAGTTTGTCCGGCTCAGTAAAGCCTCAAACATAAAATGTCCGAAAGACTGAAATGGGCTACTTCTATGTGAATTAATGAGGAGGCGGAACACACCTCAATTCAAACTGTTGTTAGAAAAGAAAACGTGACAAGTTGAAATATAGCCTATAGATAATTAGCAGGCAGCTCGTGTTAACTATCCTGTTGCGAAACAATCACATTTTGGAACAGTGAGTGCATTCTGACATCACATGCATAAAACAACTCACGCTGGGGCGACCGTTAGAGATATTTGGAACTCACATGTGAAAAGGTTAAATAAATAAAACAAATGTTCAAATGCCTCTCCTGTGAAGTGGTGACGTGCGACATACGCCTAGCTTCCTGAAGCGGGTCACATAAGTGCAAATTCGATTTTTCACATGTGAAAATGTAATTCAATTTGAGGTGAAAACATTTTATTCTCCTCACGTGAAAAGGTGGCGTTAACATGCAAACTCCATATTGAATACATGTGAACATATGGTTTCACATGTGACCAACTGACCTCACATGTCTCATGTGAAACTGCACATTTCATGTGTTTTCTTCTTTCGTAAAGGAAGTAATGAAATGGTATGGGGGTTTGAAGGTAAGTTGTCCGCTGTTCAGATAAAATAGTGTACACATCTTTAATCAATATGATTACATTTGACATGATCACTTTGTGCTGACTTTTCAATATGACCCCACCTCTGGATTTGGGGTACACTGATCTTTCTGCTGCCCCACAAAGTCTGTAGCATTCTCAGAAGTCCCCTACAGATTAATTAGCTATAATACATCTCTGCACTTAACAAAAGAGTGCCATCCGCGCTATTATATTATATAGTTTTCAGTTAATCTGACTATTCAGTCATAATTTATTTAATTTACTTATTTCAGCAATTTGAGCGTTTTCTGTATCGTTGTCTAATGTTGGTGGGGCATGTCGTGACGTGACTTACTTTAATGTATGACTTATTTATCAAATCAATTAGCTATGTTTAATTGTCACTCGATTAAATTAATCATGTAACAATTAACTCATTAGGAATTTGGGGCACCACGGAATAGGTTGTTTAACGAGTTACCATCCCCCGAATTAAACTCTTTGAAGATATATATGTTATATATTGATAACAGTCACTTATCAAATAATGACCTCTTATCAGTCTCATTCTGAACGTCGCATAATCCTTGAACCTGCAAGAACCCTAACCTTATTGATGAATCAGCAATACACAAATTGGCTTAATTATTTATTTACTAACTAACTAAATAATAACACAATACAAACACACACACACACATAGGTTATTGATTACTAATGTAATACAATGAAAACAGGTCCCTAGTGGACTGGACTAACAATAGCATGAATGCTTGGGTAGAAGGAGGGTCAGAGTGGAAGGGAGAGACAGAGATTCAAATTATCGTGGTGTCACACCCTGACATAGAGATCTCTAGTTGGTTTGGTCAGGGTGTGAATATCTATGTGTAGATCTATGTTATCTATTTCTATGTTGGCCGGGTGTGGTTCCCAAACAGAGGCAGTTGTCGTTCGTTGTCTCTGATTGGGGATCATACTTAGGTAGCCATTTTGCCTACCTATGTTGTGGGATCTTGTTTAAGTTTGGCTTGTTGGATGTTTAGCCTTTTGAACTTTTTTACAGCCCTCTAACTTCACGTTCTGTTGGATTTTGTTATTTTGTCTGTGTTTATATAATAAACGACTATGTACGCATACCACGCTGCACCTTGGTCCAATCCTTTACACGACGAACGTGACAGAAGATCCCACCACCAACGGACCAAGCAAGGGATCCTGGACTTGGGAAGAGATCCAGGCAGGTATGGATCGCCTTCCTTGGGAGCAGTCGGAGACAGTGAGGGAGGAGAAACGGCGACTCAAAAGGTCCCATCACTAAGGAAGCCCGAGAGGCAGCCCCAATAAAAAAATTTGGGGGCACACGGGGTGGTGGGCGAAGCAGCAGGAGGCCCTGAAAGACCTGCAGCTCAGCACTCTTGAGAGAGGAGACCACCACCTTACGGGGGCTGATAGAGAAGAGGGAGCAGGAGCTCTCCATTCAGAAGGAGGCGCTGCAGGAGGCCCACAGGGAGAAGGAGTCAGTGGATGCACGGAGAGAGGAGCTGCTAGGCAACAGGAGGAGCTGAGAGAGAAATTAACCCCAGAGAAAAGGAGAACGCAGTCCAGAGGCTGGCGGAGCAAGGTTTCAGAGTAGAACCAACTCCCTGCACTCGTGTTAAGGAGCGTGGAACCATACAGGCACCCTGTTATGCTGTGATACGCACTGTATCTCCTGTGCGCATTCACAGCCCAGTGCGCTTGGTGCCCGCGCCCCGCTCTTGCCGGGCTAAAATGAGCATTCAGCCAGGACGGGTTGTTCCTGCTCCTCGCACCAAACCAGTGGTGCGTGTCCCCAGCCTGGTACGGTCCGTGCCTGCTCCTCGCACCAAACCAGTGGTGCATGTCTCCAGTCCGGTACGGCCCGTACCTGCTCCTCGCACCAAACCAGTGGTGCGTGTCTCCAGCCCGGTGCGCCCCATTCCTGCTCCTCGCACCAAACCAGTGGTGCGTGTCTCCAGTCCGGTACGGCCCGTACCTGCTCCTCGCACCAAACCAGTGGTGCGTGTCTCCAGCCCGGTGCGCCCCATTCCTGCTCCTCGCACCAAACCAGTGGTGCGTGTCTCCAGCCCGGTGCGCCCCATTCCTGCTCCTCGCACCAAACCAGTGGTGCGTGTCTCCAGTCCTGTACGGCCCGTACCTGCTCCTCGCACCAAACCAGTGGTGCGTGTCGCCAGCCCGGTACACCCTGTACCTGCTCCCCGCACCAAACCAGTGGTGCGTGTCCCCAGTCCTGTACGGCCCATACCTGCTCCTCGCACCAAACCAGTGGTGCGTGTCGCCAGCCCGGTACACCCCGTACCTGCTCCCCGCACCAAACCAGCGGTGCGTGTCTCCAGTCCTGTAAGGCCCGTACCTGCTCCTCGCACCAAACCAGTGGTGCGTGTCGCCAGTCCGGTACGCCCCGTACCTGCTCCCCGCACCAAACCAGTGGTGCATGTCTCCAGCCTGGTACGGTCCATGCCTGCTCCTCGCACCAAACCAGTGGTGCTTGTCTCCAGTCCAGTATGGCCCATACCTGCTCCTCGCTCCAAACCAGTGGTGCATGTCGCCTACTCTCCCACACCAGAGTGTTTGGTACATCGCGGGAGGACTGCAGAGCCAGAATCAGACGTCAACCCCTCTCCAGGGTTGGGGCCTCCCACACCAGGGTCCAGACAGGGCTTGGTGCATCATGGGAGGATTGCCGGTCCAGGCCCAGACGTCAGCCCCTCTCCAGGGTTGGTGCCTCCCACACCAGGGTCCAGACAGGGCTTGGTGCATCGTGGGAGGACTGAGAGGGGAAGCATTGCGCCGGGGTCCAGACCGGACCAGGTGTGCAATGGGGAGCCACAAAAGGAGAGGACAGTAAGGTTGACGTCGCGCCCGGAGCCGGAGCCGGAGCCGCCACCGAGGCTAAATGCCCACCCGGACCCTCCCCTAGTGAGTCAGTTTTGCGGCCGGAGTCCGCACCTTTGGGGGGGGGGGGGGGGGGGGGGGGGGGGGGGGGACTGTCACGCCCTGACATAGAGATCTCAAGTTGGTTTGGTCAGGGTGTGAATATCTATGTGTAGATCTATGTTATCTATTTCTATGTTGGCCGGGTGTGGTTCCCAATCAGAGGCAGCTGTCGTTCATTGTCTCTGATTGGGGAACATACTTAAGTAGCCATTTTGCCTACCTATGTTGTGGGATCTTGTTTCAGTTTGGCTTGTTGGATGTTTAGCCTTTTGAACTTCACGTTCTGTTGGATTTTGTTATTTTGTCGGTGTATATATAATAAATGACTATGTACGCACACCATGCTGCACCTTGGTCCAATCCTTTACACGACGAACGTGACACCTGGTTACTTTGGAAACTATACTCACGGAAATACAAATGCTTAAAACCCCACTAAATGCTCATTCGGATTAGAAATGCAACATGTATTTACGTGTCGCTGTCCTCGATAGTTGAGTTGATGATGTAGTACTCTGGTTTGCCCACCAGAGAGTTTCTGGTCATGGTTGTGGTTAGAATGGATACTTCAGATGTACCAGCGGTTGTCTGAGAGGGATTGTCCTCTCCTCTCGTGTCTTTAGTGAAAGTTCTCTAGACGACTATACATGCCAGCTGCAGACTGAAATGATAAGGTCTAGTGCATTGTCTTCTTCTTCACCTCGTATAGAGGTTGAGAGTTTCAGAGTTTCTCCATTTCAAACGTGTGGACTAATGTCTCACGTTTTCTGGTCTTTCTGGTCTAACCATTTTGTAACATGTAGCTTCAACTTCACGCTTCTTGGTCTTGTAGAAATTCAACCATTTGCAACATCCGGCTTATACCGTAGTATGCTTGGTCTTCCTTTGGTAATGGAGTTGTAGTTTTAAACCATTTTGTAATGTTTAGCTCACGCTTCACGTCTGCTGGTCTTGTAGAGTGTCATCCATTTTAAGCCATGGGCTTCCTGGTCTGAGGGGAATTTCGTCACAAGGCTTTTTATGCACTCGGGGTAAAAGGGGCGTTCCATCATGTTTGTGCTGAGAACAAATCAATATGGAAAACAATCACCTCTTCTAGAATGCTAAAATGATATTGTTATCTTCACAAAAGTATTATTATACTTAATCATTTGTTTTATACAACAATTAGATGCAAACCTCATAACTGGGAAGTGTACACCCCCAGAGATACAGTTATGTTGTTCCACCGTCTTTAATGACATCACAACATAGTAACAAATTTGACATGATTGTTCTTTTAGTCGCACCAACAACCATTTCCCACATTCTTTTAAGCAGTAGTATAATATTGTTTCATTATCCACTTTTGGATGTTGGAGTCTTGGCGGGAAGACTTCCTTTGTCTCACAAGGAAATTTCCTCTCCCAATACTGCATGGCACGGAAAATAAAGTTTCTGCAAGGAATTTACGACCGGTCATAAAACTGGCCCCCAGGAAAGGGGGTGTTCAAACCTTTGCCTAGCCGGCATCTTTGATCGTCAGCCCATGAGAGCAAGTCATGACAGGCATATTATTCTGTTTTAATATTACTTCTGAATCACTATGATAAATATAAAAGTTTTTCTTGTGTGTATTTTTAACAAAGCTGAGATTTACTTTGAAGACCAAAGTGTAGGAATACAGGTGAAATCAGTTATTGACACAGACATGGTGGCGTAGCAGGAAGATCAGAACTTGTGAAGTGTTCTAAAACCACATGGTTTCACATGATTTCACATGTGAATTAAAACTGTACATGTGCAAAACGTGGAAATTTCACAAGTTAAATAATGTGTTTCTTCTGTAAGGGTTGGGTGGGATTGGCGTGGCATTTGGGTAGTCTGTGGTTGGCTTTTGACCATTTCTTTGGATTTCTCATGTCTTACTCAATGTTAGATAAACGTTTGGCCCAAATCGGATATTAGGTACTATATTTATTGAATATTATATGAATCTTATAAATTAAAATGGCCAATTTGGGTGCAATCAATTAGCTTAATTTCTCAGAGATCAAATTATTTTTCTACAAAATAATGTTGCAGGAATGCTAATCAAATGTTTCTAACTACAGAAATGATTTCAGAACAATCTGGGTGTCATGGCTTGCTGAAATGACATTGAACGACCCTCCCCTTGTGTCCAACTACACATGCAGATTTCCCTGGTATCTACTGTATCTCCTACACAGGTTCACCCAGCAGCATAGGAAATAACACCACTACCACAGGCAGTTTGCTTAACAAAGAAACTGAAAGGGAAAAAAATATATAGAGTATATCCAACCTCTTTTACCAGCGATAACTACAGGAGACAAATGGCTATTTTTGCAGCTGAAGTTATCCAATTTCCTCTTACACATCTGCACTACATAAACAGTGGCGTGTAGGCCAGGGACTCTGGCGAGGGCAGATTCATATTCATTAGACCGTCCATTTAGCGCATACCAAAGAAGAAAAACCTGAAGCCTTGCTTTTGATTATCTCCCCATATTTTATACACTTCTTCTACGCAAGAGAGAGAGGCTGACACACCACGGTCTGAAAGGATTGGGTTTCGCTGTATGTTTGTGTGTGTTTCAAATCAAATCAAATGTTATTTGTCACATACACGTGTTTAGCAGATGTTATTGCAGGTGTAGCGAAATGCTTGTGCTTCTAGCTCCAACAGTGCAGTAATATCTAACAAGTAATATCTAACAATTTCACAACATATACCCAATACACACAAATCTAAGTAAGGAATGGAATTAAGAATATATACATATATGGACGAGCAACGACAGAGCGGCATGGACACAGTAGAATATTATAGAATACAGTATATAAATATGAGATGAGTAATGCAAGATATGTAAACATTATTAAAGTGACTAGTGTTCCATTTCTTAAAGTGGCCAGTGATTTCAATAGGCAGCACCAGCCTCTAATGTACTAGTGATGGCTATTTATCAGTCTGATGGCCTTGAGATAGAAGCTAGTTTTCATTCTCTCGGTCCCAGCTTTAATGCACCTGTACTGACCTCGCCTTCTGGATGATAGCGGGGTGAACAGGCAGTGGCTCGGGTGGTTGATGTCCTTGATGATCTTTTTGGCCTTCCTGTGACATCGGGTGCTGTAGGTATCCTGGGGGGCGGGTAGTTTTCCCCAGTAATGCGTTTGGCAGACCGCACCACCCTCTGGAGAGCCCTGCGGTTGCCGTACCAGGCGGTGATACAGCCTGACAGGATGCTCTCAATTGTGCATCAGTAAAGGTTTGTGAGGGTTTTAGGTGCCAAGCCAAATTTCTTCAGCCTCCTGAGGTTGAAGAGGCTCTGTTGTGCCTTCTTCACCACACTGTCTGCGTGGTGTAAGGGATCGGGGGTTGGCTGGGTCTAGACAGAGTCTGACACTTCCCCGATCTACTGAGAGGGGGAGTCATCAGACTCGATCTGGTTCACCTGAGTTCTGAGCACACCTGTCAGTAATTAGTGTAGGATATAAGGTGTGCTCAGAAGTTCAGTCGGTGCGAGGTATTGTTCCTTTGTGACTTGCTAAGCGTTTTGTTCAGAGAGAGAGAGAGATAGTTTGTTTTGTTTACCAGTGTACCAGACCTGTGCTTCGTTGTTTGACTCCCCGAATTGCTTAATCCTCTGCTTGTCTATCCCAGTGATTACCGTACTCTGAACCTGTGCCCGTGCCCTCGACTACGACTACGCCCGCTCCCTTGGTACCTCTGCCTGTCTCTGCCTTGCCCGGTTTTGACCACAGCTCGCCAGACCACGATTTAGCTATTCCCTTGTCTGTACACCAATAAAGCATCGCAATTCTGCGATTGGATCTTACCACTCTGTCCGAGTATTCTTTACAGAATACCTCGCCTCAACCATGGATCCAGCGGAATTACAGAGGCGATGGGAGATACAGGAGAAACGGATGGATGAACTCCTGCAGCTACTCAACGCTGGTGCGGCTGAAGGCACCACCCCGAGCACGGTCAGTCCTCGTCATGCACCTCCGATTTCTCTACCGACAAGGTACGACGGGGAACCTGGCAAATGTCAGGGGTTTCTACTCCAGACGTCCCTGTATATGTCCTATAATCGTACTATGTTTCCCGATGACCGTAGCAGGGTGGATTTCATGATTTCTCTGCTAACGGGAAGAGCACTGGATTGGGCTACTGCGCTTTGGGCAGCTGAGGTCCCCGAGTTGAATGCGGAAGTTCAGTTTAAGAGACTGTTCCAAGAGGTGTTCGACCACCCAGTATCTGGGCGTATAGTGGGAGACCAACTGTGCGAACTTCAGCAGGGCCGTCGCACAGTAGCCGACTACGCTTTAGAGTTCCGTACTATAGCAGCCGGTAGCGGATGGAGCGAGACTGCTTTGCTCACCGTTTTCCGAAGAGGGCTGCGCAAAGAAGTACAGACTGAGTTGGCTTGTCGGGGAGATATCACTGCGCTACATGAGTTTATCAACATAGCCATCTCTATTGATAATCTGATAGTGCAACACAAGGTATCCACAGTCCGGGAGCCCTCGGTCACGGGTCCTAAGCCATCGACAGAGCGGAGGAGAGAATCTGAGGAGGAACCCATGCAACTGGGACGGTCACCCCTACAAGGTTCGGTGAGACAACAATGTCGGCAAGACGGGCTATGCCTGTATTGTGGTCAGTCGGGTCATTTCATTCGGCAATGTCCGGTACGACCAAACCGTACCCCAGAATATCGCCTCGGAACTGCCAAACCGGTGAGTAAGACTCACGTTTTCAACATTACATCTAAACAAATGTATGTGCCAGTTACCTTATCTGTTGGAGAGAGAGTGCGCAGGTTGGAAGGTCTTATTGATTCCGGGGCGGCTGCCAGTTTTATGGATGTGGGTCTCACTGAGGAATTGGGAGTTCAACTTATCACAATTCAACCTCCCCTGCGAGTCAACGCGCTAGACGGTGAGCCCATGGGCACTGGGTTCATTACGCACCGTACCGAGGAAATAAAGTTACAAGTGGGCTCCCTGCACCATGAGAACATCATTCTGTTCGTCATCTCCGCTCCACGGGAGCCGCTAGTTCTCGGCCACCCCTGGCTCGTTACCCATGATCCGGTCATCTCCTGGAAATCTGGCGATATCACTGCTTGGAGTGAGGTATGTAGGGCAGAGTGCCTCAATTTACCTTGCAAAACGTCTACTGTGGAGGATGCGCAGGGTGCGGTGTCTACTGTTGTTCCAACAGAGTACCAGGATTACGCGCAGGTGTTCTCCAAGGAGAGGGCCACCGTGTTACCACCGCATCGGGCCTGGGACTGCGCAATTGATCTGCTATCCGGGGCTACACCTCCTCGCGGAAGAATCTACCCTTTGTCACAGCCGGAACGAGAATCGATGAGCAAGTATATTGATGAGGCGCTACAGCAAGGGGCCATTCGCCCATCTACGTCTCCCGCCGCATCCAGTTTTTCTTCGTGAAGAAAAAGGACGGCGGACTGCGTCCTTGTATAGACTATCGAGGTTTGAACGATATTACCATCAAAAATCGTTACCCTCTTCCTTTGATCCCAGCAGCCCTCGAGCAGGTGGGGCAGGCCTCTATCTACAGTAAACTGGACCTCAGGAGTGCGTACAATCTGGTGCGCATTAGAGAAGGGGATGAATGGAAGACCGCCTTCATCACACATCGAGGACACTATGAATATTGTGTCATGCCCTATGGACTTACCAACGCGCCCTCAGTATTCCAGGCGTTCATGAATGACATTTTCAGGGACATGATTGATCGCTTTGTTATTGTGTACATTGATGACATCCTAATCTATTCTAACTCTCTGAGTGAACATGTGTCCCATGTACGACAGGTTCTGGATCGGCTCCTACAACATTCTCTGTTCGTGAAGGCAGAAAAGAGTGAATTCCATGTCACTACGATTTCCTTTCTTGGGGCCATACTCACTCCCGACGGGGTTAAACTGGATGAATCCAAGGTGCAAGCGGTACAAGACTGGCCTCAACCCCAGACGGTGAAAGAGCTCCAGAGATTCTTAGGGTTTGCCAATTACTATAGACGGTTCGTGCGTAATTTCAGCACAACCGCAGCTCCCCTGTCGGCGATGACCAGCTACAAGGGTCGCGGTCTGAACTGGACGGAGGAGGCAGTGCGTGCGTTTGAGACGTTGAAACAACGCTTTACCACCGCTCCTATTTTATGTCAGCCGGACCCTACCTTGCCGTTTATCGTGGAAGTGGACGCCTCGGAGGTTGGAGTGGGAGCCGTGTTATCCCAACGCCAAGGTGAGCCGCCTAAATCACGACCCTGTGCTTTCTTTTCAAGGAAACTGAATTCGGCCGAGCAGAACTACGACGTGGGTAATCGTGAATTACTGGCGGTGAAGTTAGCACTGGAGGAGTGGAGACATTGGTTGGAGGGAGCAGAGCATCCGTTCCAAGTGCTCACGGACCACCGCAACCTGGAGTATCTGCACAGTGCTAAACGACTGAACTCCCGACAGGCAAGGTGGTCTTTATTCTTCAACCGTTTCCGATTCACTGTCTCTTATATCCCCGGTTCCAAGAATGGTAAGGCGGATGCGCTTTCCCGACGGTTCGAGTGCGCGGAAAGACCCGTGGAACCAGAACCTATCCTCCCCATGAGTTGCCGTGCTGGTCCTGTGAGGTGGGCTATCGATGACACTATTCAGGAGAGCCTACAAGCGGAACCAGCCCCTCCAGAAACCCCGGTGTCGAAGGTGTTTGTACCAGCTCCGCTTCGACCTCAACTGATGGAATGGTGCCACACGTCGCTGGGATCTGGTCATCCCGGAATCACTCGAACTACACGACTCATCAGCCGAAAATACTGGTGGGATTCCCTCACAGATGACGTCAGAGACTATGTCTTATCCTGTCCAGTATGTGCTCAGTCCAAGGTACCTCGTGCACTACCGGAGGGTAAGCTGATGCCATTGCCAACTCCTCAACGACCCTGGTCGCACATTGCAATGGACTTTGTTACAGATCTACCAGAATCAGAGGGCCATACTGTAATTCTCGTGGTCATCGATCGATTCTCCAAGATGTGCCGGTTAGTACCCATGACCCGTTTGCCTAACGCCACTCAGATGGCTGAGACTATGTTTAACCAGGTGTTCCGGCAGTTTGGTGTTCCGGAGGATATTGTTTCCGACCGGGGACCCCAGTTTGTATCCCGGGTCTGGAAGGCCTTCTGCGAACGCTTGGGCATCTCGGTTAGCCTAACCTCCGGATATCATCCCCAGGCCAATGGGCAGACAGAACGGCTCAACCAGGAAATTGGGAAATATCTACGGCAACAATGTTCGCGGCAGCCGCAAGAGTGGAGCCGATTCCTTCCTTGGGTAGAGTATGCTCAGAACTCACTCATTCACACCTCCCTACGTCTAACGCCCTTCCAGTGTGTTCTAGGGTATCAACCACCCCTGTTCCCGTGGGATACCGCATCAGGGATGGTACCGGCTGTGGACGAGTGGTTCCGTCGGAGTGCGCAGGTCTGGGAGACGGCCCATCAACATCTCAGTCAGGCCTCACAACAGCAAAAGACCTACGCTGACCGACGCCGGAGACCTACTCCCACTTATCAACCCGGGCAACGAGTGTGGCTGTCTACCCGGGACCTGCGGTTCCGACAGAGCTGCAAGAAGCTTCAACCCAGGTACATCGGGCCTTTCAAGGTACTAAGACGTATTAACCCTGTCACCTACCGTCTGTTACTTCCCCGACACTACAGGATAACCCCTACGTTCCACGTCTCCCTGTTGAAACCTGTCCACTATAGCCCGATGTACCCCCCAATCGCTCAACAACCTACTACACCACCTTTGGAGGATGAACAGGACACCACCTATACAGTCCACGAAATACTGGAGTCAAGACGGAGACGAGGGGGCATCGAATATCTCGTGGACTGGGAGGGATATGGACCTGAGGAACGGTCCTGGGTCCCTGCTAAGGACATACTGGATCCCGCTCTCAAAGCCACTTTCCACACTGAACACCCAGATCATCCAGGACCCCGACCCAGAGGAAGACCACCCGGTAGAGGTAGAAGGCCGTCAGGAGCCGGCCCTGGGGAGGGGGATACTGTAAGGGATCGGGGGTTGGCTGGGTCTAGACAGAGTCTGACACTTCCCCGATCTACTGAGAGGGGGAGTCATCAGACTCGATCTGGTTCACCTGAGTTCTGAGCACACCTGTCAGTAATTAGTGTAGGATATAAGGTGTGCTCAGAAGTTCAGTCGGTGCGAGGTATTGTTCCTTTGTGACTTGCTAAGCGTTTTGTTCAGAGAGAGAGAGAGATAGTTTGTTTTGTTTACCAGTGTACCAGACCTGTGCTTCGTTGTTTGACTCCCCGAATTGCTTAATCCTCTGCTTGTCTATCCCAGTGATTACCGTACTCTGAACCTGTGCCCGTGCCCTCGACTACGACTACGCCCGCTCCCTTGGTACCTCTGCCTGTCTCTGCCTTGCCCGGTTTTGACCACAGCTCGCCAGACCACGATTTAGCTATTCCCTTGTCTGTACACCAATAAAGCATCGCAATTCTGCGATTGGATCTTACCACTCTGTCCGAGTATTCTTTACACGTGGGTGGACCATTTCAGTTTGTCAGTGATGTGTACGCCAAGGAACTTGAAACTTTCCACCTTCTCCACTGCGGTCCCGTCAATGTTTATAGGGGGGTGCACCATCTGCTGTTTCCTGAAGTCCACGATCATCTCCTTTGTTTTGTTGATGTTGAGTGAGAGGTTATTTTCCTGGCACCACACGCCCAGAGCCCTCACCTCCTCCCTGTAGGCTGTCTCGTCATTGTTGGTAATCAAGCCTACTACTGTTGTGTCGTCTGCAGACTTGCTGATTGAGTTGGAGGCATGCTTGGCCACGCAGTCATGGGTGAACAGGGAGTACAGGAGGGGGCTGAGCGCGCACCCTTGTGGGACCCCAGTGTTGAGTATCAGCGAAGTGGAGATGTTGTTTCCTACCTTCACCACCTGGGGGCGGCCCGTCAGGAATTCCAGGACCCAGTTGCACAGGGCGGGGTTCAGACCCAGGGCCTCAAGCTTATTAATGAGCTTGGAGGGTACTATGGTGTTGAATGCTGAGCTATAGTCAATGAACAGCATTCTTACATAGGTATTCCTCTTGTCCAGATGGGATAGGGCAGTGTGCAGTGTGATGGCGATTGCATTGTCTTCTGTGGATCTATTGGGGCGGTAAGCAAATTGAAGTGGGTCTAGGGTGACAGGTAAGGTAGAGGTGATACGATCCTTGACTAGTCTCTCAAAGCACTTCATGATGACAGAGGTAAGTGCTACGGGGCGATAGTCATTTAGTTCAGTTACCTTTGCTTTCTGGCGTACAGGAACAATGGCGGCCATCTTGAAGCATGTGGGGACAGCAGAATGGGATAGGGAGAGATTGAATATGTCCGTAAACACACCAGCCAGCTGGTCTGCGCATGCTCTGAGGACGCGGCTAGGGATGCTGTCTGGGCCGGCAGCCTTGCGGTGGTTAACATGCTTAAATGTCTTACTCACGGTGGCCACGGAGAAGGAGAGCCCACAGTCCTTGGTATTGGGCCGCGTCGGTGGCACTGTGTTATCCTCTAAGCGGGCGAAGAAGGTGTTTAGCTTGTCCGGAAGCGAGACGTCGGTGTTGGCGACGTAGCTGTTTTTCCTTTTGTAGTCCGTGATTGTCTGTAGACCCTGCCACATACGTCTCATGTCTGAGCCGTTGAATTGCGACTCCACTTTGTCTCTATACTGATGTTTTGCCAGTTTCATTGCCTTGCTGAGTGAGTAGCTACACTGTTTGTATTCTGCCATATTCCCAGTCACCTTGCCACGGTTAAATGCGGTGGTTCGCTTTTACAGTTTTGCGCGAATGCTGCCATCTATCCACGGTTTCTGGTTAGGGTAGGTTTTAATAGTCACAGTGGGCACAACATCTCCTATACACATCCTGATAAACTCAGTCACCGTTTCAGTGTATTCATCAAAATTATTTTCGCAAGCTACCCGGAACATATCCCAGTCCGCTTGATCAAAGCAATCTTGAAGCGTGGATTCCGATTGGTCAGACCAGCGTTGAATAGTCCTTAGCACGGGTACTTCCTGTTTGAGTTTCTGCCTATAGGAAGGGAGGAGCAAAATGGAGTGGTGGTCAGATTTGCCGAAAGGAGGGCGGGGGAGGGCCTTATAACCATCCCGTAAGTTCGAATAGCAATGAATGGTCGAGAATTTTAGCAGCCCAAGTACAACAGTCGATATGTTGAAGTTCGGCAGCCTACTCCTCAAATTTGCTTTGTTAAAAATCCCCGGCTACAATAAATGCAGCCTCGGTATATGTGGTTTCCAGTTTGCATAAAGTCCAGTGAAGTTCTTTGACGGCTTGAGGGGGGATATACACGGCCGTGACTATAACCGAAGAAAATTCTCTTGGGAGATAATACGGTCGGCATTTGATTGTGAGGTAATCTAGGTCGGGGAACAAAAGGACTTGAGTTCCTGTATGTTACTACAATTACACCATGAGTCGTTAATCATGAAACACACACCAGGTTCCCGGAGAGATATTTATTTCTGTCTGCGCAATGAACTGAGAACCCATCTGGCTGGACCGATTTCGACAGAATATCCCCAGAGAGCCACGTTTCCGTGATACAAAGTATGTTACAGGCCCTGATGTCTCTCTGGAAAGATATCCTTGCCCTGAGCTCGTCGACTTTGTTATCCAAAGACTGAACATTATCGAGTAGTATACTTGGAAGCGGTGGGTGGTATGTGCGCCTCCTAAGTCGAATCAGCAGGCCGCCGGCGATGTTTTGGGTCAGTCGCTGGAATCAGTTTAATTGCCCTGGGGAGAACAAACAAAGGATCTGCTTCGGGAAAGTCGTATTCCTGATATCCAATAGTTTTTCCTGGCTGTATGTAATCATACAAAACACTTTCTGAGCTTATAATGTAAAAAATAATACATAAAAAAACAAAATACTGCAAAGTTTCCTAAGAGCTAGATGCGAGGCCACCATCTTCGTCGGCGCCAAACAGATCGTGCGTGTGTGTGCGCTTGTGTCTGTGCTTGTGTGTTATGTATGTGTGTGTACAAAGGCGAGATGAGAGTTGAGCGCGACGGACAGAACCGATAGATGGCCTCCTCATTGTGTCTATGTGGGCTCTCCCCCTAACCCCTACCCCTTCACACCCACCCCTGGCGCATGCTACACAACTATACATCTCCAGAACTATGCCAGGACTTTGGCTGGAATTCCACTGAAGCCAACATGCTGACAGGAGGATGAGACCCTGCTCTCTTTTTATGGTTACAGTTTATTAGAAGGGGAATGCAAGAAGATGGAAGATGTCCGTACAGTAGGCCTACGCATAAACACCAGATAACCACTGACATTATGGTTCACAAAAGATATATAGTTAGCTACATAATAAACACTGGATCTACGATATACTTATAACATGCAGCTGGCATCACTGTATGTCTGGTAGTTATCTCATCTCCTTTATTAGAGCTCACGTCTATGTGCTTTTGTGATACACTATATTAGGTACCTTTAAAAAAGGAAAATCTCTGATAGTTTCCCTACGCATACGGTTCCTCTCTTGTCTGTATATAACGGGGGTTAGGGGGGGTCTGTCTGCACCCCTAAACGGGGCGGTCTGCTCACTCAACCACCCGTAGCATTCTAGCCGCACTGAGGCAGGGTCACGGCTGGGTTAAGGGGGTCAGCGAGTGGTCAGTGGTTGTGGTGTGTGTATGTGTGTGTGTTATGTCCCTGTAAATGAATACTAATCCATGTGTATAATTTTTCTGGTGTGTACATGTTTGTGTAAACGTGTATATTCATACTGTGTGTCTGTTTGTATACAATATCTTTAACATTTTGTGTTAGTGTGTTTTTTGTGTTTGTGAACTGTATAGGGAACATGGGGGAGTGAATGTGTGTTGGCCTCTAGCAGAAGAATGTTGGGGTGTGTAGAGGAGGCCCATCCGTCTGTTCTGGATGGAGGGATGGGGGAGAGGGTGAAGGATGAGGAAGGAGGTGAAGGGGAGGTGAAGGGGGAGCCCCAGGGAGGTCAGCCAACGGTCAAATCCAAAACCCTGCTCACCCCTATGCCTCTCTCTGGTCACCCCCGCTTTCCTCCTCTCTACAACTCTGTTTCCTCTACACAGGCATAGGCACACACACACACACACACACACATCCCTCCCTCAAACACAAAACTGGCTGGGGGCTATTTTTAGTTTGAGGCAGCAAAGGAGTGAATACCATGGTGTGTGTGTGTGTTGACTCCTGCCTGGCCACCGATACAGTTGGGTGGCCCCAGGTCTCTGTAAAAACACACAATGGCTGTGTCTTTGGCTCTCTATCTCCCATGAATGCACAAAGCCTCCCACTTTCCTCCTCCTCCTCTCCTCTACTCCTTCTCTCGCTCAGGATGGCACCCACCAGAAGGCTCCCACTGTCCTCCAGGGGCCCCGACACGACCCATAATCTCACCCCGCGCCCAAATGGATAGAAAATGAGCCCACGCTTTTGACCTGTCCGGCTTTTCTCCTTCCCTCCCTCCTTCCTCCTCTTGTAGTCCACAAATCAGAGGTTGATGTCTTCTTGCCAAACAAAACATCTGCACCCTTGTCTGTAATAGAAGCAAATTGGGGTCCATTCGTTTCAATTTAGTCAATTCATGAAATGAATGGACATTTAATTGAAAAAATGTCATTGAAAGTAATAGGTAATTTTTATATTTTAATACTGAGTTTTCCTACGACAGCTTGTAGCATAATGTCATTCCTATCAATGACGGCCTTAAGTAGTCTCTAGGCTTGAGGGGTCGTGTAACGTGTTAGAGAGCCAGGTGACTATGACTGGAGGGGTTTGAAGTGGAGACAGAGGGAGAAAGAGAGAGAGGGAGGAGAGGGAGAGAAACAGAGAGACAGAGAGGGAGAGAGTCCAGTACTGGCTCCTCTGATTGTGTTTAGTCCTCCCTGTCTCCTGCTCCGGGTCTGTAATAGATGGCTTTCGTGTATGTGTGTGTCTGTCTGTGTGTGTGTGTGTGTGTGTGTTTCTTTGTATTTCTCTTTGTATCTCTCTTTCTGTTTATCGATATCCAGTATCCAGCCCTATCTAGAATCTAAATGGTAGGCAGTAAAGCCCAGAGATGGAGGGAGAAAAGGAGGAGAGGTAGGAGGACGACGTGGTCTGGAGTGTAGGCTCCACCGTCCTCATCATCACTCAACTGGCTGTTTGTTATTCTGCGCTGCTCTCTGGACCTGTACTGGGAAAACCTGCACTGGGGCATCTATCACTTACACACACAGATGTATACAGATATACACTAGCAGTCAAAAGTTTGGACACACCTACTCATTCAAGGGTTTTACTTTGTAGAATAATAGTGAAGACATCAAAACTATAAAATAACACATATGGAATCATGTAGTAACCAAAAAAGTGTTAAACAAATCCAAATATATTTTATAATTGAGATTCTTCAAATAGCCACCCTTTGCCTTGATGACAGCTTTGCACACTCTTGGCATTCTCTCCAACAGCTTCATGAGGTAGTCACCTAGAATGCATTTCAATCAACAGCTGTGCCTTCTTAAAAGTTTATTTGTGGAATTGATTTCCTTCTTAATGCGTTTGAGCCAATCAGTTGTGTTGTGACAAGGTAGGGGTGGTATACAGAAGATAGCCCTATTTGGTAAAAGACCAAGTCCATATTATGGCAAGAACAGCGCAAATAAGCAAAGAGAAAAGACAGTCCATCATTACTTCAAGACATGAAGGTCAGTCAATATGGAAAATTTCAAGAACTTTAAAAGTTTCTTCAAGTGCAGTCCCAAAAACCATCAAGCGCTATGATGAAACTGGCTCTCATGAGGACCGCCACAGGAATGGAAGACCTGGAGTTACCTCTGCTGCAGAGGATAAGTTCATTAGAGTTACCAGCCTCAGAAATTGCAGCCCAAATAAATGCTTTACAGAGATCAAGTCACAGACACATCTCAACATCAACTGTTCAGAGGGGACTGTGTAAATCAGGCCTTCATGGTTGAGTTGCTGCAAAGAAACCACTACTAAAGGACACCAATAAAAAGAAGAGACCTGCTTGGGCCAAGAAACACGAGCAATGGACATTAGACAGGTGGAAATTTGTCCTTTGGTCTGGAGTCCAAATTTGAGATTTTTTGTTCCAACTGACGCGGTGTGAGTGAATGGATGATCTCCGCATGTGTTTTTCCCACCGTAAAGTATGGAGGAGGAGGTGTTATGGTGTGGGGATGCTTTGCTGGTGACACTGTATGTGATTTATTTAGAATTCAAGGCACCCTTAACCAGCATGGGTACCACAGCATTCTGCAGCGATACGCCATCCCATCTGGTTTGGGCTTAGTGGGACTATCATTTGTTTTTCAACAGGACAATGACCCCACACACCTCCAGGCTGTGTAAGAGCTATTACACCAAGAAGGAGAGTCATGGAGTGCTGCATCAGATGACCTGGCCTCCACAATCCCCCAACCTCAAACCAATTGAGATGGTTTGGGATGAGTCGGACGGCATAGTGAAGGAAAAGCAGCCAACAAGTGCTCAGCATATGTGGGAACTCCTTCAAGACTGTCGGAAAAGCATTCCAGGTGAAGCTGGTTGAGAGAATGCCAAGATTGTGCAAAGCTGTCATCAAGGCAAAGGGTGGCTATTTGAAGAATCTCAAATATAAAATATATTTTGATTTGTTTAACACTTTTTGGGTTACTACGTGATTCCATATGTGTTATTTCATAGTTTTGATGTCTTCACTATTATTCTATAATGTAGAAAATAGTAAAAATAAAGAAAAACCTTTGAATGAGTAGGTATGTCCAAACTTTTGACTGGCACTGTATACATCCACACACACACACGCACACACACGCACACTTCAAACACACATACAGGGTCTCAAATACTGTACACTCGCACACCTAAACACATCTGTACACACATACAGTACACCTATAGTTCTCCAGGAATAATAGTCAAATGCACAAACAAGTAAGTACTCACACAGATAAACCACCCCCATACTCATGCAGTCAGATGATTCTAACCAACATACATAACCTAAAATCAACCAGCCTTGCTGTGGTCCAAAAGACAAATGAAGGTTGGAACAGAGGACCAGGTCACACAAACATGGGGACTCTAAAGCAAACTGTCAGGTTTCAATTGGTTAGGTGTGTGTGTGTGTGTGTGTGTCTCCAAGCACCTACTGTAAAAATGTTGGCATTTCCATGTAGACCTCTTACATACTCCTCTGGGGTAAGAGGTCTAACTCTGTCTGTGAGTGCGGACATACAGGCATTATGCATTTGTACGAGTGTGAATGTACATGTGCTCACGTGTTTAGATATGTGTAAGAATGCATGTGTGTGTGTGTGTGTGTGTTGAGCAGGTTGAGAAGAACACAGTGGGCTAATCCATCCGGATCAAACACACCCTGGAGACGGCTCTGCTTCCAGACAAACAGGAGCCTCTATGTCTTCTCCATGACACACACACACACACAGCGTTCCATACTTAGTGCCAGCCGATCCCTCTCTCTTTCTGTTTCATTTCAGGGTGCCACACATAGGCTCCTTCCCCACTTATTTACTTGAGGAAGAAGTCGCTCGTTACCACAGAACTGGGATCTGATTACCCTACACCCCAATACTAACCTGAACCATTAGGTGGGTGAAATAGTATCTGACTCTGTATCAGTGGTTATGGGCAACTTCTTCCACTGTCGTACAGTGTCCTGTGAGGAGGGAGAAGAGGAAGGAAGAGAGAGGAGGAGGAAGATGAGGGAGAGGAGGAAGATGAGGGAGAGGAGGAGGGAAGAGAGAGAGAAGGAGGAAGATGAGGCAGAGGGGAGTGGAGGGTGGAGGAGGGGGGAGAGGAGAGCCATAGGGATTAGTGGGCCGCTGTATTCTGTGCTGAAGCACAGCACTTAACCAATTAACTGAAACAATCAGTGGGTGAAGAGAAATGTATCTGAATCAGATAACCATGAAAAAGCAGACAGAGTGGCCCAGGAGAAGACCAGGCCACTGGAGGTCATCACGTGTGTGTTCTAGCTATGGGACAAATTATTCTGAAATATCTATTTTCTAAACATATGGAAGAAAGTAAATTTCAAGAAAGTGATGCAGATTTATAAAACACATTGAAATGATATGGTAAATATATAACTCAAATTGGTATATCATTACTGTAATGTTTTCGAGGCACAGTTAACTCTTACCTTGTCCTATTTCGGCTGGGCTTTTCCAAATAATCCCATTTGTCAATAATTACTCTGAAAACATTAAATTGATGGTAGATTTCACATCTGTGTGAATGTATGATTGTCCTAATCAAAATAAAGCGAACCATGAATCTTCATTCCAAGTGAATGAACTTAACACTATTGTATATAACCATAATACACATATATTTAATAGTAAAATAATTGTAATGTTCTAATTATAAATAATAGATTTGTAAAAATATGTATTAGGACTATTCATACGTTTAATGTTGGCACGTTGTAGGCCTATTGCATGCCCTGTGATGGTGGACTTGCGAATACACATAATGCCAATAGTTTTAAGCAAAGTGTTTTGTTTCACGCTTGTTCAAAACCTATTGATCATTTGATGAAGATGAAAACAGATCTTTCTTGTCCAATGAGGGTTTGTCTTTTGTTCAACATTTTTTTGTTGTCGTTGGATGACAGCTGGTAGTCTACTCCAGGCTATAGACACATTCGTTTCCTTCTGACACTTGATTAGACATTTTTGACTAGTAGGCCTAATTTCATATTTCTAAGACTTTACAGCTCGTTGTCCTGCTCTAAAAATATGATTTTCGATAGCAGCCTTATATTACAACTCTACCACAATATTTAGCCTAACTTCATTTGATTCTGAGATTTTTATATTCATGACTGTCTTGGCTTATATCACCCTTATATTATACTTTATCTTCTCGCGCCTCAGAATGTGAGTTCAGCGATATCAGAAGTTGTCATATTAACTGAAATTAGACTAAAGATCTGATATTCATATTTGTTCCATGCTCATTTCGTGGTCAATACACTGCACTGCTGTAAATTTCTTAGCCTATATTTTAGGGCATTGTTTGATTATTCATATCTGGATATTTTAATCATTGTCGTCCAGAGTAGGCTATATGCCTATTGAACGCCATCATAACAGTAAGCACCTTTGTTAGACCTGACTCTCTAGGCTAATGACAATTTCATTTCACCCATACACGTTTACAATAAAATACTCGTACGGCAATGAATGTACAATAAGCTCTTCACTGCAGACGCCTCTGAATTGTGTCAAGTCTCCAAGCATATGGCCTCGAGTCGAGATACATAACCAAAACCCAATTTAGCGCCACCTGCCGTTTTGTGGGCGAAATATTCCCCTCTCATCTTTATTTTAGGCTCACCAATAATGAACCACTTTCTTAACATGAGATATGTGGAACTCGTCCATAAACCACATCACCTGATTTAAGATTAACGAATGCCTGTATCCCAGCCCTTGAAACACCATCCAAACTTTTTTCAAGCCCCATTATTATCAAAGTTGCTGTGTAACTATGGCACTCTCCAAAACATGATTTACCCCGCGTATTCATTACATAGCCATAAATATTTCAAACTCGTCGGGTTCTTATAGATCTGGTATGTCAATTAATCAGGAATCTCGGGCCACTCCATGTCCTTCTTTTTGATATCCCTTAATTATCGTTTCGAAGTGACTGAGATTTATATTTTCCGTCAAACGACACATGTACGGAACTCTTTCCCGGTTGATTGACGAGGCCATAAATAGGGATCTTTATGAATTACAGTAAGCCACTACTGTCTGTTTGTTCAACCAATTGCACGTGAAATGTTCTCACTTCGTGAATAAGAGCAAGCGAGACTGCTGCCGAATTTCCCCACAAATAGGTTAATTTATGTGCGGTTTACATTACTCCTGTATGGGTGTGATCAATTATTTTTAAATGATGAAGTATATCAGTTTGGAGGTATCAGTGGTGAAGTTTATGACTGTTCGTTATTGTTAAAGTAGTTGAATGTGGGCCTTTTAGGAACGATGTTATGATACAGCGTGCGTCCTATAGGCCTATGGTATTATTTATATTTGAAAATATATACATATATTCTTAATTCACACACACACACACACACACACACACACACACACACACACACACACACACACACACACACACACACACACATTAGCCTACACACTGATATTTTTTCCTTATTAATGATCTTAATATATTTGATTAGGCCTAGATAATATGAGGCTACAATTCCTCACGTCCAATTGCTATTGAATATGCAAATAATTTATTTGGAACAATCACTAGGTGGAGTATGCTACTCTAGGAAAAAGTTGATAAAGGAACCATGAGTGCCACCTAGCTGCTGCTTCCTTGATTTCACCCTCCGCTTGTTTTAATTTAGGAATGATTAGAACACCAATGAGTGACCTCAAAATTATATTTAAAAAAAGATACATCTGAAATCATATTATTGGGTGTTTACGTATGAAAGACATTAGTTCTCAGTATTTAGAGACAATAGCCAAAAATGCCATCACCCTCCAAATGGCAAAAATGATTCTCGGCCATCAATTCAATTATGAAATGCTTCTTGAGCGATTGATTTTTAGCTGAAAATGCATAACGTATTAGGTTATACTTTCTTAATATTCACAATAGCTAGTTGTTAATCATATCTCCAATATATTGCACACTCCCTTCTCTCTAAAAATTTGAGACAGTAGCCTATAGGCCTAACTTATGTCTGACAAATGCAAATAGTTGCAACATACTAATTAAACGAATGTAACGCAATTATTGTCTAGCAAAATGACAATGCCACACTTAAGTCGTTCTTTGAGAAAATGATTCCCGTAATGATTTTTTGTTTTTGTCAGTATAACAAATAATTCTAAATGTTCATTAGAAAATTGCTTCGTGAAAATAAACGTCTTTATTGCGTGACTGAAGGTGCTTCAAAGTTAAGTGAATAGAACTGACGCAGTAATCGTACAATTACAGAAATTAATATAACATTTTGACACTATCTAGGTTGGGATTCGTTGTTGATATTGATACAGTACATTTGTGATAATGTTCACACACTTTTATGCTGTCTTTGAATTCGCATGTACGCACGAACCCCTAAGTTGTCATAAATGCAAATAACCTATAGCCTTGATCATTACTACCCGGACATATTGGCCTATAGAAAACAATGAGAATTATTAGAAACTGAAATTGCAATGCTATTTCTGGTGATCATACTTTAGACGGGCATTCATTATATTGTGTCAGGTGTGTGTTTAATATTAATAACTTCATTTAGACAAAATCACAATTGAGCTTTAAGAGCACTTCCTGTGAACGACAGTTTGCTCCATTTTTCGATTAATGAATATAGGCCTACATTGAAATGGGAAACAAGCCTAACGATTTATTGGGCTTTATTATGTAAATGTATGATTTTAATAAAACTGGTCGTGTAAAATAATTAGACTACAAGCCAATGTCACCTAAGGTACTGTAGCTGACATTTGCTTGTAGTCTAATTATTTTACACGACCAGTTTGTCAGCTACAGTACCTTACAGGTGTACTGCTTCTAGGCGTATTATAGCTCCGTAAATTGCAACCGTTCGGTTTTTCAAACAATCATTACAGAAAGGATAGGCATAGGCTACATTGACACAAACTTTAGCCAACCATTGGTCACATGAGAAATTATATTCCATATTCATTCACAAATCTATGCTATAAACCTCATAATATCGAAATGTTCACAATTATTATAATAAAGAAAAAACCTGGGGGAAAAACACTTGTGAAAGTGTCTGTCTGTATTGTGCGAGGCGCTGAATGACCGCGGGTGGAGGCTCAAGGCATCCTAATAACAGGCGGTTTAGGACAGACAGGGAAAGCAAAGCCACACGGCTACTCACTCTTCCCGCGGTTGGCAGTCAGCAAGTTGCTCGTGCCCAGTGTTGTCTCTTGCCAAGGCGCTGGCTACAGGTCGCGCGTGACCTCTTGGTTACCTCAGCTGAAAACGAGTAGGCTAAGCGAAAGTCATGTCTTGCTTTCTAAGGTCGTATTCCAGGGTTCTTATTTCAGTAAAAAGTTAAGTGCTTTTGTTTGGTAAGTTGTTTTTTGTGTGTCTTTAGCAAATGTACGCCACAGTATAAGATGTGATCAAGCAAAGTTGTCAAGCAGAGAGAGTTTTATTGCGATAGCTTTGGTGGTTATTGTTGGTTATATTGGTATTTAGCCTATGCATAGGCCTATATGTGTCATAATATAGCCTATATTCATTTTTGGAGAATCTTAAAATATTAGACAAGTGCTTGTTATTCGTTACTAAACACACAGGCCCAGATAACCTGGCAACAAAAACATTTCTGTCTTTCAATTTTGACATTCATTTCAACCGTTTAGAATTTTACTCCTTAGAAAAAATGTTAAAGAGATGTGAAACTTTTTTGTTTTGTTCAACAAAAAATAAGCACAAAAAGTGTTTGGTTAATCATGCATTTTTTGATTGTTGTAATTTCAATTTCAGTTTTTACTGCTGTGTCCACTGCTCCATTGTTGTTGAAGTTTAAATAATAGACATTGCTAAATTAGTTTTTTTAATGTTTTTATGTTTTATTTTAATGTTTCCTAATGCACATAACATTATTGTTGTTAAAAAGTTGTTGAACTTAAAACAAGTAATATCTACAGTGTTTAAATCCTTAATGCATACTGTAGTATGAAGAAAAAAAAATGTATTCACTCACTTAACTGTAAGTCGTTCTGGATAAGAGCTGCTGCAAAATGACTAAAAATTTAAAAATGTAAAAAATAATGTTAAAATGTAATGGTTGATTGTGGCTCCAAAACAATATTGCAATTGTTATTAGGCAATATGAAAACAATATATACATTTGAAAGAAAAATAAACTTAAATGTAATTCAGATTTGATTAGCCTACATGGTTAAATGAGAAACAAAGTAATGAAGTCATGCATTTACTTACATTTCAATGCATTCATCCTTCCATTGGCTATCTGAATTGAGAAAAATTATAGTTTTTTTGTTTTGGGGTATTGCTGCTGCCATGGAATAATCTTAATTTTGATTAACATTTTCAGTTTTAATTCCAAAACAGAGGTGTTAAATAAGAAGCAACGCTTGTTGGATTAAAAAACACATTATAGACATGTATGGACCCATGGGCCTGACCAGGCTTGACTTTATCTTATAGCAGTGGCTGTTATAAGAGCAAAATGTAGAATCGATGTTGATGGTACCATAAATTTGAGTCTCCTTTTCCTCTCCATCAACATTACATGGAGAATCAACTAGGCCCATAATATTGCCAATAGTGCTTATTCAGACTGAGATAAAAGCAAGACTTAATCAACCCTTATGACTTTTGTCAGTGATAGAAAAATAGTTGTAAAAAAAGCTCATGGGTTTACTGAATCAAATAAGTAGAAATTCAGATATTTGTCATCTTGCTTACTTTTATAAGTTAATGCAATGTTTTATATTGAATATTAAAAGACTTAGCTAAGAATACATGTTATTGTAAATGGCCAGAAAAAGCTCCCACAATGTTTCAGAGAGGAATGAGAGCAGGCAGCCACCTCATTTATTGCAGGTAATTTCACCCTCATACATTTTTAACATTTGTATGGGAATATCTGAGTGACTCTAAAATAGCCTTGCACTGATTATGTACTGTACTGGCTCTCTCTTGTTCTACTTTCAGAAACCCTGTGCTGCTGGACTAGACTACTATGTGTTACTACTGAACACACCAGCTGTTCTGCAATACTTGTTGACCCATTATAATGTAGGTACTCCTACGGGTACTCCTCTATAGTATCCACTTTAGTGCTGTACTTGAATCTGTTCAATTTTGAGTTTTACAGGCATGCATAGGTCAAAGGTTGCTAATAGGGGAGCTTTATAGTTATATGCTTACTTCATTGTTTATTGGGCATGTTCATTTCACAGTTGTCTTTTAAAAATGGTTGACGAATAAACCGTTCTCTCTCTCTCTGTATAATAGTGTGTATGTGTGCGTGCGTGCGTGTGAAAATGAATCCAAATCCTTTTGGACCAAAACCAGCTCTGACAGGGTTCCTCAAAGTCCAGGAAATTGAAACCAATAAAATACACCTCTCTCAACATTTACAACCACTCACTTTCCCATGCAATACCATTTTAAATAGGCTCTTTGTTTTTTAGGCACGGCCATGATTGCATCATCTTGTCTCTTTAACAGCACTCCATACACACCAACGCTGACCTGAGAAAAAGGAGAGAAGAAGAAACGAGCGAGCGCCACATTGCCAGTAGAACTAAATAAAACAGAGAGGTGGAGAGAGAGGGACATGGGGAGATAGAGAGACAGATAGTAAGAGAGAGAGAGGGAGATGGATAGTGAGAGAGAAAGAGAGAGAGGATAAAAAGAGAGAGCGATGAGATCCAGCGTTCCCCCTCTCCTGCTCTGGCACACTCCCACCTGAGAGCTGGTGATTTGGGCTTAATTAGCCGCCAATGATGGAAAGGTCAACATCTGTGCAGTCCGGGCCGGGGACATGGTGAGTTACCGCCTCGCCAAGAACCTCGACATCTTTCCACTTTACGGTCGTGCACACACCGACATTTACAAGCTTTTGTTTTTGAGCCCTCGCCATCGTTCTGTTGACGCAATGAAATGCACGAAGCCTCACGTTTTTTTCGTATTCTTTTTTTGCCTTTTTTATTTTTCTTTTGTTGTAGCTTATACAGTATATTTCAGCACTTTCTAATCAGCTATTGGTTTGGATCCTGTCCTTGTGATAAGTGGGGGATTCTATGAGATTTAGACTTTTCTTGCCTTTCTCACTTCACTGAAATAGAACAAATCATGGAGATTATTCATCCCTGTCCCCAATAGGTATGGGAGTACAGTTAATGTGGTAACAGGAAGAAAGTGTGTTTTTGGGGGAGAGTGTAAGACTGGAAGTGTAGCTGGATGAGTGTTTTTGTTAAAAGTGGGACACACATGCTTCTAGTTCAGGCCAGCAATTCCAGAACTGAAGGGGGCCTCCAAAGGTTCCACTATAAGATATGAGTAAACCTGAGACTCTCACTCCTCACAGCCCCCCAACACATACACACACACACACTCTCTCTCTCTCTCTCTCTCTCTCTCTCTCTCTCTCTCTCTCTCTCTCTCTCTCTCTCTCTCTCTCTCTCTCTCTCTCTCTCTCTTCTTCTCTCTCACACACACACCGATGCTCCTCCTTCTTACACATCATCCCTAAACTCCTCCACAATGGCATTCAGTCAGTCAGAATTTATTCACCTTTAGCGAAATCCGCCTCACCCTAGGCTCACCCAGAGCAGACGAATGCAATAACAGACATGTCTGCAGGTCCCTCTCTCTGCCTCTCTCTCTCAGCTCCATCCTGCTCAGATGGGTGCCACTCTCTGAGCCAAGTCAAACACAGACACACGGCTGCCATAGCTCACAGCTAGCACTTACTGTGCCCCCCAGAACACATACACACACGTTCACACGTATGCACATACTCGCATACATGCGTGTGCACACACACACGTGTGATGTTGTGATTTATTTTTCATATTTGCATAGTGTCACATACCAAGAGCCTAGTTGGTATTATGCTATTAAGTAACTGTGTGCTAGTTTTTACTGTGTGAATCTGAATGCGTCTCTGTGTGTGAGACCGACACGGGTATAGTTTGTCTGTGTGTTTTTCTTTGTAGAGTGTCTATGCATGTGTGACTGTATGGAGAAAGAGAGTGTGAGATCATGTTTGTGTCTGAGAGGGTTTGGTCCACTTATTACGGCTGTGGTTCTCTAGCTAGCGCTCAAAGAAGTTTCCACTTGTGTCATTATACTGTCCCTCTGCCAGGTTTTCTCTGTAAAAATGACTCCCCGACCGTAATTTAGTCTGAGGTTGATTTTTAGTGTTTATTTTGCTCTGGAAAATTGACTTTTTCCCACTTGAGTAATTTAACAGTGCCATGCTATTTACAAAGACTTGCTTTTTAAACCTTGAAGGAGTAAAATAGGACGCCTTTAGAAGAATCGTGTGATTCATTACTATGCATAAAATGTAGTCTCTCCCATTAGATCGATCTCAATTTACTGTGTTAATCTCCTATCAGTCAATTTATCTTAACATGAATGTTAGCACAGCATTTAAAATCTAAACATAGGATTACAGTAGTCAGAATATGGAACAGTACAGTGAAATAGGAAGGTTATAAATCGCAGGCAGTTTAACACTCAACTACTCTTGGCTCCCCATCACACACACCCACACAACTCACCCTTAAAATACTGTGCTGTAAATACTCTAAAACACACACATGAAGGATAGGAAACCTGTAGAAAATGTCCCAAAAAGTAAACATCCCTAGAAGACAAACATTTTTTCATTTCAGAGTCATAAATTATGTTCATCTACAGTGAAGGAAGTACAGCGGTAGTTAAATATCGGTCATCTTGTAAAATCGGCAATTCTTGAATTTTCTCTAAATAAAGGGTATCCCACAGCATAGGGGCAATTGGATGTACCTGTAAAATAAAATTGATACCACATAGTCTATTTACAGTGTACTCAAATATACTGTATCCAGAGGGAAAACCCGTCCTCAGCTCTTGATTGCAGATGGTATCCCACCAACAAGAGACATGGTATACGAGCAGTATAGCCACTGCATTATTGTGGCTGTTATTTTTTATATAACAACCGTTTAGATGGCAGCGAAGGACATCATTCACTGCCAGCTGTGTACTGGGAGTGGACAGTCAGGTCAGGTGCAGGGAGTTGCATGACTTTGGGGAAGAGGATATGGTGCATGAACAAAAGGATGAAAGACTGTGTGTGTGTGTGTGTGTGTGTGTGTGTGCATGTGTGGCACCTGCCCAGGATTCTGGCATCGGGCCGAGGAGGGGAGGGGAGTGGGCAGGGCGAGGTTGTGTCCTCTCACTACACCAGAGGGGCAATCTTGTGAAAAGTGGTGAGTGGTGTTGGCAGCCCCCCTCTCCCCCATCAATGTCTATGAAGCATCAGGACACCTCTGGGCGGGACAGATTTACACCCAGATTTATACCCTTTAGGGGGACAGATTTACACCCTTCCCTTCAAAGCACACATTTTTGTTCGTCATCCCACATGGGCATCCTTTGGAAGACAGGAAACAAAGTCACTGAAGCGCAGCAGCGCCGCAGCTGCCGAGCGACACCTTTATCTCCCTCCTGAGCAAAATGAGCGAAAAGACCCTCTAAAAGGAAAAACGCTGAAGCCGTGCTTTCTTCCCTCCCTTCTCCCTCTTTCCATTTGAACCTTTTTGTGCTTTGACAGTAGCCCAGCAGGACAGGAGGACAGCGAGAAAGCAAAAGAGCTAACTGACCAGATTGAGAGGAATTTACGAGCGAACAGATCCCAGGAAAGGAGAGGACATGGGGATGGAGAGTGGAGTAGAGTGGAGTGAGTGGGTGGGTGAGTAGGGGGGAGGTTGGTTGATGGCGAGCAGAGCAGTTGGCGGTTGGACGTTGTTTACGACACCCTGTTTTTGAGCTCAGCCGGAGGAGCAGGCCCCAGGCCCCAGTTCGGGTGTTTACCATGGATACGCTGGGCTGAGTTTTATAGCAGGGAACACAGCAGGAGGTAACATGGGGTGGAGGGGAAGGATATGGAGGCTGGAGAGGAGAGAGGACCCCCCCCCCCCCCCCCCCCCCAATCCTCTCCTCTCCTTCCCCCCTAACCAGCAGGGGATTGTGGCCTTTCAGTTTCCACCTATTGGATGGGACGGTGGGTAGCTGGGGGAAAGGGGGAGGAGATCACAGAGGAAGTGGAGCTTCTGACCTTTGTCCTCTCGCGGGGTCGTCTGGGCTCTGGAAGGGGTACTGTGCTGCGACTCTGTCACACCAGAGATACAGTAGGTCAATCTTCACTGACAGAAAAACACACCTGTGAAGGGAGGGTTATTGAGCTGTCTCCACCTGTACATTTGTTTTGGTCACACATGATAAAGCCAATGTGTTTAGTGCATTTATGCTTTTTCACAGCTTTCTTTTACTGTAAACCTTTTTTCTACTTCTTTTTTCCTGTCTTTTCTATTGTCCCTTCCAGCCTCTTCCCTGTCTCTCCCCATATCTCCCTTTATATATTTTCCCTCCTTTCAATATCCTTCTATACTCCCTCCTCCCAGGCCCTTGTCCTCAGGAGTTGCTTGTTCTTAAATCTCTTTTTTTTGTTGATTCAGCTGAGAGGAGCTCTGTGTCATCTGGCCCATCTTATAGATGCGGGGCAGCTGTGCTCTACTGTGCCACAGTGATTGTGTGCGTAGTTACACATGTGAATGGGCTGCTGTAAATCCACCCGGGAGATTTAAGGAGCTCCAGCCAGTGTCTAGTGCTGTCTGAGGGGAGCCTTTTCTCTTCAGCGCAGTGCAATGACAGGCTGTAAATTCCTCCCCGGCTGGGCCCTGGATCAAAGGAATGAAGGCTTCCCTCCCTCACAGAGAACTGGCTGGACTGCCTGGGTCTCTCTCTCTCTCTCTCTCTCTCTCTCTCTCTCTCTCTCTCTCTCTCTCTCTCTCTCTCTCTCTCTCTCTCTCTCTCTCTCTCTCTCTCTCTCTCTCTCTCTCTCTCTCTCTCTGGCTGTTTCTCTCACTGTTTTTCACACACAAATCTCAGAGAAAGTGTTTGTTAACTCCTGTAGAGATTTGTTTTCGTCAATGCAATGCCTGCACATGAAATGCACTTTATAACATGTTAGTAGAAAGTAGTGGAGGCTCCTCAGACGAGGAAGGGGAGGACCATCCTCCTCAGTGAATTTCATAACAATTTAAATTGTAAAACATTGAAAAAGTTATCATTTTTAGATAAAACTATACTAATTGATAATTGATTAAACACACTGTTTTGCAATGAAGGTCTACAGTAGCCTCAACAGCACTCTGTAGGATAGCACCATGGTGTAGCCGGAGGACAGCTAGCTTTCGTCCTCCTCCTGGTACATTGACTTCAATACAAAACCTAGGAGGCTCTTGGTTCTCACCCCCTTCCATAGACTTACACAGTAATTATGACAACTTCCGGAGGACGTCCTCCAACCTATCAGAGCTCTTGCAGCATGAACTGACATGTTGTCCACCCAATCAAAGGATTAGAGAATGAATCTAGTACTGAAAGTATAAGCTACAGCTGGAAATCTTCCAAGTCAAGGTAAGCTTTTGGTTTTATTAATTTGTTGCCACCGGGGCCCGCCGGTCTAACTGCTTACTGACTATACACTGTAACGTTACTGCATGATTGTAGCAAGTTTACTAACGTATTAGTTCTATTAGCTATGTTGACTAGGATGTTACTTTAGCTAATATGGGGACAACAATGTAGGCTGTGTGTAGCGGTTATGACATGGTTTGGCTTGGAAAGATTTTTTCGCCTGGTCACATACAGCTGATGTGTTGTTCATTGAAGTCCACAAACAAAGGGAAAAGGTGAGAGGAGGAGAGTGCATAGAGGTTAGAATGAATAGAATGTGGCTGCTATGAAAATGAACTCTGTTTATGCGTGATCAGGGGTGTATTCATTCCACCGATTCTGTTGAAAAAAAATTATAGGGTCAAGAAATACAATTGAATGAAACGCCTGTGTTAAAATGTGAATACAGTGAGGATGCAGACGTTTAAAAAAAAACAGTCACTAACAAGAAAGAGACAAAATAACACCTCCATGTAATCACAGGTAATAATAATCACATTATGCTGTAGAAGAGCATTAGAGACAGCTTTAACCTCCACTGTAGCTGTCTATTGCTCTCTGCGGTGTGATGCTCTCTACAAATCTCTCTCTCTCTCTCATAGTCTACTATTGCCCCTTGCCACTTTCTTTTACACTCCACTGCACTGTGTGACTATATAATGAAACTAACGACATAATATTGCCATGTCAATCACACTCTCGCTCACATTACAGGAGTCACTTTAATCTTAATAGCTCACTCTATGTCTACGTCCCAAATGGCACCCTGTTCCCTAAATAGTGCACTATAGCTCCACCTCTACGGAACTACAGCTTTGTGTACTAACTAGCGCCCTATAGTTCCTTACTGTATCAATCTGAGGTTGCTTAAGTAAAACCAACGAACCAACTTCTCTCTCTGAACTCTGAACTTGGTTTCCTCATAAATTAAATTCTGCTTCCTGCAGCCCCAAATGACCCTGAGTCGTACGCACACACTCATTTGTCAAATGTAGTCGTATGACCAGGAAATACCCTGTTAGAGAATACTTATCTACTAAATGTTTTCAATTATTATAGCATTTATTGTTTATTTTAGCTAAAGGTGTAAATCCAAAGAAGCTGGTTAGTTTGCTTTGTAACACTCATGAAACGTGTAGTGTTTTGCCTAGCTGGCGTCATGGCGCTCGAAGTACAGTAACAGAGCAGAGAGCCATATAGTGTTAGGATGTAGACATACTCTCTCCCTTCTGTTAGCCCTGGGACCATGTGCCCTCCGCTAGGTTTGGCCATCCCTCTTCCTCCATTAAAACACAATCAACTTACAGGGAAGACTGGGAAGGATGGATGGAGGAGTGGGAGGGCTGGAGAGGCAGGAGTAGGGATCGATCGGCCCTCTGTTTCTCTTGCAAACCAATAAATCTATATTTGTTCATTGCTTTGGCCCCACCTCCCTCTCTTTTGCTCATTTTCTCATTCTCCCTCTTTCTTGATCCTTTATGGGTTTTTTTCTGTGCTCCCTCTCCTTATATCTGCCTCCCCTCCTTTACTCGCTTTTCTCTGTAATCCCCCTCCTTTTTCTCTCCCTCTCCCTCTAACACTCTCCATCATTTTATCTCTCTCCCTTACTCACTCCTCTGTCTCTTTCTCTCTGTGCTGTGCTGTGCTGTGCTGTTTGTGTGTGTGTGTGTGTGTGTGTGTGTGTGTGTGTATGTGTGACAGTAGCCACCCCATTGCCGTAATGAGGAGAAATGTGTCAATGTAGCAGGGTTGGGGGGTGTGGGAGGGAGGGGCAGGGAGGGAGGGAGGGAGGGAAGAGGGAGGTGTAGTGTGCAGGCCGGGGGCCCCATCAGGCGGATCTTATGTCCCCTAATGAGCAGCAGCGGCGGCGGCAGCCATGGCAGCCACACTCACTCTCTGTCTCCCACAGCTCAGCCCCCTCCCCTCCTCCTCGGCCCCTGGGGGCCCCTGCTGCCTTCTGTTTCACCTCACTACCATGGTTCACACAGAGGTCAGAGCCCAGACACACTTCCTGTTGAAAGGGAGAGAGAAAGCCCTCTCTCTCCCTCTCTCTATCTCTCTCTCTCGCTCTCTTCACAGTCTCCCCTTTGTAAATGTGTGTGTGAGAAAGGGAGCGAGAGAGAGGAGATTGTACAGGGGAGAGGGAGGGCAAGATGAAGATAATAGGAATAGGAAAACGGTGTAAGAAGTAGACAAAGGGAAAAGGAATTCCTGGAGAAGAGGGTGGAGGGACTATTTATGCACCACCATAAATCATAACCTTCCTGTACACTTAGGCACAGCCTCACACTCACACACTTGCCCCTTACTTCTGACCTCCCCAGCACACACACTCCTCATCTCGCACGGCTCCAGCCCTCGGCCACTGAGAGATGAGCTGCTACAGTGACTGATCCCCACCGCTGTCTGGCAGCTTGTGGTTTAACCTGCCCCTGACAGACAGACAGACGCAAGGTGATGCCTGATGCTCAGTGAAACTAACCCTAACGCTGTTGTTTTGACTCCTCTGTGACAGACACACACAGATTGTGTCCCAAATGGCACCCTATTCCCTTTATAGTGCTCTGGTCAAAAGTAGTTCACTATATAGGGAATAGGGTGCCATTTGGGAAGCACAACATTTCTTAATCCTGGGTGGAGATAGATAATAATGCATGGTGGGACAGAGTATGGGTAGGACCGTATTGATTGGCAAGGACACTCCAAATGTACGCCAACATTGATGCAGTGTTACCGTGCAACCTCAAGGGGCCCCTGTTTGAACTGTACTGTACTGTATCTATACAATGGTCCAATTCCACCACCTGAGCGTCACACTCATAAGAATGCTCATCTCCAGGCTGACTCCAGGTTTCCTGCCTGGGGGGACATCAGTCGAGGTGCAACTCACCACTCACGGGGCTTCAGTGTTCTCCACAAACTGTCTCCAGAGTAAGTTCAGTTTTAATAAGCCTAATGTGAAATACTGAACGTACAAGTGCAGAATGAAAAATAAGTAATGGTACACTAGGCTACTGTATGCAGTGAAAATCATAAACTGGAGTATGCTGTATTGAGAGTCCCTACTGTGTTGACATGCACGCACACCCTCCCGTCCAACACCATCAAAATCACGCTCTCAGTAAACTGGTTGTGGAAATGTACACTCCTATGGCTGATCACTCACCCCCCTGTTTCACTCTGTCCTGATTTGTGAACGATTCTCGTTCTCACTGTCAAAACTCTGAGGGCGTTATCGCACATACACACACACAACCAGTCTCTCAGCCCCTCCCTCCCATTTTCCGTCGGTACCAAAATGCAAATTAGTTGAACGTCTAAATTTGTAACAACAGTGACATTAACGCTAATGGCTGCCGCGCTAACCGTAATGGCCGACAACTCCGCGTCAGTGTTCCTGGGGAGCCGGCCTCGGTGAAATATGGACGGCAGTGAAATCTAAATCTACTTAGCATTGATTTTTCCGTTTCAATGAAAATGCACAACGTACCTTGAGGGCTCTCCTTAAATCAATTGAGGGCCGTGGAAAAAGTCCCCTGCTGGCGTTTTTATGACCAGGGGCCACCCAGGGGCCGCCAGACACCTTAATCGTCCCCTGGTCCCGGACGCGACGCCAGCACTGTTCCAGTTACAGGACAATATTGTGTATGTATTGAGCGCACTCTGGCCAAAGCTAGGCTAAGTGTTCTGCAAATGGACATTTCCTTTTGGTCACATGCATGTCTACTTCAGGATTGGAGGATGGGGCTCTCTCTCTCCTCTCTGGATGGAGAGGAGACACACTGGCTGAATGGATGGAGAAATGGATGTTGTGTGTGTGTGTGTGTGCATGTCTGTGCGTGTGTGTGTGTGTCTATGCGTATCCTCACACTATTCTGATGTTGCGAGGACAGTGATGATGTATACTAAACATCAATATAGAACCATCCATCCATAAGCATACAGTGACAACAGCCTCTCTGACAGTGAAGGACAAAATAGAAATATCCTCTCAATATTTCCAGGCACGCAGCAAAAAAATAAGAATGATAGATACACCTACTATCAGCTCGAGACACCATCTGGTCCAAGTTAGCATCTATCTATCATTTCCTCATCCCTTTACTGTACCTATCTCTTTCTTCCCCAGCCCTTATCGTTCCCCATTTAAAATGCATTCTTTACAATGGCTTGTTTTGTGATGGATGCTATTGATTCCGTTGATGTTGTCAAGCAACTCCACAGTTTAGTCTCGTGACTTTTCAGTATCACTGTAGGGTAGGCTACTGTGTATTCATTATATATAGTATCTTTAAATATATTTTTAAGGTATTTTCTGACTTGATTGAACAGATAGAGAGAGAAGATGACGACAGTGGGGAAAGATAGAGGTTGTGTCAAAGGGCAGTAGACTGGATTTGAACCTATGCAAACAGCAGCTTAGACCGCTAGACCACCGTATGCATCTTTTCTAACATGTTTGTTGCATCCTTTTTTCACTTATGTGGATTTTGTTTGTTGTGTTTGATAACCTCTGCCACTGCTGGGATGTAAATGTCATTGGGTTTGAGGAAGACACTTTTCAGTATAAGTAAAACATATTGTTATTATGGTTGTTATTATTCTGCTTACTGTGGTGCTTCCTGGGAGACAGTCTGCCCATGACCTCCCAGTGACCCTAGATGAGCATGTGACCTCGATTTAACCTCTGTAGAGAAGCGAGGAGAACTGGACAGATGAGCTGTAGCTAAATTGAGAGAGTGTGTGTGTGTGTGTGTGTGTGTGTGTGTGTGTAGGAGGGCGGTTGGGCTGTTGTGTGATGGCGAGGGGACACCATTGTCTCCATCGCTCGCCAACACTCACTTCGTCTCCCTTTTCTCGACATCATCATGGTATCCTTTCTCCTCTCAGTCCTCTCTTTGTACATGTTAGTGTGTTTCTGTCTCACACACACACACACACACACACACACACACACACACACACACACACACACACACACACACACACACACACGTCTGTATGTTCAGTTAATCTGTCCAGTGAGTGATACAGCAGGACTATGACCTCAACAGATGAGAGAAGAGACAGTTTCCTGACTGGATTACAGTTTTTTTCAATGTGGTACATTTTCACCTCTAAGCACAAAAATCAAAACAGATCATCAAAATGGCTGTTTCAAAACTCTAAGCGCATTTTCAATTGACTGAGTACAACAAACCAATTCACAGTCACTTGTTCACTGCACCAAATCACGCTTTCAATTTGGATACATGTTCAATCTAAGTATATATTTGATAACTGCTAAATGTATCAATTTTACATCATTTTATGTTAGTAGGTAAAACAAAATCATATATGAATGTTTACATACTTTTTACTCATTTCATATGTATATACTGTATTCTACTGTATTTTAGTCAATACCACTCCGACATTGCTCGTCCCAATATTTATATATTCTTAATTCCATTCTTTTAATTTTAGATTTGTGTGTATTGTTGAGAATTGTTAGATACTACTGCACTGCTGAAGCTAGAAACACAAGCATTTCGCTACACCCGCAATAACATCTGCTAAATATGTGTATGTGACCAACACAATTTAATTTGATTTGATTTGATTTGACATATACACATCTCGTTCTCAGCATCCACAAAACTCTCTCTATCATCTGTCTTGTTAAGTGTGTTCAGGTGTGTTGGCGCTCACTAATTGGCCACACTTGATCTTAATGAGTGCTTGTTTCCTTTGAAATGGGGTCTGTTTGAATAGACTAAAATGAACAGCTTTGTATGAGTTAAAAAACATGGCATGCTAGCTCCATCTTGGTGGCGCAGTGGACTTATTCTATGGATAAAGAAACAGAAGACCATTGGTTTAAATTTCACTGACGCCGTGCCATTATAAAAAAGAAACGTTTGCATGATTACTGGCTAAGCAAATTAATTTCCATGTGTTTTTATCTGTGCTTGAAGTTCAAAACAGTTAATCCAAACTAAGCTAGCAGTGTTATTAAAAGTCTTATTGAAACATTTTGTTCAAAACATTCACAACATTTAGAGAATGTTTATCAGAATCTTATTGAATTACCTTCAAATAACCTATAATTTCCATTCCCAGAATGTTAATAAAACCTTCCAGCAAAACTTTCAGGGAACCATAATAAAACGTTTTAAGAACTTCCCTGCAACCTAAAAATGTACGTTCCCAGAACAGGCAAAATTTTCACTTCTGTTCTCAGAACGTTTAAAAAACATTCAGTTTTACCGGTCAGGAAACGTATGGCTTCGTTCCCAGAACCAATGGGAAACCAACAATGTATGTTTCCACAACTTCCAAGGAACCAAATGTGCTAGCTGGCCACTCTACCATAAAGGCCTGATTGGTGGAGTGCTGCAGAGATGGTTGTCCTTCTGGAAGGTTCTCCCATCTCCACAGAGGAACTCTGGAGCTCTGTCAGAGTGACCATATAGTTCTTGGTCACCTCCCTGACCAAGGCCCTTCTCCCCCGATTGCTCAGTTTGGCCGGGGCGGCCAGCTCTAGGAAGAGTCTTGGTAGTTCCAAACTTCTTCCATTTAAGAATGATGGAGGCCACTGTGTTCTTGGGGACCTTCAATGCTGCAGAATTGTTTTGGTACCCTTCCCCAGATCTGTGCCTCGACACAAATCCTGTCTCGGAGCTCTACGGACAATTCCTTCAACCTCATGGCTTGGTTTTTGCTCTGACAGCACTGTCAACTGTGGGGCCTTATATAGACAGGTGGACTCCAATCAAGTTGTAGAAACATCTCAAACATCTCAAGGATGATCAATGGAAAAAGGATGCATCTGAGCTCAATTTCGAGTCTCATAGCAAAGGGTCTGAATACTTATGTAATAAGGTATTTCTGTATTTTATTTATTAAAAACCTGTTTTCGCTTTGTCATTATGGGGTAATTTGTGTAGATTGATGAGGGGGGAAAAATAATGTCATCCATTTTAGAATAAGGCTGTAACATAACAAAATGTGGAAAAAGTAAAGGGGTCTGAATACTTTCCGAATGCACTATATTTGATACCATTTCGCTCCAGCAATTGCCACGAGCCTGTCCTCCCCAATTAAGGTGCCACCAACCTCCTGTGATCTAACATGTCCAAGCAGGAATACATGATAAAAAATATTTTGATATGCAACCTAATCCAGTGATTGTCATGAATTTTGGGTTGACAATTAGAATTTTCACATTTTCTGTTCAATAGAGGTGAATTTGCCTTCATCTTTATGTGCACTAATATCAGGAGCGCAACTTTCCCTGGGGACGTGGGGAACACATCCCCCCACATTCTGAAATGGCATTTTTGTCCCCCCCAGTTTAATCATTGGAATGTAATACAAAACTAGGCAACGGTGTGCTTTAGGACCATGCGGACACCTCCGAGCGGTCGGGTAGGCTGTTTTGGAGTGTTTATCCGACTGGATTAAAAAATATATATGTCCCCCTACTTCTAAAACCGAAGTTGCTCCCCTGGCTAATATTATATATAGGCCTAAAAACATTAGATCGCTAACTCAAAATATAACACCTACTGCTAGTAGCCATGTATTAATCTAACAGTAAATGTAATGTCCTAAAAAACTTTGCAATTACATTTACATTTACGTCATTTAGCAGACGCTCTTATCCAGAGCGACTTACAAATTGGTGCATTCACCCTATAGCCAGTGGGATAACCACTTTACAAAAAAAATTTTTTGGGGGGGGGGGGGGGTAGAAGGATTACTTTATCCTATCCCAGGTATTCCTTAAAGAGGTGGGGTTTCAAATGTCTCCGGAAGGTGGTGAGTGACTCCGCTGTCCTGGCGTCGTGAGGGAGCTTGTTCCACCATTGGGGTGCCAGAGCAGCGAACAGTTTTGACTGGGCTGAGCGGGAACTATGCTTCCGCAGAGGAAGGGGAGCCAGCAGGCCAGAGGTGGATGAACGCAATGCCCTCGTTTGGGTGTAGGGACTGATCAGAGCCTGAAGGTACAGAGGTGCCGTTCCCCTCACTGCTCCATAGGCAAGCACCATGGTCTTGTAACGGATGCGAGCTTCAACTTGAAGCCAGTGGAGTGTGCGGAGGAGGGGGGTGACGTGAGAGAACTTGGAAAGGTTGAACACCAGACGGGCTGCGGCATTCTGGATGAGTTGTAGGGGTTTAATGGCACAGGCAGGGAGCCCAGCCAACAGCGAGTTGCAGTAATCCAGACGGGATGAGGCAATGAGGCTACGCTCCGTATTTCAAAGCAATATCACATATCTTGATTGTAAAACAGTGTTCTTTGAGCTAAATAATGATAATTGAGATATACAAAAAGCTGAGACCCTCTTCTCTTTAATATGGACAACTAGTTGCTTTCAAAGTTGTGTTTTCTACCCGTAGTTGCATTTTGAAATGTTATACAATCACGAGGGGCACACAAGGGGGGAGAGAGAGTGTGAGAGGCTCGCTCATTACAGCAGCTGGCCCGGGCGAAACAGGCAGGCACAGCGGCAGGGCAGACACTTTTATTACAGGAATCATGAGGATAATGCACTTTACTGTTGAATAAATTCATGGTTTTATCCTCCCAAAAAATAGGATGTTTTGATTTGAGGTGACCAGGTAGAATGTGCAGCTCGCACCAGTGCGACCAATTAAAAATGTAATGTGCACAGCCAAGTCAAAGGGTCACAAAATGCGACTAAATGGTCGAAGTCTGGAGCCCTGTTATTCTTTCTATCAGCACTTAAAAAAATAGAAATGTGTATCTTGCATTTCTTGCTATTGGATTAAATGGTATTTAAAATGACTAAATGGTGAGCCTATCATTATGTGATGTAATGGTGACTACACAAAATGTTCTCATGGTATTTCACTGACAACTGATTTTGCATGAATAACTCAGGGGTGAACGATGTGTGAAACCCCAATGAATGCACAATCAAAGGTTCTGAACATAAGATAGGGGGCATTACAAGTGTTATCAGTTTAGAGTTTTGTGGGAGAATTGTGAAAATATACCACTTACATCTGAAACATGCGCCAAAGTGATTGAAAAAAACTGTAACACTGTCCATCTCCCATCTCTTCCTCCTCCTCCTCCTCCTGCTCCACCTCTTCCCCCTCCTCCTCTTCCTCTTCCTCCTTCTTATGGTACAATGATAGCAAATGAAGGGTCAACCTGCCTGACTCAAAGTTAGCTATTCTATATTCACTCAGTTCAATTACTATCTCAGACTTTAGTCCAGTTTTGACACCCCTCTTGGACTTCAATTGATAACACTTTCTTCCTGTGCTATGAGGTACCGTCTGCATTCAGTTTCATCTCCTCTGTGATTTCCAGTCACCTCAACTGTAACCCCTCAGTGAAGTGAACAGAGTCGCCTTCCAGCTGCAGATTGACTCGTTAGCCAATTAGAGTGGGGTTAGAATGAGATGGTTGTGATGGGACTCCCCTGGGGTGGCCTTATGTAAATCACCATGACAACCAGGACCACCTAGAGGAAACACACAGACACACACATACACACACACACACACACACACACATTTACTTGTACCTCTTTTGTAACAGTAACACCACAGTAAGCACCTCATTGTACTGTTTACCTTCAATAGCATTCTTGTCTCACTATAACTCTCAATAGTATTCTTGTGTTGTTCTAGATTTTCCCTCCACCTGATCTGGATGTGTTGGTGCCCGCTTCAGGCCCAAGAATCCCCCTTCCTACGGCCAGAAGTGTCATTGGATCGAAATGCAGCATTTCTCCACGCAGGTATAGCCACAGAGAATCCCTCTTCTGATTCTATCCCCGATACTCCATATCTCAGTATCTCCATGTCTCCATGTCTTCCAAACCCAACCAGCTCAATAAGAACTCATTGAATTAAACATGGATAGTGTTATTTAGTGGTGCAATTAAGCAGGGAGATTGGCCCCAGTCACCCTAGCCTGGACTAGCCCTAGTCAGCTACAGTCAGACTGACGGTCCAGTCTCATTTAGATAGAACTTCATACAGCTGAAGGTCTGGGTCCTAAAGCTCCTTTCTGTCTCAGCACCGTGTGCCAGAGGTGGCTAGACATATGCCCGTTTAAAACATAGTAAAGTGTAAAGCCACGCTCTTTTAATGGAGCGTGTAGGACTCTATATGATTTAGAGAGAGAGAGGGGATCAATCTCTTTTATTTTTATTTTACAGGGCACAATAAAGGTGTCTTTCATAAATTGTTTAGAGATGCTGCCCTCTCAAAGCCAGACAATAATGAAGTACCATGGAGCAACTGGGATAAATCTTCCACCTCAGCACACACAGCCACATAAATAATCACACACACATGCAGATACCAACATTGATTCTACACACAAAAACCTAGACACACAGATACACAGTTTGACAGTATATGCATGCACAGACACTGCACCACACATTTCTTCAGGAAAAAAACAAAAGTATGTGGACACCTGCTCGTCAAACATCTCATTCCAAACTCAGGGGCATTAATATGGAGTTGGTCCCCCCTTTGCTGTCATAACAGCCTCCACTCTTCTGGAAAGGCTTTCCACTAGATGTTGGAACATTGCTGCGGGGACTTGCTTCCATTCAGCCACAAGAGCATTACTGAGGTCGGGCACTGATTTTGGGCAATTAAGCCTGGCTCACAGTCGGCGTTTCAATTCATCCCAAAGGTGTTCAATTGGGTTGAGGTCAGGGCTCTGTGCAGGCCAGTCAAGTTCTTCCACACCGATCTCGACAAACCATTTCTGTATGGACCTCGCTTTGTGCACGGGGGTATTGTCATGCTGAAAGAGGAAAGGGCCTTCCCCAAACTGTTACCACAAAGTTGGAATCACAGAATCGTCTACAATGTCCTTGTATGCTGTAGCATTAAGATTTCTCTTCACTGGAACTAAGGGGCCTAGCCCAAACCATGAAAAACAGCCCCAGACCATTATTCCTCCTCCACCAAACTTTACAGTTGGCACTATGCATTAGGGCAGGTAGCATTTTCCTGGCATCTGCCAATCCCAGATTCGTCCTTCGGACTGCCAGATGGTGAAACATGATTCATCACTACAGAGAACGTGTTTCGCCTGCTCCAGAGTCCAATGGTGGCAAGCTTTACACCACTCCAGCCGACGCTTGGCATTGCGGATGGTGATCTTAGGCTTGTGTGCGGCTGCTCAGCCATGGAAACCCATTTCAAGCTCCCAACGAACAGTTTTTGTGCTGACGTTGCTTCCAGAGGCAGTTTGATCTCAGTAGTGAGTGTTCCAACCGAGGACAGGACAATTTTTACGCACTACGTGCTTCAGCACTCGTCGGTATCGATCTGCCACTTCGCGGCTGAGCCGTTGTTGCTCCTAGATGTTTCCACTTCACAATAACAGCCCTTACAGTTGACCAGGGCAGAGATTAGACGAACTGACTTGTTGGAAAGGTGGCACGCTGAGCTCTTCAGTACGGGCCATTCTACTGCCAATGTTTGTCTATGGAGATTGCATGGCTGTGTGCTCGATTTTATACACCTGTCAGCAATGGGTGTGGCTGAAATAGCCAATTCCACTAATTTGAAGGGGTGTCCACATACTTTTGTGTATATATTGTGCCTCTGAAAAGTCGCAATATGTCAAGGGCCCATACCAACATAGAGAAAATCAAAAGGCCAACAGTGTAAGGCCCCAGACATTTTAAATCTAATATCTCCCCTCCCAGATTTGACAGTAACCCAATAAGAGCACTTTCTTTTGTCTGATGTGTTTTAGCTGACAAGGTGTCCCACCACCCCCAACCTTCCATCCCCCAACCCTCCACCCTCCCACCAGTCTCTGTGGACCTGATTAGGGCCTCCATCCACCTACACACACACACACACACACACACACACACACACACACACACACACACACACACACACACACACACATACACACACACACACACACACACACACACACATACACACACACACACACACACACACACACACACACACACACACACCACACACACACACACACACACTAAACATACACACACTAACCACATCCTCTAAACCCTCAAACACACTTAGAAACACACACACCACATACACACACCTCATGAATCTGTCACCCTGAGCTCCAGTGGGGCCTTTGAAGCAGACGGGGCTAAGGAACATTAGACAGCGGGGGGGTTGGGTGTTAGGCCACCTGGGGAAGTCAGGCCACAATGACTGGGTGCTGGGACAAATAAGGTCCTTTACCATACTGGAGATGGGCCTCTCAATGAAGTGACACACGCACACAGACAGGTACACACACACACACACTCTATCACACACCAGTGCGACACCAATGACACCGCTCTGAAGAATGGCGCCGGAGGGGATGGCTGCCGTTTTACGGGCTCCTAACCAATTGTGCTATTTTGTGTGTTTTTTTGCATTGTTTGTAATTTATTTTGTACATAATGTTGATGCTACTGTCTCTTATGACCGAAAATAGCTTCTGGATATCAGAACAGGGATTACTCACCTCGAACTGGACGTAGATTTTTTCTTTAATGAGTCGGAAGTGAAGGATATAATGTTACTCCCAGACAAGGCCCAAGTCATTCACATGAAGAAATGAAGGAAATACAGGGGGCGGAGATCAGGGTGCCTTGTGAGAATTCGTCAGCGAGTGGGTCAACCACCTCTACCATCTGTTCTATTAGCCAACGTGCAATCACTGGAGAATAAACTGGATGAGCTCTGTTCGAGAATATCCTACCAAAGGGACAATAAAAACTGTAATATCTTATGTTTCACCCGAGTCGTGGCTGAACGACGACACGGATAATATACAGTTGGCTGGGTTTTCCGTGCATCAGCAGGACAGAACAGCTATGTCTGGTAAGACAAGGGGTGGGGGTGTGTGTCTATTTGTAAATTACAGCTGGTGCACGATGTCTAATATTAAGGTAGTCTCGAGGTATTGCTCGCCTGAGGTAGAGTACCTCATGATAAGCTGTAGACCACACTATCTACCAAGAGTTTTCATCTATATTTTTTGTAGCCGTCTATTTACCACCACAAACCGACGCTGGCACTAAGACCGCACTCAACAAGCTGTATAAGGCCAAAAGCAAACAAGAAAATGCTCATCCAGAAGCGTTGCTCCTAGTGGCTGGGGACTTTAATGCAGGCAAACTTAAATCTGTTTTACCTAATTTCTACCAGCATGTCACATGTGCAACCAGAGGGAAAAAAACTCTAGACCACCTTTACTCCACACACAGAGACGCGTACAAAGCTATCCCTCGCCCTCTATTTGGAAAATCTGACCATCATTCTATCCTCCTGATTCCTGCTTACAAGCAAAAACTAAAGCAGGAAGTACCAGTGACTCGCTCAATATGGAAGTGGTCTGATGACGCGGATGCTACGCTACAGGACTGTGTTGCTAGCACAGACTGAAATATGTTCCGGGATTCATCCAATGGCATTGAGGAGTATACCACCTCAGTCACCGGCTTCATCAAAATGACTAAAATGTAAGTGAATCGACGACGTCGTACCCACAGTGACAGTATGTACATATCCCAACTAGAAGCCATGGATTACAGGCAACATCCACACCGAGCTAAAGGATAGAGCTGCCGCTTTCAAGGAGTGGGACACTAATCAGGATGCTTATAAGAAATCCCGCTATGCCCTCAGATGAACCATCAAACAGGCAAAGCGTCAATACAGGACTAAGATTGAATCCTACTACACCGGCTCTGATGCTTGTCGGATGTGGCAGGGCTTGCAAACTATTATGGAATACAAAGGGAAACCCAGCCGCGAGCTGCCCAGTGACACGAGCCTACCAGACGGGCTAAATACCTTTTATGCTCGCTTCAAGGCAAGCAACACTGAAGCATGCATGACAGCACCAGCTGTTCCGGACGACTGTGTGATCACGCTCTCCATAGCCGATGTGAGAAAGACCTTTCACTAAGCTAAGGACCCTGGGGGCCGCCCCCAGGTGAAAAGGGTAGGCAAAAACACATCTGCCACGCTGATCCTCAACATGGGGGCCCCTCAGGAGTGCGTGCTTATTCCTCTCCTGTACTCCCTGTTCACCCACGACTGCATGGCCAAGCACGACTCCAACACCATCATTCAGTTTGCTGACGACACAACAGTGATAGGCCTGATCACCGACAGCGATGAGACAGCCTATAGGGAGGAGGTCAGAGACCTGACAGTGTGGTGCCAGGACAACAACCTCTCCCTCAACGTGAGCAAGACAAAGGAGATGATCGTGGACTACAGGAAAAGGAGGGCCGAACATGCCCACATTCACATCGACGGGGCTGTAGTGGAGAGGGTAGAGAGTTTCAGGTTCCTTGGTGTCCACATCACCAACAAACTATCATGGTCCAAACACAACAAGAAAGTCGTGAAGAGGGCACGACAATGCCTTAACCCCTGAGGACACTGAAACGATTTGGCATGAGTCCCCAGATCCTCAAAAAGTTCTACAGCTGCACCATCAAGAGCATCCTGACCGGTTACATCACAGCCTGGTATGGCAACTGCTCGGCCTCCAACCGCAAGGCACTACAGAGGGTAGTGGGTACAGCCCAGTGCATCACTGGGGCCAAGCTTCCTGCCATCCAGGACCTCTATACTAGGCGTCTAGGTGTCAGAGGAAGGCCCAAAAAATTGTCAAAGACTCCAGTCCTCCAAGTCATAGACTGTTCTCTCTGCTACTGCTTGGCAAGCGGTACCAGAGCGCCAAATCTAGGTCCAAAAGGCTCCTTAACAGCTTCTACCCCCAAGCCATAAGACTGCTGAACAATTAATCAAATATCCCACCCGGACTATTTGCATTGACACCCCCCCCCCCTTTGTTTTTACACTGCTGCTACTCGCTGTTTATTATCTGTGCATAGTCACTTTACCCCTACCTACATGTACAAAATACCTTGACTAACCTTTACCCCCGCACATTGACTCGGTATCGGTACCCCTTGTATATAGCCTCATTATTGTTATTTTATTGTGTTACTTTTTTTCTTTATTTTATTTAATTTATTTTCTTTATTTTCTTTAGTAAATATTTTCTTAACTCTATTTTCTTAAAACTGCATTGTTGGCTAAGGTATTGTAAGTAAGCATTTCACGGTAAGGTCTATACTTGTTGTATTCGGCACGTGAGCATTTTTATTTGTTGTTGTTGATATTCCATGTTCCATTTGAACTCATTTTTTCACAATAGAATTTGATTCTATTGCTGGCTGTGTTGAAATGGAATTGAGGCTACCTGACACTGATGTATTTGTGACAGATTCAGCAATGTTGAGGTGATGTTTTGTGCCAGAGGATGCAACATTGCAGGAAGGTTTTGTGTCAACTGAGGCCACCTCTCTGAGATGTGTTTGTGTCAGCTGTGGCTGGAACATGATGGAGTCAGCGCTGGCCACCGACTAGGAACATTTAGTGTCAGCTAGCTATGTCAGTGCCAGCTCACGCAGAGGTGTGGACTCGATCTGGGTGTCTGGTTGGCACTCAGTGTGTGTGTGTGTGTCATATGTCCTCTCTCTCTCTCTCTCTCTCTCTCTCTCTCTCTCTCTCTCTCTCTCTCTCTCTCTCTCTCTCTCTCTCTCTCTCTCTCTCTCTCTCTCTCTCTCTCTCTCTCTCTCTCTCTCTCTCTCTCTCTCTCTCTCTCTCTCTCTCTCTCTCTCGGCAGCTGTCCCGTGTGCTCTGCCAGGCCCCTCCCCCTCCGCTCTCTGTGCCGCCACAGTCAGGAATCTCCCAGAGTTCATTTCTCCCCAGGCTCATACCCAGCAGCCACCATTAACCAGTCACAGCCCTCCTCCCTCCCTCTGCCACCCCACTGGTGCTCAGACATGCATCAGCACACAGCCACTGGTACCAGCCTCCTACTCTCTCTCTCTCTCTCTCTCTCTCTCTCTCTCTCTCTCTCTCTCTCTCTCTCTCTCTCTCTCTCTCTCTCCTGTCTCTTTCTTTTTGTCTGTTTTTCTCTTTATCTCTCTCTTTCACTCTCTAATTCATTCTTGACTCTCCCCTCTCCCATTTTCTCTCGATTTCTTTTAGTCTTAAATGTATTCCTCAATACTCCTCTCTCTTTCTCCTTCCCTCCTAAAATCCTCTTTCACTCTTATGCTCTCTCTTGTTTTTCTCTAACCTTTCTTGTTGTTTCTTGTTTTCTGCCTTCTCTCTATCACCTTCCTTATACTCCCTATCAATCCCATGCTGTCCTCTATTCAGTCCATCTCTCCTCTTTCCTCCCTCTATATTTCCTCCCTCTGACTGCCATGGGGAGATAAGAGAGGCCTTGCTGACATTGTCTCACTCTCCTCCTCACCTCAATCAGTCAGAGAGAAACAGCTCCTCTCTCTTGCCCTCTGCAGGTGAAACAGCCCCTCTCTCCTGCCCTATGCAGGTGAAACAGCACTCTCTCCTGCCCTCTGCAGGTAGCTTTGAGCAGTTCGCCTGGCACCATTTTGTTCTTCTCAGTTCTTCTCATGGGTTGTGTTCAGTAGGGATGTAAAGGGGGCAAATGTTTTGAAACGGAGAAGGTACTACCTGATTTTTGCCAAAGTGAAAATTGCTACATAAAATCATCCTGTATGTGAATTTTGCTCGTCTGTTTCTCTCTGTTCCTCTCCCTTCTCATTGCAGCCTCTTATGCTGTTATTGTTGTTTTTCTCACTTGGGTTCATTGAAATGGAGTCCCCTCCCTTCCAATAGGTCATGGTCTAAACGTGCTGCTGTCTTCAATACACTGATTAGGATTCTCATAGCAGTAACTGGAAACTGGAGTCCTTGTCGATATCTGCACTAACACGTCTCCGTGAGCTCACTATGGAAACTCAAAGGACACGGCCGCCATTTTGGAGACTGAGTGGACAGTTGCCATGAGATATTTCACACCCCAAAAAGGAGGTTGCGTGACATTTGAAGGTCTGCTGGGAGAGGAGCCGACATCATCTCGGAACAGCAGCCTTCCACCTCACACACACACAGACACACACACACACACACACACATACAGTCAGGATACCATTGTGGTGTTAGCACATATCCCTTTTCCCCTTACTGACACAGTAATCAATGGCTGAGCGATGCTCTCAAGCACAAATCACCCCAAATTAAGTTCAGGGCCTGTTGACGAGCTAATGGGAAAGCAATCCTGTTATGGTGCTGTATTGTGCATGCTGTAAATAAGAGCATCCCATCGTACGGTGTAGGGACAGACACCCTGATGGATCGACGTAGAGGCCAGAACTTCAGATCGTGTCCGCCGACATATGCAGCATGTTGATGGGGGTATAGATAGAAGACCTATACGTCCAGTAGTCAGTCAGTCTGTCTGTCTGTCTCTTGTACTGAGTCTGCACTGTTGCAATGGTTCGGAAAACTACCGTTGGCTGTTTTAGGGTTTGGCTGGACTAAAAGCCTGTAAACCCTATTGCTTTCCAGTAGGAAAATGGTGACACAACAAGTAGGTGTCATACTGTAAAACAATTATTACTGAAATGAATGTATTACCCTGGATATTGCTGCTGTTCCTACATTGAATGATGAGCATGTTTCATGGCCAATAATGCAATGAAAAGTATAGATGGATTGATTGGTTGGGATTGGTTCATTGATTGACTTGATTGATTTTGCAGCTGCTGTCATTTTGATTTACCATAATTGCAGTTGTTATAGGGAGATAAGTGTGGTGTGATGTCTTGGATTGAGCAATGCTGAAGACAGAGAGACAGACTGACAAACGAACAGACGGCTAGACAGACAGACGGACAGACCGATTTGATTGATTGATGAATTGATTTATGGCGCGAGAGCCTCCTGATAGATACCATAAGCTCAATGTCACCCAAACGTTCTTACAGCATTCTCCCATTGTCAGCACTTCATCAGAGAGAGGGTTGCACGAAGCCAGACGGATTTACTGTCGCTGGAACTAACACCACACCGCCTCTGAGGAACATGGGCCAGACAACTAGCTTTTGATTGACAGCTGTCCCACCCATTTACACCCATTTGCTGTAGCCTAAGCCTGCCAAATACCAATTTTAATTGAACAAATGTAGCTTTTACAGTGTGTGGTAACTACCAAGTAAATATATCAGGGACACATCGTAGTGTGAACCTCCTTTCCCCCCCATTTCATCTTATACGTCCTGCACGTATGAACTCTGCTGGATGTGCATAAACCACCATCAGTTATCAAGGTATTTTTGCAGCCCCCTTTCCGTGTGGTTATGAAAGGCAGCACAACTGATCATCAGTATGATCTCCATGACAACCTGGTGACTGACAGGGATAGGGCGGGTTAATGTGATTACCTGTAGGGAGGAAATTGACATAGTGCTCTGTGAGGGTGTGGCCAAAACTTGAATATGCATATCGAGGGATGAGGAGTGGGGAGGGAGAGATGGAGGGGGAGGGGCTGTGAGGTAGAAGATAAGGGGGAGAGAGGTAGACAAGAGAAGAGAGGAGCTTGAGTTTGAGAGAGTGAAATGTGAGGTTACACTGCAACCCTGTGGAAGTATCTAAGACTGCAGTAGTGGCGTGGTTTCTTTTTTTGAACAATGCTGTTGGCTGAAAAGGTCCCTAATATATAAAACACATCATCCTTTCACACTGGTATCTTTAGTTTTGTCTGAAGGCCCAGCAACAATTTTCCTTTGAAATCTCACAAAGAGTATCTTCTGTTACTCTGGTACATTTCACTGCCATTCACTCTGTAGCCTTCATCACACATAAAGGTCAACAATTCAATAGCAGGTTAGAAAACTACTTATTTTAGGATATAAGTCATATTTTCAATGTAGCATTTATATAATCTACATTGTACGTTCTCCTCATGTACTAGGCTACACAAAGATAATAATGTAGCCTAGTACGAGGAGTCACCACTTTGCACATTCAATTTCAGCCTGGGAGATGTTATGTCCAAGCCGTCTTTGAGGATATCCATACATTGTAATTATCTATTATTACAAAAAAGATGAGTAAGGTTTTGGGACAAAACTCTCTGGTAATTAATGGCTCTATCAATCATCCTTATGTCCTTAGTTTGAGATTGGCTTTTCCAGCTGCTGTCTCCTCTTCAATTTATGTGAATCACAGTGTAATTGCAAAGTTGGCTCCCTGGGTTATCTTTTCAACTCCTTTTTGAGATGCAGACAGGTCCCTCACATTTCTCACTGACAATGAGTCAGCCCTCTGTGGAAAAAAACAGTGTTTGACGTAGATGTTTGAATCAGGGGTACTGGCTTGTTTGCCAGTCAGAGTCTAATTGAGTTAATCTAGTAAGAGCTGTTTGAATTTAAATGCAAGTGATGCATGTAATCCACAGGAGGCTGCTGAGAACAGATCGGAGCAAATGGAATGGCATCAAACACATGGAAACCATGGAAACCATGTGTTTGATGTATTTCATACCATACCACTCATTCCACTCCAGCCATTACCACAAGCCCTTCCACCCCAATTAAGGTGCCACCAACCTCCTGTGATGTAATCCTATATGACTCCTACTGTACCTTTCTCAAGAGATGACAATCTCACATAATATTATGTCTGTTCCAGAATGAAATCTGTCCAGTATTTTAACATGAACAGAATGAAATCATGAGCTATGAAAGTATCTCCATGGTAACCTATACTGTCATCAGACAGGTGGAATGAGTATGCAGATGTGACGCATGTTGTAGTTTCACCAGTGAACAGCAGGGGATGCTATGACATTTTGGGTCTAGGAAGGGCACCGTTTAGTCCAGTCTCTTCATCTGATACTCCACCGCTGCAGTAAGTCAATGGATAAGAATATTATATAGTTTGAGTGTGTGTGGAGGTTTGTTATCAACCGACATTAGTATGCTTGTACATGCAGACAAACAGATTATGAACAGATACACACAGTGAGAAACAACGTTTTGTTTCATTATGCTTCAAGATATTTGATGATGTGAAGCAAGCAGCCATCTTGGAAAAGATTACCTCAAAAATGAGACAATGCCATGCTATCTGTGGATCCCCTCCCTTCCTGTCCAGTATAATGATTAAGTGGGTACATAATATATGCTCACATCTACCAACACTTCTAAATAGACATGAGTCATGGAGCTTCAACAAAAGGAGGGAAGGTGACAGAGGGAGGGAGAGTTGTCTTATCTATTTATCATACTGATATATATCCTCTATCCTTCCTTTGAAAGGTGAATCCCTGTGATGGTCATAGCATATGTTTACCTGGAGGCCAGCAGAGGTGAGTTGAGGTTAACAGATGTTAGGGCAGCTGGACAGTAATTAAAACCCCTTCTTTACCTGAACCTGCCACCCCAGGCCGCCTGAGAATAGATATGCTCAGTCTGGGTGTAATAATGCATTTCTCTCATAGGAATTACATCTGTCGCAGACGATCTGATTTGTAAAACTAATTGGTTCTTAAAAGTGAAATAAAAAGTATCTTTGTGCCCTGATCTGCCTTCAAGAAGAGGTACCACAGGTGCACTCAGAATGAAGCACAAATCTATATTGATAGATTACGAAAACACTCTCCCATTTCCTCGTTAATCTTTCCATCCATCCCCCTCCAAATCTTTTGGATTGTTCTTTTGGTCCACAGCCTCATCACAGTAGCGCAAACCACTGAGGTTAACCCGGGGGCGAGACATGCCCTCCAAATGAACCCATATTTGGGTTAGCCCAGGTGTTAATATTTACAAATGCTAACTCCTTAAACCCTCCACTTCAAACAGGCAGCCCGTGGCCCTCAGAGAAAGCTCTTTGTGGTCCACTCACACATAAGCTTTGATGGTGAGATGGAGTGTTTATAGTGGACAAATCCAACCATTCATCAGGCTTAACTTTAGGCCGCTCTCATCGCTGTTTCTAAGAGGGGGCCTTGCTTTATGGTCTATATACGGAGAGTGGGATAAGGATAATGTAGGGGCCCCAGTGCTTTCAGAGGGATGGTTCTTGTACACTACCATACTGTTACTGTACAGGTTATGGCAGTGTTGGCATCTCTGAAGGGAAATAGGAGCGATAGAAGTTGGAAGTTGGAACTGGGAAGTGCAGTGACGAGTGATGTGGCATCGGGCTTGAATGAGTTTCCCCATGACAATCGAAAGCTCATTGAGACCTAGTGGGAAAGGTTTTATAAATGCAATCATCAGTGCTGGTGGAGAGGGAAAGTGTCTGTAGGGAGTGGATCTGCGGTGGCGGATTTCCCATCCTATTTTTGTGATGGCCAGGGATGACCTGCTAGAGGTTGGGTGCGGTTGCGGTTGTGGTGAGGCCATGGTGTCAGTGTAAGTATCAGGACGCCTGTATATGCTTCTTAAAACCATCCATCTCCTTCTCTCTTTCTTCCTCACACACACACACACACACACACACACACACTCAGCCCACACAAACACACAGGCATATTGGCATGGCAGATGTAGCAGCCTGGAGGCTATGAGAAAAACATTCATATTTATATCTCTCATTTCAGAGCTCTTTCCCCCAGCATCAAACTGGCTGTCTCCCTCCAAATGACCTGATGAGTGCCATAAAACTCAGACGCCATAAAAATTGATTTGAGGGGAAAGAGAGCAAATGGAGACAGTAACCACGTTTCTATCCACAGTTTATATTTGAGTAAAGTCATACCGAATAAAAGAAATCCTGACAGCTGTGATGGAAACAGGAAGTTTCGGTACAATTTTATACATGCCGATAGATAATTCCTTCGTTTGACATGGTGGGATCTATTTTTGTCTAAAACTAATTATGCGAGAAATGCCGGCGGAAACGCCTTTGTGCGCAAATATTGATATAATAACCATTATATCGAAGTTAACTTGAAGTCACGCGATGATATGTTGTGTGGTCCTCCCACTATGACTCCGGAAACCATGCCGTTTATTAGGCTACAGATGAAATAACATGATGAACTTCACAGGGTGGTGAAAGTGCAAGGCGATCTTGATGCTCCTTTCCGATAAATATCGAGGGTCTGATTCTGGTGACATGATGGTCGATGCTTGATTGCCGTTTGACAAATATAAATATTCTCGCTTTTATCCATAATAATCTCATCATGTAGACTACCTGTATCTGCGAGCTGTTGGCTACAGCGCATGTGCCAAAACCAGAGTAGGCACATTTGCTATTTAACGCAACATTCTTTGTGACATAACTATCGGTAGAATTGAAATTGCGATGGAAACACATTGAACTTTTAATTTTTATTCGGTACATGAAAACGTAAGCGAAAAAGTACATTTTGTGTGCACTATGTCATCACGCACGGACTTTTTTTCTGCAACAAGTTAATTTGGTGGAAACACACCACTGGTGGGAACATTTGCATATTTTCTTTATGTGGATTTTTGAATATTCGCATTAAAATCTGCCGCCAATTGGAAGGAAACCTAGCTATAGTTAAAAATAATTATACACATAAATGCTTAAATGCTACTGTGACGATGCAACTTGAGTTATGACGGATATTAATCCCCTACACAACGCAGAAGGCGTATATAAAGTACATAGAATACATTTTTGCTCATACATTATGCAATATATTTACATTTGCTGTATCAAGGTTTTATCCATGGTATGGGAAAATATATTAATCCCTGCATCTCTCATGTCTATCATGTCATTGTATCATTTCTGCTTGATGACAATATCCATAGGGCTTTACAGACTTATAGTCACATCTTTTAATCACATAGGTTCAACAAACCCATTAGAAGCCATAATGGATACGCAGCAGGGCTGTGTAAGGCTGTGTGAGTGAGAATCCATTTCATGCTTTCAGGCTGCATTGTGCCAACAGGCAGAGAACTGGGAGAGATCCAGAGATAGATGAGGTAGGAGAGAGGAAGAGATAGATGAGGTAGGAGGGAGGAAGAGAAGCAAAGCTCATAGATAAGATACTGTAGGGGCCTATATGCTCGGTACTGTTGCTCCATGTATTAGCCATGTTATTTTTACTCATTATTGTTATTCGTTATTCACTGTGTACTTTATTCCTTGTGCCACTATTATTATAATTTTTCTAATCTTTATCTTTAACTCTGCATTGTTGGAAAATGATCCGTAAGTAAGCATTTCACTGTTAGTCTACACCTGTTCTTTACGAAGCATGTGACAAATAACATTTGATATGTTGTACTGCCAACAATAGTCATAGTTAGCTCCTTGCCCAGGTCTCCTCTCCTTCTTGACTCCTGATCTGAAAGGTACATTATGATAGCCATGAATTGATATGATGGATGAATTAATATCATGTTATTTTATTGGTGGTCAAGATGGCATGGTGGCAAAACAAGTTCAATGCCGCCAATGTATGAGATATACAGTATTGGAACATGTTTGAATTATATGCTTGGAATGATAAGTTTAACCCACTGTGTGGGGGTGGAATTCTGTCATGATTTGTAGTTTAGATTCGACCTCTGCAAGCATTTGAGTCGGGAGAGAATTGCAAGTTCAACATTTTAACCCAGGCCAATTATACAGACCTGACAATGACAATAAAATACCTTGAATGTCCAGCCAATTACTTATCCTGTTGAGCCTATCTATTTTCTTGGTTGAGTGAACAAATATAGGTAGGAAATGTCTGACCTAAGAGAGAGACTGAGGGCAAGTCATTTCTATTGATTTGTTTAATGATCTCAAGATGAACGAAAACAATTAAAATGTTCTCTTGACATGGACACCCCCTAGAGCTCTATACTAATGTCATCTGAAAAGAAAATGCATTAGGGAAAGTAAATTAAATGTGTGTGGAAAAAATGTATTAATTCTGCACAGCAAGAGAAAAAAAACATTTGTTAGCTGTGTTTCCCACCAAAAAAACATCCCTCTACCTAGCTATCTGTAGTGTTTATTTCACTCTGACCCTGTTTTTCTCGACCTCCCTCTGAGCATATGTAATCTGCCACATTAAACCCTGAACTTTGACCTTTGCTTGGCCCCTAGATGGAGTTCAAGTAAACCAGGGCCTGCCCGTGAGCTGACACAGCTCCCTCCCCTCTCGTTCCCTCCCACTTCCCCCCTTCATACATTCATCAGTCACCATAGCACCCCTACGCACACCTCACAACCCCTCTCATTAATCCTGGACAGGGTCTGGGAGTATGTGACTGCACTCCGCTAGCTACAGCTGAAGACGTGTGTGGAGGAATTTTCCATTGGTCCTATGTAGTCCAGCACTTTTACTAAGAACCTGAGACTTTGTAGACCATCTCCTCAAATAGTGAAGTTTTAAGCCATCCTGTGGAAATCGCCATCTGCTAAGTTACAAAGTTTTCTTTCGGAATGTATCTTCGTACAGTAGTGTGAAGCACCGTGAAGCCAGCTTATCACCTTGAGAAAGGTGACTGCCAGCCCTTCGGCCCCGACACACCCTCCCCTTATCTCTGTATTTACGGTCACTCTCCATCTCCCTCCTACTCCACTGCCTCCACTGCCCCCAGGGCCGGCTCTAGCCTTTTGGGGTCCCTAAGCAACATTTGGTTTCGAACTTCCGCCTAGTGTATTCTACTATTCTAACTCTCAACAGTAAGTTGAGTTCCTAAAAAACTCAGTTGGGTTGGTGGGCCCCCTAGCGGCCTGGGGCCCTAAAAGACTGCTTATGTCGCTTATGCCTGGAGCGGGCCCTGGCTGCCCCCAGGAGCGATTGGGTGCATAGCCAGGAGTACAGAGGTGTCTCTCTCTGTCAGCGGTGCTGTCAGCACAGTAATGGAAGCCTTTGTAGAGGGAGACATTTGCATGCCGCTCTCTCTGTGATCTGAAAGTGAGGGGCGAGAAGGGGAGTGTGTGTTCAAAGTGTTAGTGGATGGGTGAACATCCTCACCCGTCTCCCCAGTGAAGGGGCCCACCTGGTTTCCCCAACCTCAAAGACTGTAGCCCCGATGAGAGATGAGGACTGTGGGAGTGATGTGTGTGAGTGAGTGAGTGCATGCATGCATGTGTGTGTGTGTGAGGATTAGTTAGGACATGGGGGTGAAGTATAGTTAAGATTTACCCGTGTCACTCAGCTGTAAAGTCAATGTCAATGGCTGGTGGTGGGGGGGTTCCTTGAACTCTCCTTACCTCATTCACAAACATCCATCTACATGTGGTTAGACCATCCCACTTGCACCCAATTTATCTCCCTTCACCCTTTTTCTCCATCTAAAATGTCTAAGCACTTCACATGACCTTGCATTGAATGATTTACCTGCTGACCCTGTACCTCTATTTACCATGGATATTTACCTTTTCATCCGCCCCACCTTTTAAGTTTTACCCCATTAGCCTATCCACCTGTCCTTAAGCTATATTTACTCAGTATTTAAACTAATAGGTCCCTCGACATCATTCATTCAATGCTATCTTACCACTTGTTTATTTTTGTTCTAAGTTCTCAAGTGCACCTGCTCCTCAACCTTGGCTCAGGTTCAATCAAACCGTTGAACCGAAGCACTACTCCAGGGCTAACATTATTCACCGTGCCGTGAGGTGAGTTGGGCTGAAGTGAAGTGAGGTGAAGTTTACTTAGATCACTGTGACTCTAGTCACTAGTTTACTACAAAGTATTATCAGTGGTAGTGATGATGGAGTTTGTGTCAGCCCTAGGGGCTTTTAGCTGTAGGTCAAAGGTCAGAGCTGAGATCAGAGAAAAGATGAGAGAGCAGAGGGCAGAAGTCATGTCCAGTGGGTAAATGGTAATTGTATGGTCAGGTAGAGCCTAGGGCCCTCAAACTCAACTCTGGACCTCGAAGCCAGTTCCACTGCATTTTTTCATTGTTCCCCTCTAATCAGGGACTGATTTAGACGTGGGACACCAGGTGGGTGGAATTAATTATCAGGTAGAACAGAAAACCAGCAGGCTGTGGACTTCGTAGGGTAAGAGTTGAATACCCCTGGTCTAGGGCCTGTTAATGATAGCGTCAACGGTTTGTGTGTGTGTGTGTGTGTGTGTGCGTGCGTGCGTGTGCATACTGAGGTAGGGACAATGACATAACCAAGGTCATTTGACCTCATTAGCTCTCTGTTTAATATCCGTATAGCATCCTTCAACTTCAAAAAAAAAAAAAAAAAAAATTCCCACAAACCCCCAGGGTCCCACTTTATGATGTCATCATGACTTAGCACCTACAGTACTGTATCTTTACGGGAAGGCCGCTCCACTGTCATCTTCCAGAAATATCCACTTACAATTACCTACCTGTCAGTTTCATTGGACATGGAATTTCTCAATATGAATGCCATTTCTGAATTGACTGGAATTTAGATAGAATGGACCCCAAGACTGACAACAAGGGAAAAGCTAATAATTGATAAAGAAGTCATAGTATTGTGGTAGTTTAAATGAGGACATTCAGATGTGTGTCGGAGGAGAAAACAAAGGGGACAGGAGATACTGTCTAACAGGAAAGAGACATATGAGACCAGAGGCGGCAGGTGCCTAGTGGTTAAGAGCGTTGGGCCAGTAACTGAAAGGTCGCTGGTTCGAATCCCCGAGCCAGCTAGGTGAAAAATCTGTTCATGTGCCCTTGAGCAAGGCACTTAACCCTAATTGCTCCTGTAAGTCGCTCTGGATAAGAGTGTCTGCTAAATAACTATAATGTTAAGAGGAATGTCAAAGAGGCAAAGAGAATACTGTTCCGTGAGAGACAGATTCCTGAGGCTTAGCAAACACCCCCTGGCTACGCTTGAGCTGCAGCCGACGACATCTAGGCCACTAACTCTGTCTCTAGCCTCTTCCAACAGGCCACCGGAGACCCTACCTACCTCACAGGACACTCAACCCTTCCCCTGGACAACAGGTGTTGACACACAGTCCCCATAAAACACAAAGTCCCTTACAACCCGGACAGCAGGGTGAGGAGTGGAGGATGGTTCCTTCACCAAAACCCCTCTCAAACCATCACCCCATTTGGGTGGCCATCATTTCTGGAGCATTCTCCAGGCCGAAAGGGAGGCTGTGTTGCCGGTATGGTCCGCTCGGTTGACATACAGGTCAACACCTGTTTTGTTTGCTCGCCTGTGTGTCTATAGGTGGAGGAGGTAAGGAGGAAGGATGTCTGTCTTGGGGTGGGCTTGAGTTGCAATGGTTGTTTACATGTGTTTGATGGTGCTGGATGACTGGCTGTCTTTCAGTAGGACTTTGACCTCCATTATCAGACTCTGTGTTGTCTGAGGAAAGATTCCTATTCAACTGGGGTCTACTCATTGTTATTTGTGTTAGCACGTCATTGGCACTGAGCTGTTACATAAAAATACTTAATGCCCATGCCTTCAAAAGAAAGCCATGGAGAGGTTCTTCCCCCCCAACTGGAGAGGTTAAACTCTGGACAAGATCCAAACAAAAATGTTGTACATTTTCATTGGTGGGTCTTTGTTTTATTCTTACTTTTTACAGATGCGACTGCATCTGAAATGAGCTGCATATGTACGCATTGAGATATTTTACATGGGATATGTTGAAGGTGTTTGGCAAGTTTGTGTTACATTTTATAGTGATTTGCATACATACAGTAGCAGGTTAGTGGTTTTCGTCATCAATCTTGTTCTGGAGGCAGCTCTGCAGTGGTCACTAGCTAGCACATCCACAGTCATAAAATCAGATTTTAAACCTAACCTTAACCACAACTGCTAACCCTAATGCCTGACCCTAACCTTAAATTACTTTTTTGTTTTCATGAAATCTTACAATTATAGCCAATTTTGACTTTGCAGCTGGCCTATCTAAGGGGAAATCGCTCAGTTCTGCCTCCCGGACAAGACTCATAACAATAAACGTCAACCTGCCATACAGTATGGAGAGATGATTGCTTTGAATCCTCTTCATAGGTATGCTTTCTCTCCTACCTCACAGCTCTCTCTCTCTCTCTCTCTCTCTCTCTCTCTCTCTCTCAAACCCCATTTCATCCCTCTCTACGCCTCTCTCCCTTACTCTTTCTATCCCTCTGACTCTTCTCTCTCTGTCTCACCTCCTTTCCACCACCTCACTCTCTCTCCTCCCTCCTCCCTCCTCCATACTCTCTTTCCTCACTCACTCCCTCCCTCTCCCCCACCCTCCTTCTCCGTTTTCTCAGGGATATGGCTTCCCCCCCAGCCCCTCCCCAGCTCAGCTAATGTTCTCAAATGGAAAGAAATTAAAGCGGGGTAGCGATGTGTGTCGCCTTCGCCCGCCCGTTCCCCCTGCGGGCTAATTCCACTCCAGCATGCATACTGATGAAGGCACGTGGTCCCAATCGCTCCAGTGCCCCAGCGGGGCCCGCAGAACGCTGCAGCATCTACATAAAACTCCATGTGGAACCTTCAGGTGTTCTCCAACAGCAGGCTCCTAATGTATTATGCATGCCAGAAGGGAAGGAAGAGAAAGGGACGTGGTTTGTGGGGACATGGTTTGTGGGGACATGGTTTCTGAGGGCTGCATGGTTTTCCCTTCCCTGTGACTTCTGAATAATGTGTATAATGTGAATGTGTGGGTGGGTACGCCTACTCTATACACACAGACATAGGTTAAGTCAGATCATAGATCATCAGATATCATGCATACACAGTCACACATGCGTACATACCCACTCGCATACGAATGCAAAGCTGTGCGCTCACACGTCACACTCACACACAATCTCTCTCTCTCTCTTTCCAATACTTACACAGTCTAACATTTATCTTTATACTAGAAGGTCTGTGCTAAGGTATTGCATTGTTTACAGATCAATCTAAGCAACATGGTGAGTCTGCATGCTCTCTGACTGTGTGATGGGCTCTCATAGAAGATAAAGTGACACTCAAACATTGAGATGAGTAGTAGATGCAATCATGTGTGAAACTCCCTGTGAAATCCCTGATGATCTGTCTGTGTATCTGTGTGTGTGCGTGTGTGTGTGTGTGTACAGATGTAGGATCTTAATCTGAGCCAGTTTGCTAATGCAGGAAAATAATCTTGCAGCAACAGGAAATGTGAATTAATATGTGGATTATAATTAATGGACATATTTGTAAGGGTTTATACATTTTTCTGAAGTGAAAATCTAATCTGAAATTACAAACTTCAGAAGTGGAAATTACAAACTTCAGAAGCCTTTTTAAACCTCAAATACACTACAAGTTTGAAATTTCCTGCATTGCAGAACAGTTCTCCTGCAACAGGGTGATCAAATTAAGATCCTAGATCTGTATGTGTGTAAGAACGCACATTTGCATGTATGTTTGAGGGGTACATGATTTATGTTTCCACAAACCTCATCCTGGGTATCTACAGTGCCTACTGCTTTGTGGCAACCTTGCAATCAGCATTTCATCAAGGTAAGGGGAAACCAAGTGAAGTGAGGTATTTCCTTCCGACTGTAAATGACTGCCACTCGAATTTGCTGAGGCCCAGTGAAGTCCAGTAGACCCTTCAGCCCTCCAGGACAAAAGCTTGAATCTCAACAGAGAGACCTCACACCTTGTCATAAAACTTTAGCCATTAGCTATTAGCGAATCCAAGGACTTGCGCTAACCTTGCTGTTCCAGTCCAGCCACGCATGTGTGCCCCCTGTGGGGGTAGAGTTAGCCTACAAAGCTAGCAAAGCCCCTCGAGTTAAACCATGACTCTGTCCGGTCCACTGGCTCCTTCCCCCTTCCGTCAAATGGCTAATGGCTTTACAAGCAGCTAGCTTCCTAGCTTCCTTCCAGCGCTAAAACGTTAATGGCTTACCAAAAGGATATGTGGCGGTTGACCCCCCACCACTGCTGAATCAAGCCCAAACTGATCTATTATTCATTGCGTGAGACCATTATTTATTGCCTAAGAGGAAAAACACGCCCATTAATAATTAACCATTAGGTCGCCCTGCACTTCCTAGTAGAAGCTGTCAGGCTTGCACATTGTTCTGATCGTCTGGTCAGACTGGTTTGAATTCCTGAAGGGCTAAGATGAGATAGTGAAAAGTTGCAGTTTTGACAGTTGAGGATGTCCGAATCATTAGATTCAAATGAATGTAGCATTGTCTAGTTGGATCTCATTTTGATCATTACAATCCTTCCTTTTGCCAAAATCTCCCATTCTCCTCTTGGAACTGTTGTTTTGTTTACATCTACCAAAATATTTTTTGGGCAACAAATGTCTGTCAATGTGTGGCAATGGCTGCCCATTGAGGTCATCATGTGCAACACAACAAAGGCTTTTCCGGCCAGAGTGTGTGTTTGTTCAGTGGTAATCCGAGTTGGACACCAGTATGAACTGGGACCTGATTAAACATGACCATTGTAATATCTGACAGTATTAGGTGGGGTATGTAGTGGAAGGCTTGCCGCCAATAGGCTTCACAGTCAAATAGATAAAGGTCCAGCTAAACCATTAGTCATTACACAGCCACAATAGGGTAGTATTGAAGGATATATTCGAACACGTTATCACAATGGTGGATATGCTTTACAGGCTGGCCTCACCTTACCGTTTAAGCCCACTTCCTTCTTCAGAGGTGACAGTTGGAAATGAATGGTTTCAATGACCTTTGTTTGTGGTTCGCAACCCTCGTCCTAGAGTTGTCAAACAAAACTGACTGAACAAACAAAGGGCTCAGATATTTTGTGTGTACACACAACCTGCACAGCAAATATTTTTCAACCGATTAACAATTGGACTATGCTTATTGCCATTTTGTATCCTTTCTATGCTAATTTTACAGAGCACCCATAATAAAGCTGTTTATAAATTTACATAATGTAAAATACAAGTTATTTCATATGAATCGTTTTAATTCTTTCAGACGCCATTGGAACCTTGTATTCACCAACCTCCTTTGCAAATGGTAAATGTCTGGTGGTGTTGCTTGGACTCACATTAACCCCAGTGATTGAGGTTTGACAGGGATCACAGTGCACCATGGGTATTGATGATGTTTGTTGATGCAACTTCGAGGCTGGCATCGGGTTACGGACTGGCACGACGGGAGCCCATTGCTTATCCCGCAATTGGTGTTGTCGTGGCGATGGCACATTAGCCATCTCTCAAATTATGATAATGACACAGTCAGACCAGACATTAGACCTAAATTAAGCGCAACAGGCTCCTCTATTTTCAGCATATAGGATTCGATTGCCAGAGGTGTCTTCACTTAATCAGGGTAATTTAATGACACCATATGCCTATTGTTCTTAAGCCTGTGGATTAAAGGTGTTCATATACAGTGGCATGCGAAAGTATTCACCCCCCTTGGCATTTTCCCTATTTTGTTGCCTTACAACCTGGAATTAAAATTGATTTTTGGGGGGTTTGTATCATTTGATTTACACAACATGCCTACCACTTTGAAGATGCAATTTTTTTTAAATTGTGAAACAAACAAGAAATGTGACATAAAAACAGAAAACTTGAGTGTGCTTAACTATTCACCCCCCCAAAGTCAATACTTTGTACAGCCACCTTTTGCAGCAATTACAGCAGCAAGTCTCTTGGGGTATGTCTCTATAAGCTTGGCACATCTAGCCAATGGGATTTTTGCCCATTCTTCAAGGCAAAACTGCTCCAGCTCCTTCAAGTTGGATGGGTTCCCCTGGTGTACAGAAATCTTTAAGTCATACCACAGATTCTCAATTGGATTGAAGTCTGGGCTTTGACTAGGCCATTCCAAGACATTTAAATGTTTCCCCTTAAACCACTCAAGTGTCACATTAGCAGGATGCTTAGGGTCATTGTCCTGCTGGAAGGTGAACCTCCGTCCCAGTCTCAAATCTCTGGAAGACTGAAACAGGTTTCCCTCAAGAATTTCCCTGTATTTAGCGCCATCCATCATTCCTTCAATTCTGACCAGTTTCCCAGTCCCTGCCGATGAAAAACATCCCCACAGCATGATGCTGCCACCACCATGCTTCACTGTGGCGTTTTCCTTGATGGCCAAAAAGCTCAATTTTAGTCTCATCTGACCAGAGTACCTTCTTCCATATATTTGGGGAGTCTCCCACATGCCTTTTGGCGAACACCAAATGTGTTTGCTTATTTTTTTCTTTAAGCAATGGCTTTTTTTCTGGCCACTCTTCCATAAAGCCCAGCTCTGTGGAGTGTACGGCTTAAAGTGGTCCTATGGACAGATACTCCAATCTCTGCTGTGGAGCTTTGCAGCTCCTTCAGGGTTATCTTTGGTTTCTTTGTTGCCTCTCTGATTAATGCCCTCCTTGCCTGGTCCGTGAGTTTTGGTGGGCGGCCCTCTCTTGGCAGGTTTGTTGTGGTGCCATATTCGTTAAATTTTTTAATAATGGATTTAATGGTGCTCTGTGGGATGTTCAAAGTTTCTGATATTTTTTTATAACCCAACCCTGATCTGTACTTCACAACTTTGTCCCTGACCTGTTTGGAGAGCTCCTTGGTCTTCATGGTGCCGCTTGCTTGGTGGTGCCCCTTGTTTAGTGGTGTTGCAGACTCTGGGGCCTTTCAGAACAGGTGTATATATACTGAGACCATGTGACAGATCATGTGACACTTAGATTGCACACAGGTGGACTTTATTTAACTAATTATGTGACTTCTGAAGGTAATTGGTTGCACCAGATCTTATTTAGGGGCTTCATAGCAAAGGGGGTGAATACATATGCACTCACCACTTTTCCATTAATTGTTTTTTAGAATTTTTTTAAACAAGTTATTTTTTTCATTTCACTTCACCAATTTGGGCTATTTTGTGTATGTCCATTACATGAAATCCAAATAAAAACCAATTTAAATTACAGTTTGTAATGCAACAAAATAGGAAAAAACGCAAAGGGGGATGAATACTTTTGCAAGGCACTGTAATGTTCTGGTAATGGCTATCATTTTCAACTATAACGCTATAGGAGCATGATCAGAGATATTTGGAGATCATAGATATAGAGATAATGGTAGCTGTGAGGGTCGTCAAACAAATGGTTAACAGAGTCACGTGATTCTAAGGGGCTATTTCAAAGCTGTCCTTTCTGTTGAGGTAAAAGAGCTTCTAGTTTAGATTTGTCATTGAATGCTTAAGACATTCTATATCAATGTAGCCTACTCATTGTTATTGTTCCAAATTATAGCAAGTCCTTGATCTGCTATTGATCATCAAAGTGAGTGTTTGACATACGCTGCCAAAGGACATGCTACCTAACACAATGTGTAGCTAATACTATAGCTACCTTATATCGGATGTGAGGCCCATATTAATGCAATCCATTATTATATACATTCCCCCTGTTTAGCCACCCACACCATCCCTCCATCCCTCCATCATCTCTTACTGGAAATGCATGGGGAAACGGCACTCTCCCTCTTTCTTTCCTCGACTCTATCGATCCAGCTGTAACAGTGGTGGCGGTGTGGCTGGTGACCCGATACCTTTAGTCTGCGCTCCGGTCTCCCACAATCAATGCCACGCTCCATCGACGCCATGTGTCCCAGTACCATCCAGACGGGGGGGAAAACGAAATCACAAAGCATGGTATAAAAGCCTCTCGTTTTGCATTAGATCAGTATGGCCATAGTAGACGGAGATTAATCATAGTTAAATAGATTTAGATGACCAAATTACTCAGTTACATTATCTAAATGCTACTATGTCTAGATTTCAGACCTGTAAAATTGATTTTTAGACATGTTTATCAGATACCTCAAAAAGTTGTCATATTTGAAAATAATTAAACATTCAGCTCTGTTTTACAGTTAGATACCATGTGTATAGATTTTTAAGGATTCATCAATTTCATGCAGATAGGCTGCATCATCATGCTCAGGTAGCAGTTTGAGTTGTTTCTTCAAGTTTTACCTATGTTCTCCGGCAGTGACAGCCATATTCATTGGCATTAATGCTCAATTGGCTGGCTTAATGTAGCATGGGCACCCTCGCCCCCGGTGATTGCTGCTCATTTTATTTTGGCAGCCCTGGAGGTGCCTGTCTGTTACTATCCCTGTCCTGTTCTACAGCTTGTCACGGTGGCATTGGACAGGACAGACAGTGTGTTCTGTCCAACTCAACTCCAGCAGCACCTTTCCCATCCCTCTCAATATATCACTGACAGGTGGCACATCAACACACACACACACACACACACACACAATGTTAGTTTAATTACACAGTATATCATTGTTATGAATTTGTGTATGACTGGCCCGATGGTCTTGCTCAGAACTTATGTTTCACAGTAATAACAATAGTGTTATGCATTGACAATGTGAGGAAACTATGCGTAACATTATGGGTTACAGTTCCTCTGTCAAGAGGCAGAGGAGTGTCGCAGCCTGCTAGGCTAGCGCTCCACATTGGGCCAAATGGGGAACAGGAAAAAGACCCTGACCACAGATGGCAAATCAGAGGACATTTTCTCATTCATCTATCTCTCTTTCACACACACTCACTCAGTCATTCAAATCCACTCAGTCATGTCAATGCCCATATTGGAGGGTTGATCAATGGCCATTTGCCTTATTAGAACTAGCAAGTGCAGCCGGCATGTTGTTCCAAGGTGTCATCAGGTGTCCACTTCTCTCTCTCTCTCTCTCTCTCTCTCTCTCTCTCTCTCTCTCTCTCTCTCTCTCTCCGCGCTCTCTCTCTCTCTTCTCTCTCTCACAGATCAACATACCATACAGATACTCCACACTTACTCAACAATATTTTTCTTTACATTTGAAATTCCACTAGGTCTTGCAGAGAACCCGAGTTAATTCAGTGGATTTTCCAAACAGCAGAGAAGAAAAGACCCTAGCTCAGCTGGGCCTTCTGTGGGTTGAGCATATGGTGTGTGGTGAGATGGGTAGATTAACGAGCTTCCAGCATGCCCATCCCTGCTCCATTGAGCTACACCATACTACTCAACTCAACGCAGCGCTAGGCAGTTTAACCCGAGCGTTCAGCCGACTCTACTGTATATTTAGTGTTACTCAGAGAGAGAGAGAAAATGAATTTACATGCAATTGGTTTGTAATATAGTAAACCTCAAATGTTTTGCACAAAATGCATTTGGGATTCAAATGTTTTTATTTTATTTTGGTAGCAGTTTTGAGTCCATTCAGAGTATAGGAAACACATCCTGGTATTCAGCTCATCTCTATTATTATAACTCATCAGGAAGCCATAGGACATACTGTATTGAGGACAGAGACAGAAAACTTCATCTCAAATCGAAATATTTTTCCCCCCCTTCACCTACCCACTCCAGCCCTCCCTCCCTCCTTCCCTCCTGCCTGTGCAAATAAGAACATTTCCTCCCGTACAGAAAAATTTAATATTTTCCAGGTGATAAATTTTTCCAATTTCAGTCAGACAAGTACATAAACTCGTTCAATTAAGAGGGGGATCTGAAAATGAGCGAGTCTGGACGGCCAAAAGGCGCCAGCACTGATGGGTAATTTTATTGAGTGGAAAATTGAATCAAATTGCTTCATTGAAACAATCAACCTGTACACCCACACCCCTCCACCTCCGCACCATCACCACTACTACCCCATTCGCCTATCCCTGAGGTCTGCCATCATGGCTTGTTGTCTGGGTCCCACCCATCTTGTCATGATATAACTCTAATACCGCTGTCACACTCCGCTTGTTACGTCGCCCTGCGTTACACGTTCATTTATCTGTTTGTTTGCATAGCACCATGCCTTATATAGGGTAATACAGGGTGTCCTACTGAGCTTATTTGAATTGTACTCTGCTGAGGATCTAGGGGTGGGGAGAGAGAAGATCTGAGACAACGTCTGCTTCGTGTAAAGCCGACGTCATGCTCTGTTTGTCTCATGATGAAACATCGTCTTGTACACGTGGTTAACTTATGAACATCCTGTTGTCTCAACATTTGTTTCAGGGCATTGCAACTTATTTTCAGTGCGATTTCGCTCCGCTCAGTACCACGTGAAGTAGAACATTGTTTTGTTCAACACCTAGCCACGCACAGTGAATTATGGAAACGGTATAATCATTATACCGTTTCCATAATTCACTGTGCGTGGCTAGGTGTTGAACAAAACAATTATACTATAATGACCCCAGCAGCATAACCAGTGTTGGTTCCTTACTGCTGAATTGGACCGAATTAAGACAATACTGAATTAGACCTAAAAGACAGGTTTAACAAATTAAAGCCACATCCATGTGCAGCTGTAGAGTAGGAATTTGATAAATGTTGGTAGGACTGTCTGGGAGTCAGGGCCAGCTCTAGCCTTTTGGGGGCCCTAAGCAAGATTTGGTTGGGGGGCCCACCCACCTCGCGGTAAAACATTTGTGGCTCCCCTCTTGATGGTGGAGAGAACATTTTTTGTTTTAAAGTTAATTTCCTGCAATTCTACACATTTTGCCATGGGGCGTGGAGAAAATGTTGGCAGAAATGTCAGCCTGTTTTGGTGGGATGGAGTTTTGGCCTTCAACAGTGACATCACAATGCGGTAAATTAGTTAATAGACCAATGAGCAAGACAGTTCCAAATCTTTCTGCCAATAACAGCTAATTGTCAGATTTCCCCTCCCCACTCAGACCACTCCCAGACAGTCCTAGCAAAATTATTCCTTGAGAAATTGCTCTTTGCTAAGAAGAAGAAAAAAAAAACTGCCGCATTGGACATTTAAAGCAGAGTTTCTGCAATTCTACTAATTGTGCCATGGGGCGGAGAGAAAACATTTTCTGTTTTAAAGCTAATTTCCTGCAATTCTACACATTTTGTAATGACTTATGCCATGCTAATATGATATCTGAGTGAGAATTACTAACAAGATCAATGGGGGCCCACTGGAGGTCAGGGCGCCTGGGCACGTGCCCTGTGTGCCTGGTCGGTATTCGGCCATGATTACTACAAGTGTAGATAGCTGGCTAGACTAACTACCCAATCAAAAAATTGTTAGCTGATATGGCTAATTGAGTGACTGTCAGTGACTGACATAACAAGAGAAAAACTGCTTGTGCACTACCAAATTTAGAAATTGCACTTGGTGTATTCTACTATTCTTACTCTCAATAAGTAAGTAGGTTGATTAATTAATAAGTAAGTAAGTTGAGACCCTGACTAAGTACTCAATTATTTTGTTTTTCAATTTTTCACCAGGCAGGACAAAGGTCCATCCCACCCAAACAGGTTGACATTTCAGGTGGTCTTTTCAAACAACTCTTACAGTATTATTCCAAACTCATAATGTGGAAATATACACTGAGTGTACAAAACATTAAGGACACCTTCCTAATATTGAGTTGCCCTCAGAACAGCCTCAATTCATAGGGGCATGGACTCTACAAGGTGTCAAAAGCGTTCCACAGGGATGCTGGCCCATGTTGACTCCAATGCTTCCCACAGTTGTGTCAAGTTGGCTGGATGTCCTTTGGATGGTGGACCATTCTTGATACACACGGGAAACTGTTGATCGTGAAAAACCCAACAGCGTTGCAGTTCTTGACACAAACCGGTGCACCTGGCACCTACTACCATACCCCGGTCAAAGGCACTTAAATCTTTTGTCTTGCCCATTCAACCTCTGAATGGCACACATACACAATCCATGTCTCAATTGTCTCAAGGTTTAAAAATCCTTCTTTAACCTGTCTCCTCCCTTTCATCTACACTGATTGAAGTGGATTTAATAAGTGACATCAATAAGGGATCATAGATTTCACCTGGATTCACCTGGTCAGTATATGTCCTTAATGTTTTGTACACTCAGCGGCCAGTTTATTAGGTACATCACCCTGTTCACGAAAATGTTTAGCTCCTACAGACAGTAAGTCACGTGGCCATGGCTTGCTATATAAAGTAGGCAGACAGGCATTGAAGCATTCAGCTACTGTTCGCTTGAACGTTAGAATGGGCAAAACAAGTGACCTAAGCGACTTTGAGCGGGGTATGATCGTCGGTGCCAGGCGCGACGGTTCCAGTATCTCGAAGAATTCAGGCTGTTCTGGAGGCAAAGGGGAGTTCGACCCGGTACTAGAGAGAATACCTAATAAACTGGCCATTGAGTGTATATCAACCAATGAAAATCATGCGTTTGACTGTACTGGGCCTTGAACAATATTGTGTGCCATGCTTTTAGCTTCAAATGCTTTTACTGACATCTGGCCCCACCAACCATCCAGTTACTGCCATTATATAATCAGACTACACTGTAACTATCTATGGCATTCCCATCAGTGAGTTTGGAAAACCCTACACCTCTACACTACCTAACACAGTTGGAAGGTTTCCAAAACCAACATACAGCAGATTTTCTATGACACCTCAATGAGACTACCTGGCGCTGTATCTCTGGAAGATGGAGAGCAATAGCGGGAGAGCGAGGTAGAGGGACAGAGAGACAGAGAGAGGTAGAGAGAGAGAGAGACGGTGCTACCTCTCTCTGGTCCATCTCCTGAGATAATGACGGGGCTTCTCATCCTGCGCTGGGCTAAATGAGGAGCCGAACAAACGTTTTGCTCACACAAACACTTTGCTCTCGCTACGGGGAGAAAACAGAGATGACAGTGCGATGAATCTCCATTAAAAGACGCTGCCGCCTTTTATAGTGACTTTGAAACTTTACGGGAGGAAAAGGTAGCAGTAGAGAGAGGGAGGAAGGGAGAGGGAGAAGAAGAAAGGTATAGAAAGAAAGGGAGAGAGAGAAAAGGAGGAGCGAGATGGAGGTAGAGGAAGAAGAAGTGCCACAGCTGTGGTTATGTTTTTAAATGTTTTATTATTATACCGTCCATTCCAGGAAGTAGTATGAAAGGGTGCATTGTGTGGAGTATTGGGTTGCGATGATGTTCTTCAAGATGGATGGTGGGAACAGGGAGTGTGGTATCTGTGTCAGCTCTGGGGTCATCGAAGGTCTCTGTTGTCAGAGTATCTCCTCGAGACCGTGAGGATCTGCCTGTGACCCTCAGCCAACCAGTCCCATAGACAGAGCACTCAACAGCATCAGCAAATAGCTGATGAAAACCTTGAGTGATGACTTAAAAAGGCCACAAACCAAGGCAGACGATTTGGTGGGGCACTATATTTCTCTGAACAACCCCAAATGACTCCGAGAGAGTGAGTAAAGCTCAAGCCCTTAGCTGAATTGACCCACATTAGATTTACGCTAGCGCCACGTGTCTCTGAGTCGTGTATGGGAAATAAAGGCCCTGCTGTTTGAGCGGATCATTAGGACATTACAGGAAATCAATGCTATAGAGCTCGCCACTCATGTTTGTTTGGCACAAATTTGTTTGTGCCTCTTAATCTGAGGCTAATTAGCTAGCGATCGATACAGCAAATTGCCTGAATTTCCTGAGCCCGTAAACCAATGCTAGCGACAGACAGGCAGGCAGGGGCCTCAGTCCCTTCCACCACCACCTATGGACAGGCTGACATCCCATCGCTCATGATTTAACCTCAGTGCTTACCATACTGTTTGAACTGTTGTTGACGTTTATGTGCTGTACTACGAGGCTATTGTGCTGTGAGACCTACTGGAGCTGTGTTGAATGATTGAATGGAGAGTCTAGCTAACGATGAAGTGGTAACTTCCACCTTTCAGGAGTGTAGAACTTTTGCTTTTCATCATCCTCCCTCTTCTCTTTACACTGCTTACCTGTGGATAAGGTTGCAACATTTCCCCCAAACTTTCCCAAAATGTCCAGGTTTTTCTGGAAATCCTGGTTAAAAGATTCTCAGAATCAGAAGGGAATAAGCAGGACCACCCGAAGTCCTCCAACCAGGATTTCTGGAAAACATGGGAATTTTGGGAAAGGATTTTGCAACCCTACATAGGTCATTCTCACAAAACTGACATTTGACCCAAAAATTCTCAAGTGTCATTTTACACAACATTTTCTCTTGGATCACTGAGATTAGGATATATACTTATCTTTTTTTTATTATTTTTTTATCAGATATTATGTATTTTACCAATGCAAACATTTTCATTATCAAAACAGTTTTCAAAGTCCAAAACGTAATAAACAAATCAATTTCTAATAAAATAATGTAGATTGCTCCCGTAATGAAAAGCCCTAACACTGAAAATAAAAATATTTAAAATGTAATTATTAAAATATGTTTTGTAATTTGTCTCATTAAAGTAACACATAACCTTTTTTGAATATTTGTTTTGTCATAATCATTTGTGTTTATGTATTTTATTTATGTACACATATTTGGATAAAGAACAAAAGTCGCACTATCAGATTAATCCAAAATTAATAAAGTATATGTTTGATTTTTTTGTAATATTTAGTTAATATTACGGTAATGATGAGCAGGTTTCGGAGATGAGACTGCATATTTCAGTAATGAGTGTTGCATAGTTTGCCATTGAAAAACTGTACTGATCTCTATCAAAGATTCAAGAACCCAACAAATCATCAAAGTGTGTCATTTGTTAATCCCAAATAACTTGCATAATACTAAAATCACTGATCTTAATTAATGGAATCTACTCAAATACCCCTTATTTCAGTATAAGCACTATAATTACATGAATGTATTTTCAAAAGTCAAAAGTGGACTTAAACATAACAAAGGGGCTTTTTTTTATACGTCTTTACAGGTAATATTGGTGTATTAGGATGTGGATATTTGTGGTTGTAAGGTATTTTGTATGTATTTCTGGATTTAATGGGCAAACGGCATAACACAATATGCCTATAAAGTGTCAAAATACGTGAGATATGGACCAAAAACTGTGTTGGGATATCAAACAAGAGTATAGGTAAGTGTGAAAACAGGTACACATGTCAAAATGGAGGTTATCCTCCTTTAAGTGGTGGGGTTGCTCTTTGCTGAAACACAAACTGCTGATTGTGGCCTAAAGTAAGTTAAATGGGGTTTATACACCCCATCTTTCTTGTCAAACCCTACTTAATCAAATAACTGTTCATCTATACAATAGGTCCTAGTAAATAAATAAAGTTACCAGCAGAGCACAGCCATTCACTATACATTAGAATTAGCTTATTATCATTACCGATATTAAGGTTCTCATTACCGAAACGTATTTAAGAATGACATGGTAATGAGACATTTGTGTTTCGTAATGAGATGACCTTAGCTCAATATGCAAATAATTGACCCCATCACTAAAGCCCATGCATGCCTCCGTGTTGGTAAGATAATGGTTCTCTGACTGTTTCCCAATTTGAGCTTTAGCCGTTTCGGTAATGAGAAGGCCAATTGTGGTAAAGTGGGTGTTTGAGAATCTAATTCTGAAGGCATAAGTGAATAAATTAACTTAACTTGTGCTCATCTAAGCACTACACTTCCAGATGATACATCATGGGTGAATAAAACTTTATTTAAAAACAGACTGGAGTTTTTACAGGAACTTGAAAAATGTTTATGGTAATGAGACACAAGACACATTTACGTAATACATATTATAGCTTAATGTAAACTTCAACTAGTATACAATTATTATGATTTATGGACAAACTACAGCTAAATATTTTGTGTTTTAGTCAAATAAATTAGGTTTTTCTAAAGTAAAATTGTATAAAATGACCCGAGAATTTAATCCAGACAGATTTCGGTAATGAGAATTTGGAGTATTTCAGATGCATCATGGTTTTGTAACTCAATTTGCTACAGACATGTTTAAAACTGGTTTCATGAGAATCACCCACCTGTGGAAAAACATCTTAGCAGAATATGCAAAGTTGACGCTGTCCTGTATTTTGTATACTCTTGTTGTTTACCCCCACAACTTTTTAATAGTGACATCATAAAACTCAGTTAGACAGGACTGACGGAATCATGTAAAGTTTCCCCCCAAAACCAAAGCCTCTGTCCTTTAATGACTTTTTGTTATTCTCTCTGTTCTTAAAGAAGACGCTCTAGCTGCTGCTATTAAGATAATCCACTCCAACATCCTGAGGAGCTGATGAGAATTAATGAAGGTAATTTAGGGGAGAGCCGTTCTGGACCAGCTCCTCTTCTCCTCTTCTCCCCTCGTTTGGACCCCCCCCCCCCCCCATGCCCCCTTCCGCCCTGAGCTGGCCAGCGGGGGAGTAGCGTTGGGGGTGGGGGGCAGTAGAGGGGGGACATGTGGGGGAGGACAGGGGCCCTGAAGCCTGGTTGGTGGAAGAAGTATCTGAATCGATGCTAATGCCCTCGCTGGTCCCTCAGGGTCCATTTGGTTATGAGGGAGTGTTGATGTCCACTGAAACTTTTCTACTGAGTGTCTGTGAGTGTGTGATTGTACTGGTGGCCCTGTGTAAGGGGACGTGTATGGGGATGTATGATGGTTGGTTACGGTGAATGAATGAGCATGTTACTCCGAATTTAGTGGTCATGGCTGTGTGTTAACATGGTGCTACTTTTTTCATTTGAGTAGGGTTTGTGAGAATGTGGCTCTGCATGTACAGTATATATACAGTGGGGAGAACAAGTATTTGATACACTGCCGATTTTGCAGGTTTTCCTACTTACAAAGCATGTAGAGGTCTGTAATTTGTATCATAGGTACACTTCAACTGTGAGAGACGGAATCTAAAACAAAAATCCAGAAAATCACATTGTATGATTTTTAAGTAATTCATTTGCATTTTATTGCATGACATAAGTATTTGATACATCAGAAAAGCAGAACTTTATATTTGGTACAGAAACCTTTGTTTGCAATTACAGAGATCATACGTTTCCTGTAGGTCTTGACCAGGTTTGCACACACTGCAGCAGGGATTTTGGCCCACTCCTCCAAACAGACCTTCTCCAGATCCTTCAGGTTTCGGGGCTGTCGCTGGGCAATACGGACTTTCAGCTTCCTCCAAAGATTTTCTATTGGGTTTAGGTCTGGAGACTGGCTAGGCCACTCCAGGACCTTGAGATGCTTCTTATGGAGCCACTCCTTAGTTGCCCTGGCTGTGTGTTTCGGGTCGTTGTCATGCTGGAAGACCCAGCCACGACCCATCTTCAATGCTCTTACTGAGGGAAGGAGGTTGTTGGCCAAGATCTCGCGATACATGGCCCCATCCATCCTCCCCTCAATACGGTGCAGTCATCCTGTCCCCTTTGCAGAAAAGCATCCCCAAATAATGATGTTTCCACCTCCATACTTCACGTTGGGATGGTGTTCTTGGGGTTGTACTCATCCTTCTTCTTCCTCCAAACACGGCGAGTGGAGTTTAGACCAAAAAGCTATATTTTTGTCTCATCAGACCACATGACCTTCTCCCATTCCTCCTCTGGATCATCCAGGTGGTCATTGGCAAACTTCAGACGGGCCTGGACATGCGCTGGCTTGAGCAGGGGGACCTTGCGTGCGCTGCAGGATTTTAATCCATGACGGCGTAGTGTGTTACTAATGGTTTTCTTTGAGACTGTGGTCCCAGCTCTCTTCAGGTCATTAACCAGGTCCTGCCGTGTAGTTCTGGGCTGATCCCTCAACTTCCTCATGATCATTGATGCCCCACGAGGTGAGATCTTGCATGGAGCCCCAGACCGAGGGTGATTGACCGTCATCTTGAACTTCTTCCATTTTCTAATAATTGCGCCAACAGTTGTTGCCTTCTCACCAAGCTGCTTGCCTATTGTCCTGTAGCCCATCCCAGCCTTGTGCAGGTCTACAATTGTATCCCTGATGTCCTTACACAGCTCTCTGGTCTTGGCCATTGTGGAGAGGTTGGAGTCTGCTTGATTGAGTGTGTGGACAGGTGTCTTTTATACAGGTAACGTGTTCAAACAGGTGCAGTTAATACAGGTAATGAGTGGAGAACAGGAGGGCTTCTTAAAGAAAAACTAACAGGTCTGTGAGAGCCGGAATTCTTACTGGTTGGTAGGTGATCAAATACTTATGTCATGCAATAAAATGCAAATTAATTACTTAAAAATCATACAATGTGATTTTCTGGATTTTTGTTTTAGATTCCATCTCTCACAGTTGAAGTGTACCTATGATAAAAATTACAGACCTCTACATGCTTTGTAAGTAGGAAAACCTGCAAAATCGGCAGTGTATCAAATACTTGTTCTCCCCACTGTAAGTGCGTGTGTGTGAGTATATATTAATGTGTGTGGATGTGTGTGTGTGAGAGTGTGTTTGTGTGGTGTAGGAAGCCAATGAGGGAGGAAACACCGGCTCTCTCTCCTGTCTGAGAGGAAACAGAAGCTGTCCTCCACCGGGACAGGAAGTGAGGTCACAGACATATGATGATGTCTGATGTACATACCAATATACTAATATATTGAAATATACTAAAGCCAGTAAATGATATACCATACCGATATGGAATAGGCAAAAAATGAATAGTTCCTTATAGTGTTATACAATTACAATAATGGAGATCCAATGAGAATACGTTTTTTTTTTCTTCTCACTTACTTTCCTTCCTCTTATTTAATTCCCAGAATCTTAGAATCTTCAGTTATTATTATTTGTGTGTGCGGAGATGTTCCCAGCGTTCACAGAGATGCTGCGGGAGTCTGAGGGACTGGGAGGAATGTCTGGAATGCCGTGGCATTTCCCTTCCCTTCCGCTCCGTCCCTGCTCCCCGTAGTGGTAATGGGCTCTCAGGGAGAGCCTGGCAGATGGACAGCTGTGTCCGGGGAAGTCTCCTGGTGCCCTTCCTACAAGCACCTCCTGCTTTTATTGGATGAGAGGAGCACTGGGGTCAATGCCGGGGTTGCCTTGCCACGTAAGAGGGGTCACTTCCTGGAGAATAATTCTACCCACGAGAGGAGCACACAAACCAGTATGCATTCAAACACACTATGCACCTACACTCACACTACAAACACTACAATCACTACAATTCTATGAGTGTGCACACACATACACACACATACTGGCCACATATGCTAAAAGTGGAGCAGACAGTCAGTCAGACAGCAAGGCCATAGGAGGGGCTGTGGCTGACGGTCTTTGCTCACTCTCACCTGCAGAGTTACAGCGGGAGGCGGTGGGGGGGTCACCCGGTTCCCAGGTCGTAAAACTCCGCCTCCCTTTGCCCACCTCCCTCCCCCCCGCCTCCCCTCCATAGCGTGTGAGTCTCCCATTTAGGCAGCAGACCCAAGCATCCTCTCTCTCAAGGTGGGTGTCTCTCCACTGTTTTAAACCCAACGCAACACCAGACTGAGAGAGCTGAAGGACAAAGCAGGAATGCTGCTGGTTCGATGTGACAATGATGTAAGTTCTATCCTGGGCTTCCCTGCACGCTACAGTACATACCACACTCCATCCATCCCTGTATTCTCTCTCTTTGTTCTCCCTCTCTTTTAAAACCCTTCTTCCTTCCTCGATTCTCTCCATCTCTGTCTCACTGGGGATACCATTTTCCTTAATTTTCTATCTCCCGCACCCCTCTCCCTCTCTCTCTTTCTTCCTCTCTCTCCCTCTCTCTCTCTTTCTTCCTCTTTATCTTTCTCTCTCTTTATCTCTCTCTCTCTTTCTCTCTCTTTCTCTCTCTTTCTCTCTCTTTCTCCCTCTACCCCTTCTCTCCCCCTTTTTGGGCCCACAGGGCCTGGTACCACACCCCATTACCCCATTACCCCACTGTCTCTTCTCAGTGCCACGCTGGCACAATGCCCAGTCAGGCCACTGCCTCCAGGCCCCCTGGTCAGAAACCCCAGTGGAGCTCCTGCCTGTTCTGTCCCGACAGAGGGTCCAAGTTGGCCACACTCTGCCCAGGGATGCATCCTGTATGCACCACTTTTGAAGTAGTGCACTATAGGGAATCGGGTGCAATTTGGGATACAGCCATAGACTCTGAGCTAGGGGCTACGGACTATGCGCTTGTAACCAAAATGTTAACTGACATCTAGGAAAGTCTGTGTAGTATTTAGCCCAAGTTTGGAAACATTTCGGACAGCAGCTTAGCCAAACTACAGAATGTGGAGAGAAGGGTTGTTCCACTATTTCGGTGCCTTTTGAGAAGTGTAACTTGGTAAAAAATAAATAAATACATGATTTCACCCATTTTAACATTCTGTCATAAAGAGCACATGTTCAACTTCATTAAAAAAATAAACATTTTCCCATCTCAAAAAATGACTATAGCAAGTGCCAAATAAGTTAGTGCCAAATAAAGTAACAGTGTTCACCGTAATATGGTTGATGATTTCATCTTAAATCAGCCATAAATCCCCTTGTGACAGGGGAATGGAAGCGTGTTGTGTGCAACAGGGAGGGGCAATTGAAGTTTCACCAAGAATAATTTAATATTACAGAAATTCTAGCCTGTCTATCTATGGGTAACAGGGTTTATTTGTTGATTTCAGTTTTACACCACAAAACACCAGAAAATGGCCAAAAAGAGTAGAACCAGCTCACCTGCTTTACACTATGATTTGACCATAATATGTTTCTTTTGAAAATAATGTTTGAAAAGGAATAGTTTCAGTTCACATAAAATGAGGGACAGACGTAAATGCATCACTAATCACACAAAATAAATAATAATCTTCAGAAATGACTGTCAGAGCAACAAAATAACTAGGGCTTTACAATGATGGTGAAACTTGGATACATTTTGGGGTTAAGTCGGTTAACATCTTCCTATAAGTCACAGAGGGTGCACAGAAGGACATGTCAAAGTGCTGCATTTTGGCACTTTAGCAACTCTTTATTCATATTTAAAATCAGATTTATTGAATTATCTATGTGGTCTTTTTTAAGGGGCACTTCATTTAATATAACAGGCTTTTAAAATTCAGTATTGGTGCACAATTTCTACTTAAATTATCACAGGCACTAAAAGGCACTTTTCGTGGAACGACCCAGAACATGACCCAACATGAGACAGAGTATGAACCCATGTGAACTTTTTAAATGACTTGATACATTACTGCTCCATTATACCAGACAGGTCAATAATGCCAGTTCATTGGAATCCCAGCTGTCTGCAGACTTGGTTGGTGGTATAGAAAAACACTCAAACATAATGGTACAGTAGCCTTACAGACTCCCTCTTTCTTGCCTAAGCCAGGCTGACTCCACACACACAAACACACACACCACCTACGCCACCTCCACCACTGTCTCCTAATCCTCCCCTGGTTGGCTGGAGTAGAGGCAGAGGGATCAATGCCGATGGCTCAGCCTGTATCATCCTGTCTATCTGTGGGCTCATTTACTGAAGTGCAGGGATGGAAGATGGTGAGGTACCGGGGAACTGTGGCTCCAAGCTCCGGGCTCTGTCTCCGACTCTGTCTGGCATGGGGCCCAGTCGCATCGTCTGCCACCGGCGCAGACAGACAGACTGAGCAACTGGAGCGAGCCAGCGAGCCACGGGTAAGTAAATGAGAGAGAAAGAGGGATAGAGTTTGCGTCATAGAGTTCTGAGTAGGCATCGAGTTGACTTATACAAATGTAACCTACATGACAAATTGAACCACAAAAGTCTGACATCCAAAGATCAACCAACAATTATGCACTTTCATAAATACCAAACACAGTACACTGTACTATCCATTAAATACATAACCTTAGAGGAGTGATAACCAGCTCAGTATACATCCTCTATCATCTTTTATACTCTCCTTTCCTCCCCTTCTACATTTCTCCTTTCTCCTCTCTTATTCTACCACTTTCATTTGCAGTTATTGTCTGCATAAATCAACCAAGAGACTCTCCTGTCCTGCTCCTGTAATTGTCATTTGTTTCTTGGACTGCAGGGTTTTGGTACACCCACCTGCCAATGAAAATGAAAATAAATAAATATATATAGATGGAATTATGAGAATTGGCCAATTTGGAGCATCCCCCACACAGACAGACACACAATGGTTGGAGACCATAGCTACTTTGCTAAAATTAAATATTAAAGTTACGGAAATGTTATTGTCTAGTTTTCATTTTGTTTTGAGAGGGCAAGTTTTATATAAGCTCCATTTGACATGATTGGACAGCCTATCAGATGAAGCTGGCAGTCTGGCCCTCCAATAGGGTAAGACCATGTCGATGTTGTCAGGCACATGCCAAACTGTGGGCCCTTATCAAGTATGAAGCAAAGAGTCTTGAATAGACACATCAGCTCACATGTGCGTACCCAGAAACACAAATACACGTACGCACACACACAGTCACAGAGATATGCACACATGTTCAGCCTAGTTTGATTTATGTGCACTCTGCAGGTAGGCCGGCATTTGCACACATGGCAGCTATGCAAGCAAACACATGCATGAGAAGTCATGCTGGGCTACTGCTCCTTATGGTTTGGTTGAAGTGCACAGACCCTTCCTCTTTTCGACTCTCTCCCATAAGCTTTCTTTGACCCTGTCCTTTCCTTGTTTTCTCCATATTTCCTCTCCTCCCCCTTCTCCCGTCTTCTTTTCCCTCTCCTCCCTGGTCCTCTCCTCTTTTCCGCTGCTCTCACCAGCTATCCTGCTCTCTCCCTTCCTCCCACCTTATTGGCTCTCCCTTCCTTTCCTTTCTCCATATATCCTCTCCTCTCCAGCTGCAGTGCAGACAGTAATGATGAGCTATGTGCAGTCGGCTCAGGGTTGAAAGACACGTCAATCTGTCCACACTGACAGACTTTACATTTGATTTGTTTTCTGTGTGACAGCGCTGCGTACCAGTACACACTGAGAAAGAGAGAGAGAGAGAGAGAGAAAGGTAAAGGGGGTAGAGAGGAGGTAGAGAAAGACAGAGAGATGAGGTGAGGTGGAGGCAAAACATGAGGAGATGGAAAGAGAAAGAGAGAGGTCAATGGAGAGAGTGCAATAGGGAGAGAGAGAAGGACTGAGGGAGAGTGAGTGAAAGGGGGATCGTAAGAGTGGTATGTCCTTTGATAAACAGATAAATAGAGTGAGTGACGGATGGATGCCTGACCGAAAGAGAGGTAGGGGGGTTAGGAGAGAGCGATACCTGTCCTCTGACATCCAGGCACAGGTAGAAAAAACTGTGATATGCCCTCTGGTAAGCAGAAAGAGAGAGAGGGGGAAAGAAAAAGTCAGCTGCAGCCATGGAAAAATATCAGACGGAAATCCCCAAATGTTCTCCACACTGTGTATCATGACTGGTAAGGCCGAGACTGTGAACCTGTGGTGATTTACTAGTTGGCTCTCAGAAGCTGATCAACCCAGCCAGGCTGTTCCACACATCCCAGCATCTCAGACTGCACACCCACAAGGTAGAGGTAGACCACCACCATGTGTTAGTTTATTGGTTTGTATTTTAAGAAAATAAGCTCAGGTTTTCATTCAACCTAAAAAATAAATAAACCTTCAATCTTTTTTTAAATACATTTTATTTATTGGTTTGAGATCACAGCATAATCACAACATATTATATATGCATTTACATCCCCCCCCCCCCCCCCCCCCCCTCCCCATTTCATAAGACACTGTAATTGATATTATGGTAGAAGTCATTGTTGACCCTAAGAAATAATAATAATAAAAAAATAAAACAATGGGTGGGTCTAATCCTGAATGCTGATTGGTTAAAACCGCATTCCAGCCGGTGTCTATTCCACAAGTTACAAACGGCTAAATCTATGACGTTAAAATGCCTGTTTGCTCTGTTCCATCTGACTGCGCAATCCACTGTCTCATCAGCCCAGCCAGGCAATTTATGAACTTGTTCTCCACTATAAAAAGCATCTAGACATTATCTCACATTTCTTTTAGACTAACATTTTATTTTCAACAGCGGAGATTTGTATAAACCTTGCTGTCTGTCTCTCATTTGCAACATTGTTTACCAATATTCAAATTCGATCTCCAGCTGTCCCATAGTAATGAACGTGTCGGGAGTTGGGATGAGACAGACAGGCAGCGTTTATCAGCCAGTCGAAGTCATGAATCAGCTGTCATCATTTTTATGGATATATACAAAGAAATGTCAATTGAAATAAGGTCAAACGAAACGAAGTGCAGCTAGTTTGCAGTCTTTACAGCTTCAGTTTGAAGTGATTGTGTTAGCTGTGTTGTTGGCTAGCTCCTCTGAACAACAGTGTCCTGACGAGTGAGCACATTTTCTATGCCAGGCGAAATTGTGCCTCATTAGCTCATTGTTATGAATGTGTCCAAATAAATGTCACTAGAAAACAGCTTAGACAAATGCAAATGCAGCTATTCTGTTATTCTGTCTGCACAGTTTGACGTGACTGTAAGTTAGCCGTAGTTGGCTAGCTAGCACGCAAGGGATAAGAACGTTGCCAGCCAGTATGCCAATGGAACATTTAGAATGAATGACTGGGTCGCGTCCATAGATAGAGAACAAAAAGACTGAACGACTGGGTTGCGTCTCTGGCAACCAAACCGATAGAACGAACG